>NC_057796.1:45928386-46258931 GCF_018294505.1 Triticum aestivum
GCGAGCGCCGCCCGCAACCCCGGCGCCTCCTCCTCCTCCTCTCCGCCCGAGCGCCGCCGTCTCCCTCCGTCTCTGGCGAGCCGCCCCGGCGAGCCTCGAGCCGCGCCCGATCCGATCTGGATCCGACCGACGGTTGACTTTTCTTCCTCTCCCCGTATTTCTCCAAGTCCCAGATCTTTTACATTATATGCTCCTGTTCATTGCATCATAACTCTCTGCATATAGCTCCGTTTCATGCGTGTAATATATTGAAATGTTCATCTCATGATGCTCTTAATTTTGTTCCATTATGCCATGCTCATTTGAGTCCATCTTGATGCCCAAATCTCTGGTGCAAGAGTGCTACATGTTGTTACCTGCTGTTACTTATCAGAACTTGAGGATTTGTTATTTTTGTTGCAATTGATGTGTGCATCTTATGAGTAGGAGCTCTACATGTGTTTTGATGTATGCCATGCCATCTTTATAGAGGTGTATGCCATGTATTTTTGTGATCTCTGTGGTGACTAGCACAAGCATGCAAACTAGGCTTCGTGATGTTTCTGATTTCACGGACTTAGGATTTTACTAAGTCTGTTACTGCTGTTATTTTGTTGCTATGTATCCATGTGGCGACAGAGAGTTCCATGCTCCTTTTGGTTATGTTCAGTAAGAATGTTTTGTAGGTATTGTCGTGCTCCATCCATCCATGCCCCTGTTTGTAATTATGGAGACTTTTACTATAAAATATTTCTGGCAGATTGTTTATGTGTTATTCAATTTTGCCAAGATTGTTGTAGTTGATCCATACATGCTATGTATTTTCTCTTGCCATGGATAGCTTCATAAACATGTCATCGTGCTGTAGCGATGCTTGTTTTGTCATGAGTTGCTTTGTGGTGAGTGAATCAAGCTCACAAAGATGCCTTCATGATTCTGTTTCTGCCATGCCCTGTTTTCTGCTAAGTCTGGAACCTGTTAACGAAACTTGCTATGTTTACATGAGTGCCATCATATCTTCTGGTCCTTTTTGGTTTATTGTCAGTAAGGGATTTTTGTTCTATGCATTTAGTAGATTCATGCCATGCCTTGTTTTGATATGTTAAGTTCCTGTAGCAAGTTGGTTGCTTGCTCTGAACATTGCTACCTGATGCTGATTCAGTCATGTCCAGTAATTTCACCAAGTCTGTGAACCTGGTATCTTTTGCACTTTTGCCATGCTTCCTTGAACCTGCTGTGATGTGATCTAGCCGTAGCTCAGTGTTCATCTTTTATCAAGCATCTCCTGTAGATTACTGTCATTTACTTTGTTGCTATGTTGTGGTGCTGTAGCATAGTTACTTGATGTATTGTAAGTGCTATCATGCTGTTAATCACAGATTCGTGTCATTCTTGTTTTGCTTGCCATTTGCAAACCGTGCATCCGTTTCCGGTGATCTTTATATCGATTTCGACCGAAATCATCTCATCTTTCCAGTGGCATGCTTGGTTTGCCAAGTTACTGCCTTGTTCATCATTTTTCCTCCGGAGCACGCATCGCATATCATATCCCGCATATCATGCATGTTTTGCATCATGTTGCTTGTGCATTTCCCGTGATTGATTGTGGTTCCGTGCCTGTGTTCTTGTTTTGGGTAGAGCCGGGAGACGAGTTCGTGAATGAGGAACCTGTTGACTACGCTTACGAGGATCAAGCTTTCGACAACTCTGAGAACCTTGCAGGCAAGATGACCATACCCTCGAAATCACTTCTATCTTTGCTTTGCTAGTTGTTCGTTCTATTGCCATGCTGCGCTACCTACCACTTGCTATATCATGCCTCCCATATTGCCATGTGAAGCCTCTAACCATCCTTTCCTAGCAAACCGTTGTTTGGCTAAGTTACCGCTTTTGCACAGCCCTTCTTATAGCGTTGCTAGTTGCAGGTGAAGTTGAAGTTGGTTACATGTTGGAACATGGATATTTTGGAATATCACAATATCTCTTATTTAATTAATGCATCTATATATTTGGTAAAGGGTGGAAGGCTCGGCCTTATGCCTGGTGTTTTGTTCCACTCTTGCCGCTCTAGTTTCCGTCATACCGGTATTATGTTCCTTGAGTTTGCGTTCCTTACGCGGTTGGGTGATTTCGCCTTGAATAAAACTCCTCCAGCAAGGCCCAACCTTGGCTTTACCATTTGCCACCTAAGCCTTTTCCCTTGGATTTTCGCGAGCCCGAGGGTCATCTTTATTTAAACCCCCAGGCCAGTGTTCCTCTGAGTGCTGGTCCAAACTAGAGCCCTTTGCAGCGCCACCTCGGGGAAACTTGAGGCCTGGTTTTAGTTGTACGGATTGCTCATCCGGTGTGCCCTGAGAACGAGATATGTGCAACTCCTATCGGGATTTGTCGGCACATTCGGGCGGCTTTGCTGGTCTTGTTTTACCATTGACGAAATGTCTTGTAAACCGGGATTCCGAGACTGATCGGGTCTCCTGGGAGAAGGTTTATCCTTCGTTGACCGTGAGAGCTTATAATGGGCTAAGTTGGGACACCCCTGCAGGGTATTATCTTTCGAAAGCCGTGCCCGCGGTTATGAGGCAGATGGGAATTTGTTAATGTCCGGTTGTAGAGAATTTGTCACCTGACTTAATTAAAATACATCAACCGTGTGTGTAGCCGTGATGGTCTATTCTCGACGGAGTCCGGGAAGTGAACACGGTTTGAGTTATGCATGAACGTAAGTAGTTTCAGGATCACTTCTTGATCATTTCTAGCTTCGCGATCGTTGCGTTGCTTCTCTTCTCGCTCTCTTTTGCCTATGTTAGCGACCATATATGCTTAGTGCCTGCTGCAGCTCCACCTCATTACACCATCCTTTCCTATAAGCTTAAATAGTCTTGATCTCGCGGGTGTGAGATTGCTGAGTCCCCGTGACTCACAGATTCTACCAAAACAGTTGCAGGTGCCGACGATGCCAGTGCAGATGACGCAACCGAGCTCAAGTGGGAGTTCGACGAGGAACGTGGTCGTTACTATGTTTCTTTTCCTGATAATCAGTAGTGGAGCCCAGTTGGGACGATCGGGGATCTAGCATTTGGGTTTATCTTTTTTTCATTTGGATTTGACCGTAGTCGGTCTATGTGTGGATTTTGTATGATGTATGAATTATATTTATGTATTGTGTGAAGTGGCGATTGTAAGCCAACTCTCGTTATCCCATTCTTGTTCATTACATGGGATTGTGTGAAGATGACCCTTCTTGCGACAAAACCACAATGCGGTTATGCCTCTAAGTCGTGCCTCAACACGTGGGAGATATAGCCGCATCGTGGGCGTTACACCTTTCCCAAATAAAAACGAGCTATTAATTAGGTGACCTCTTCAAATCCCAATACCGTGCTGCAGAAAATGTATGCATTGGTCCTCCAATTAATAGATGGGGTCTATTTAATATGCATGCAACTAGTACTACTGTTTCGTGCCTTAACATTTTGGTATTATTTGATTTTCGTTAGATTCCTAATGCACTGAGACGGAGGGAATAGTAAAAGATTCAAGAATTATATCTTTCTTGGTGATAAACACTGATGAATTCTTCACCTGCGTACCGATTTCATGAAGAAATGATATTCATGGAGGTCTTGGCGAAAAATACCAAATCGATGATCCAGAAAGACTATTATTGGAATCATTTTGGATATTGCCCTCTCTTTTCTCTATATTACCTTTGGAGGCCGAGCTCCATGGAGCTCGGTTTTGAAAAATTCAAAATTCGTCAAGTTTCATATATTCTATGTTTCAAAAAGTTCTAAAAAATAATAAAGATATACATGGAGGCATAACACACATGTGTGTAAATTTTCATGGCAAAATACATTGAAATGAGAGTTATGCAAAAAAAAATTCTAGAGCTTTGTAACACATGATACTATTCATCCTCTCAGGCCATGAATTTGCCTTTTTTGCACAAGTCGCATTTCAACGTATTTCATCCTGAAATTTCACACAAATACACATAACAACCTTATTTACTTGCACTATTTTTTTCAGATTTTCTGAAACCAAAAAGTTTAAATTTTGAATTTTTCAAAAAAAAGGCCTCCGTGGAGGCCGAGAGCCAAACGTTCATTCTCTCTCTTTTGAAGCTATTTCGTTGGCGTGTCCATGTCACTTTTTGTGTAGCTAGGGAGCCACTCCACTGCACCTTGTCATCATTTTCAAAAAAAACGAATAATCCAAGTGCGTCGTCATTTCCTACCAAACAAGGAATCCTGAGATGCACATGCGTACGGCCATCATGGGGAAATCTCTTAGCATGGACTTGAAAACGTTTCGTATGCAACCGAGGCAAGCCGGCATTCACTCCACGAAACATCCACTTTGAGCAAGCATGCCTTTTTTTATTATTTTTTTAGAATAAAGGCTCGCAAAGAGCCCGGCTTTGAATTAACAAAATCATCAACCGGCCAGGAGTACAAACTCTGGATTACAACCTCGACATAAACCAGAAAAAAAAACACGACAAGATACAAAGGTGCTGGGAGCAACTCACAAGCCAGACACACATCATAGCGAAGACCAAATTCCCACCTTGCTCCCAAAGCAGCGCCTTGAAGAAGGATACAGCGCCAAGGGCGTCGCCGCCGCCCAACATCGTTGGGGTTTTCACCCGGGAGGACAAGGGGGAAGGGGCGGGGAAGGTATACCTGACAGACGCCTCCAAGAAGGTGTGCGGCGTCCGCGGGCGTTGCCGTCGTCACAGCCAGCAGGGCTGGCTAGGGATTTCTCCTGGCAATCTTCCCGTCGCCACTCCCACCCGGCAGAGAGCCGACGTCCAGGACGGAGCCAGCCAGATCTGGGGGGAGGACTTGCCGAATCCGCAGCAGAGGATGGTAGGCGGCCAGATCTGAAGCCACGGAGCCGAAGCCGCCGCCGCCACGCCCTGGCTCGCATCCACCGGGTACCTCGCCGTCCACACGGCCGAGGGGCACCGGCCCGCACCTGCGCCACCATGCGCCGAGGATCCGGTGGCGACAATCCAGCCGGGGCCGCCGCCCCGGGTCCCGAGGCCCCCCGCGAGCGATGCAGGGCAGCAAGAGAGGCCCCGCCGCCACCTTCATCAGCAGCACCCCGGGCGAAGTCGGCGGCTGCCTCAGGCGGCGGCGACGGGAGGATTGGAGGGGGAGGAAACGACGGCGGCGGGCTAGGTTTTCGGCCCTCGAGTCGCCCGAGAGGGCGACACGAGGGAGAGAGAGGGGGCTGAGCAAGCAGACGTCATCTTCTGATAAAAACAAAGCCTGCCTCCCACTTCTAGCCAGTACATATATCTGAAACTTTGCACGTGTCTGCATTTGCTCTGTGTGATATCTGGAGCATTCATAGTAGGTAACAGATTCAGATTAGCACTCCAAGTGAAGACTGCTTACTGAACGATGCTGCAGTAGTGACTAGCCAGCACTTTCTTCTTCAGTTTTCTCTGTTTCTGAAAAGTTCCCCCGAGTGTTTCCACTCCATCTCTCGATTTCTCTTCTGTCTTTTCTTGAGGGTTTTTAACACACTACAGACGCAAGCGCGCATATACACGCACATACACTCACCCCTATGAACGCACACACGCACACCCTATCCCTATGAGCACCTCGGAAAGACTGAGCCGGCATATCATGTTGAAATTTACGAAGTAACCGTACTTGAATCCTGATGGGCTAGGGATACCACAATCCTTCTAACCATCCAACTACAGGTTGGTTCGCTTCTTTTCTTGCGTTGTGGACATTTGATTTACATCAACGGAATGGAGGCTGCTCGGACCTGACACGGAAAGTACAGTATAAATTCGTTATCAGGAATACCCGGACCTTAGGCTAGTCATCGTGGGGAATACCTTAGACTAGTAACATGCATATGTTACTGGTCTATATTACTACCTATATAGTGCATAGTATCATAGATGGTCTTATTTATTGCCATGCATGACACATAGTAGCATCACATTTATTATATTACGGTACTACCTATGTTACTATAACCATCTCTCTCTTCTTTAATTGCCTACCACATAAGCATGTTTGCGAGTCCCAAGTGCATGATACTACTTATGTTACCCCACTATGGCTAGCCTTATAGTGGGGAATAACATGTATGTGGTATCATGTAAGTCATCATTTATTAAGATGTAGACTCATTTTGCCTTAAGAAATGTTATGTTACAGTAACATATTATGTTACCCCAATCATCTCTCTCCTTATTAAATATATGTCATGTAAGCAAACTTTTTTTGAATGTGTTATGTTACTTTCTACGTTACTCCCACTATGACCAGCCTTAAAGCAAAGCTGAGTGGATCAAGCTGAATTCGCAAAAAAAAAGTGGATCAAGCTGAGCAATTCCCTCTTGGTCCTGTCTTGGTCCTGATGCACGCATGCGTTTTTTCTCCAACACCGCGGCGTCACCGCGTCGGTACCACGCACCCACCCACAGGGGAATGAATATCCTGACGAGCATCGCATCCTGCATTCCTGCTGCATATACCACTTGCCACTTGCGAACAGGAGAAGAAGAAATCGCGAGTGGAGGAAGGAATTATTATGCCTAAACTCCAAGTTTGCGATGGCTGTACCTACTCAACGAGAATCGCCGACCTTGTAGTACTAGACTACTAGTACTGGTTCTGCCCGGCCGGTGCGGTTTAATGCTTGGATATGTTTGAGGCTGGAGAGTTTTAGAGGGTGTTTGGATACGTTTTAGTCTTATGACTAAAAATAGTGGGACTGAAACTTGCTAGCCTCATCCATGCTTGGATCCAAATACTCCGTCCTTTCCGGTTTATAAGGCTCAATTCAAAAATCTCACCAACCAAAGTAAATGGTAAGTGGTGGAATACTTTTTGTAGTTTGCAAAAGTACCCAATTAATGCTCGTGTTTTTCTCAAAAAAGTATGTTTACCAATGCATTAATTGCAATGCATGCATGCATAAATTACATGTATTGGTCAATTTTCTTTTAATACTTGCATGCAATGATTTAATGCATCTTGGAATCTGAACATGTGATGGAAAACAATCAAATTGAGCCTTATAAAATGGAAAAAACTAAAATTTTGAGATAAGCCCTATAAACCGGAAAGGAGGGAGTACTAAAGAGACTAAAATCAAGTTAATGAGCATTTATTATCCTCCAAATCCTCCAATCCAGAACTCGCCTGTGTTCAAGGAGAGGAGTTAAATGAGGAGAGAGAAGACTAATCCACATTTTTAGTAGGGGTATCCCTGACTAAAAATTTTTAGTCTCAAGACTAGTTTTAGCCCCTCTTTAATCAGGGTGCTTGGAACTTTAGCCTCTTAAAGAGACTATTTTTAGTCAGACTAAAAGAAGTCCCTTGGATCCAAGCATCCTCTTACTTACGTTGCTTCTTTCTTTAGTCGATCGATCGGCACCTATGTTGAGGATATATCCATTAGAGTCACCCGCCCAGGAGGGGCCGGGTTACGTCGAGATGGTCATCACGCGAAGCCCAGTACCAAACTTGAAGATGGCGGGTCAATAGTGGGCTTGAGACCCGGAGATGTCTTAAGGCCCATAGTGTTAACCGCCGTTAGGGTGAAACTTGTAGTGTAAGGCAAGAATAGTTAAGAGTCCGAGCCGGACACTGTTATGAGCCGGCCGGGACTATGAGAGCCGCTGGGCGTCAACCTCTCTATATAAAGGGATGACCCGGCGGCGGTTTAAGGACAAGGAAGACAAGCTCGATAACCAGGCAGGACGGTTTAGCTCCTAGTGATCGAAACCCTAATCAATACCACCTCAACTGGACATAGGCTTTTACCTTTACCGTAAGGGGCCGAACCAGTATAACCCTCGTGTTCCTTGTCCCGTTTAACCCCTTTAAGCTTCCTAGCTGCGATGGCTCCACGACTAAGTCCTTGCGCGAGGACATCTGACGTGACAATTCCACGACAGTTGGCGCCCACTGTGGGGCCAGCGCACGGTGGATTTGAGTTCTTGAAGGGCAGCTTCGAAGGGCTCAACGGATATGCTGTGGGCCGGATGACCAAGAGTCGTCGCGGCAAGCTCTACATCGACGATGCAAACTGGGGCCCCGACGCCGGCTCAATCGAGTACGGGTACCGGGTCCCCTTCGGCGGAATTCATGTCTTCATTGGCAAGATTGGTGAGCCGGGCCCTGAGCCGGATCTCTGCGCCGATCTCATTGAAATGGCTCAGCGTGCACGACCTGCCCGGGCTCTACCTGCTTTGAAGCATGATTTCGTGGGATGTGTCCATGGAGGACTCTCTGAAGGATCTGGATCTGGTGATGAGGCGGCCGCCGGCTCTGACGGCGAGTCGTCTACGGATGAGTCAAACTCGTTGTATCAACTTCAAGATGGCAGGCTCAGGGGCTGTTCCGATGGCGACAGCATTCCGGACCCCTTTGAGCCGCCGAGCCGGGTTGGAATCTTTATGGCCGGCGCACAACCTGTTCAAAGCCCCGCCGCCGGGTCAGGAAGCCCTGTGCCCTCGCCGGCTCAGGCGCTGATGGATCTCACAGACAAGATGACGGCTTTGTTGACCGCTACGGTTGCCCCGGCGGATCAAGCTCAGCATGACGCGGAGGTGGCACAGTTAAAGTTGGATCTAGCAAAAGCCAAGGAGGATCTGGCGGCGGAAGGGATCAGGATGGCTGCGGAGAGGGCGGCTCTCGACGCCCAGACTCAGCTGATTCAGGCACAGTCTTTCCGGCTCACGATGGATCAAAACGCGTCCAATGAGGTCATGAGAAGGAGGCATCAAAAGGCCCAATCTCGACTCCCTCCGGTTTATGATCCTCGAAACCTCTTCAACACGCCGGGTGCAGGGTCTAGTAACCCGCCAGAGATCATAGTGCCCGAGGCTGGGTCGCCAATTCAGCCCCAAGTGATGGGACCTCCCCGGGTGAACCCTGCCCCGCCTCAGTACGTGCCAATACCACCGGGTCATTATGCTAACCCGTTGGAAAACATGGTCACCCGGCGGCGCGGCTGGCGGCTCTCCCAATTGATGGTGACTCTCCAACGGCGGTTGAAACCCGCCGGGTCAGAGAACTCCTTCAGACGGCTCTGGCGCAGCAAGAGGCGTATTCTTATAGCCGGGACAGGATTCATTCAACCCCTCGTCCAGGCCGGAGCCCGAGTTATAGCAGACACATGGTCTCAGCGACCGGCTCAAGTAATGTCCGACGCCATGCCTTGCCTCCTGGCCACGGCCCGGCTCATAACGGGGCCTTTCACGCGGTAGACCAAGACAGAGCACGGCAAGAGGCGGAGCAGGTGCCTCAGTTGACGGCTTACCAGCCACCCCCGGCTTATCCGACGGCTTCCATCGACGCGGGTATACCTACGAGGACTGGGGGTGTCCCTTGTCTGATGCCGGCTCTCCGCAATGAACGTCTGCCCAAGGATTTCAAAGGGCCTAGGAAGGTGCCTAATTACACGGCTAACTTACAACCCGGAGCCTGGATCGAGAGTTACGAGATGGCATGGAGTTGCTCGAGGTTAGCGAAGCGGCAACGGCCAAGTACTTCACCATGATGTTAGATGGGACTGCCCGCACTTGGTTGAAAGGGCTGCCACCGAATTCTATCGGGTCTTGGGCTGAGCTGAAAGCCCGGTTCATCCAAAACTTCAAAGATACCTGTAGGCAGTCTATGTCAATTGTGGATTTGACTAACTGTAAACAGCAGGAGGGTGAGTCCACAACCCATTGGGTTCACCGGGTCAAAGAGATAATACATTCATCTGATAAGATGGATGCCGGCTCTGCAGTCTTAATGTTGGAGCAGAATTGTCGTTTCCTGCCCCTGAAGATGAAACTCGGGCGGCTCAAGCGCGATTGCAATGATATGGGTACGCTGATGGCGGCTCTCGTCAAATACGCCGACTCTGATAGTACCAAGGACCCCGCGTTAGATGATGAAAGGACAGGGAAGGGAAAGAAGAACGGCAATGGCAAGGGTCCTCAGCATAACCCGGCGAACCAAGGAGGTAGCAAACGTAAGGATGATGGCAGCATAGAGTTTGTGGCCAATGCCAGCTCACAGGGTGACAACCAGCGACGTAAGGGGAGGCCACCTCCACGAGCCGTCGCTTCAGGCCCAACGCTTGAGCAGTTGTTGAATGAGCCGTGTCCAAGGCATGGCTCTAGGGAGAAGCCAGCTACTCATCTATGGAAAGATTGCGCAATCATGAAGGCCTTTAAGAATTCCAATGCCTTTAATGGCAATAATGGCTCGGGCGGCGGCTCAGGCGCAGGCGGCTTTCATGGCCCGGGCGGCGGCTCAAATTCCAATCCTCAGAATGTTCAAGGGGGCTTTAATCAGTAGTCTGGCCAGGGTCATCAACAGCAGCAGGGGGGATATCAGACCAATCCAAAGCAGCTCAATGGTGGACAGTATCATGTGTTTACTACCAGTCTGTGTAAGCAAGATCAGAAGCTTCATAAGAGGGCTGTGAATGCTGTTGAGCCAGCGGTTCCGCGCTATTTAAGATGGTCTGAGCAGCCTATTGTGTGGAGTAGGGAGGATCACCCTTCCCGGGTTGATAATCCGGGTCACCTGGCCCTGGTGGTGGCTCCTCAGGTGGGTGGATATAAGTTCACTAAGGTGCTCATGGATGGAGGCAGCAGCATCAACATCCTCTATTATGAGACCTTCCATCGTATGGGGTTGATTGATAAGAACCTCAGCCAGTCCAATACTGTTTTCCATGGTGTGGTGCCTGGTAAGTCGGCATATCCAGTTGGTAAGATCGAGCTGGAAGTGGCCTTTGGAGATGAGTACAACTACAGGGCGGAAAAATTGACCTTTGAGGTGGTCAAGATAAGAAGTCCGTATCATGCCATATTTGGGCGGCCGGCTTACGCCAAGTTCATGGCCCGGCCGTGTTACGTATATCTACAGCTCAAGATGCCGGGTCACAATGGGACCATTACGGTTCATGGTAGCCGAAAGATAGCCTTGGAGTGTGAGGAAGGTGACACGGCTTATGCAGAATCTGTTTGTGCAACAGAGGAGTTGAAGTTTTACAAGGACAATGTTGACCCAACAGATATGACATCTCTGAAAAAGCCGACTACGGAGCATGAGCCGGCAATGAAATTTAAGTCGACTGATGAGACTAAACTTGTTGATTTCGTTCCAGGTGACTCATCTCAGCAGTTTAGCATCAGTGCCAATCTGGATCCAAAATAGGAAAGCGCGCTCATTGAGTTCATCCGTGAGAATAGGGACATTTTTGCATGGAAACCTTTTGACATGCCAGGTGTACCTAGAGAACTCGCTGAGGACACTCTCAATATTGATCCGAAATTTAAGCCGGTCAGGCAATTCCTTCGACGGTTTAATGAGGAGAGGCGGAAAGCCATTGGTGAGGAGGTGGCCCGGCTCTTGGCGGCCGGGTTTATTGTTGAAGTCTTTCATCCGGAATGGTTAGCTAACCCGGTGCTCGTGCTCAAGAAGAATGGCACCTGGCGGATGTGTGTGGACTACACGGACTTAAACAAGGCGTGTCCGGCTGATCCTTTTGCTCTCCCCCGTATTGATCAAATCATTGATGCTACGGCGGGTTGTGAGCGCTTAAGCTTTTTAGATGCTTATTCTGGATACCATCAGATTAAAATGGCAGTTAAGGACCAGGAGAAGACGGCGTTTATCACTCCCTTTGGAGCCTTCTGTTATGTCTCTATGCCTTTTGGACTCAAGAGTGAGCAGGCGACTTATCAGCGTTGTGTGCAGAACTGTCTTCATAACCAGATTGGGCGCAATGTTCATGCCTATGTGGATGATATCGTGGTTAAGTCCATGGAGAAGGAGACCCTGGTGGATGACCTTAGAGAAACCTTCGATAATCTCTGGGTTTACAGGATGATGCTTAACCCGGCCAAGTGTGTTTTTGGTGTTCCCGCAGGCAAGCTCTTGGGTTTCCTGGTTTCTAACAGAGGCATTGAAGCTAACCCAAAAAAAATCAAGGCAATCACCTCTCTGGCTAAGCCGGCGTGTATAAACGACGTCCAGCGCCTGGCAGGCCGCATCCCTGCTTTGAGCCGGTTTATAAGCCGTTTGGGGGAAAAGGCCATGCCACTGGACCAGTTGATGAAGAAAACTGATGACTTTATCTGGAATGATGCTGCTAATGCTGCTTTTGAGGATTTGAAGAAACAGCTGGCTGAGCCCCCAGTTCTTGCTGCTCCGGTTGACAAGGAGCCCTTATTACTGTATGTAGCTGCTAACACACGAGCCGTCAGTGTGGCTGTGGTGGTGGAGCGCAAGGAAGGGGGTAAGGAGTATCCGGTTCAGCGGCCGGTTTACTACGTCAGTGAAGTGCTCATTGAGTCCAAACGGCGGTATCCACATTGGCAGAAGCTTGTTTATGGTGTGTTCATGGCAAGCCGGAAGCTTAAGCATTATTTCCAGGGTCATCCCATCACTGTGGTTAGTTCTGCTCCCCTTGGAGATATCATCCAAAACAGAGAAGCCACAGGACGAGTGGCTAAGTGGGCTATAGAGCTTGGGCCTCATGGTCTGAAATACGTACCACGTACTGCTGTTAAATCTCAAGCTTTGGTGGATTTCATCAACGATTGGACAGAGCTGCAAGTGCCTGAAGAAAAGCTGGATAATACATATTGGACTATTCACTTCGATGGGTCTCGGCAATTGGAGGGCTCGGGAGCTGGAGTTGTATTGGCTTCCCCTAAAGGTGACAAGTTCTGTTATGTGCTACGGTTGATGTTTCCTTGTACTAACAATGCGGCTGAGTACGAGGCCTTGCTCCATGGTCTTCGGGTGGCTAAGGAGATGAGCTTGAGCCGGGTAAGGTGCTTCGGCGACTCGGATTTAGTGGCTCAACAAGTGTCAGGCAAATGGGATTCCAAGGACCCTCTCATGGCGGCTTATCACCGTGAAGTTGATGCCATTGCTGGACACTTTCAGGGTTACCAAGTAGAGCACATCGACCGCAGGAAGAATGAGGCGGCTAATGCATTAAGCCGGCTGGGCTCTCAGCGAAAGCCGGTGCCGCCTAATACTTTCTTGGACATCTTGCACAACCCTTCTGTTAAGTTACCTACAGAGGAAGACTTGGCTATCCCTGACCCGGAGGCACAGTTGGTGGCGGCTCTCCACATTACCCCAGACTGGACAGTACCATACTTGGCTTACATGACCCGGGGAGAATTGCCTGAGGAAGAAACTTTGGCCAGACAAATAACCCGGCGGTCTAAGTCGATGATAATTATCAATAGTGAGCTGCATCATCACAGTGTTACTGGAACTTTCCAGCGGTGTGTTTCCCCTAAGGAAGGCCAAGAAATTTTACGTGAGATTCACGAGGGGGATTGTGGCCATCATGCCGGCGCAAAATCCCTTGTGGCCAAGGCTTTTCGTCATGGTTTTTATTGGCTGACGGCTCATGCTGATGCGGAGGACTTGGTGAGTAAATGTGACGGTTGTCAGAGGTTCTCGCGACGGGCTCATGTGCCGGCTCAGGAGCTGCGGATGATTCCAATTACTTGGCCATTTGCGGTCTGGGGGCTTGATATGGTTGGGCCTTTTAAAAGGTCCAAGGATAAGAAGACCCACCTTTGGTGGCAGTTGACAAGTTCACAAAGTGGGTTGAGGCAGAGCCAGTTAGCAAGTGTGACGCAGCCACAGCGGTTCAGTTCATGAAAAAGGTGATATTTCGCTTTGGTTTCCCACATAGCATCATAACAGACAATGGTACCAATCTGTCTAAAGGCGCCATGGAGGAGTTTTGTCAACGAGAGCATATTCGACTTGATGTTTCATCAGTGGCTCACCCTCAATCCAATGGTCAAGCTGAGAGAGCTAATCAGGAGATTTTGAAGGGCATTAAGCCCCGGCTTTTGGTCCCTTTGCAACGGACGCCGGGTTGTTGGGTGGAGGAGTTACCCTCCGTGTTATGGAGCATTAATACTACTCCTAACAGATCTACGGGTTACACGCCTTTCTTCATGGTTTATGGAGCGGAAGCAGTCCTCCCTAGCGACATCCGTCATGACTCACCTCGAGTCGCGGCTTATGTTGAGGCGGATAATGAACGGGCGCGCCAAGATGCTCTTGACTTGTTGGACGAACAGCGTGATGTGGCAGCAGCTCGCTCAGCGATTTACCAACAAGACCTGCGCCGTTATCACAGCCGTCGGGTTAAGTTCCGGATCTTCCAGGAAGGTGATCTGGTGCTCCGGCTCATCCAAGATCAAACAGATGCACACAAGTTATCCCCGCCTTGGGAAGGGCCCTTTGTGGTCAGCAAGAACTTGCACAACGGGTCATACTACCTTATCGACGTTCGGGAGCACAAAGATTCACGCAAGTCGGAGGAAGGGACCCGCCGGCCGTGGAACATAGCTCAGCTGCGGCCTTATTACACTTGAGCCACCGGCTCTCATAATGTACATATTCCTATAGCCATGTATATATTATAATAAATAATAAAGCAGGACCTCTGTCCTTTTCTCCTCCAAAGGTAAAACGTGTTATTTCCATTACAACATCACATGGTCACTTGGAGGTGGATCCGGCTTATGATCGTATTCGAATCTAGCCGTAAGCAATATGATCACCTGGCGGCTTCCTGTTCAAACATAGGTCGTATTCGAACCAAAGAGAACATAACTGTTGGTACCCTCTTGATTGGCAACGCCAAACCCACTAGGGGCTATATGATCGCATTCGAATCTTAGTTTAACCCCGTTGGGACGGTTCTCTGGTCGTATTCGAACCGGAAGCCCCTAAAGTTTTGATCTCCTGACTTACAACAAGTTCTTTTGGTCATATCGCCAGCGGGCAAGGGCGGCTCTTACTTCGCCGGCTTATTTTTGATTCACAACGTTGATAGCACATAGTAAGTATTATTGATGCTGGTGAACCGGAGTTGAGATCTTAACCTCATTATTCGGGTTACATAAACCGGAAGTGTACTCGAAGGCTTGTAAGTATGCTATTATGGTTACATCGAGGATATAATTGAGGGCCAAGTCATTGATGGCTTTGGTTCATATTCCGGGTTATATATAGGGTCTATGACTCTCAGTGCGGTAAGCCGCCTAGAGACTTGTGATTTGTTTTTATGCAGGATGGTTAAAGACAGTTCTTCAAGCATAAGGAAAATAAATGATCAATTGTAACCCGGAGGAATATAAAGAAGCAGCTTCAATGGAATTAAGCATTCAACGGGTGCATGATGGCACGACAAAGTTAAGTGTTTGTCCTACTCTATTACAAGACTCCCGGAGTCCAAAAGGTGAGGCATTGTTTTATGGTGTAACCATGAGCCACCTAAAAGTTAAGGTGCTTGTTGAGTTGAAGCTTCTGGCTCATCCCTCTCCGCTCCTCCGGCTGATTCCATGACCTGGAAGGTTGATGATTTCCAGTCAATGCCGCTCAAAGCTTCAAATTGAGCCTTGTCATCAATTAACCCGGCCGGGTCAATTTCTGGGGCGAAGGTATGCTTACGAGTCAGAGGGATCAAGCTGATGGCTTCATAACGTGGAGTGGGGATCCTCTGATTTTCCGCGTCGTAGCCCGGCTGATACTTGGTAAGGTCGGTATCATTCCCAATCAGGGTGGCCACCGGGCTTACGCTCTTCACACAGGCAGCAAAGTCTTTTTGGTCAAAGGGGGTGCCGTCTTCCTTCAGGCGTGGGGTATCCAAGAGCGATGTCGGCCGGGTCTAGCTCCGGAAGAAAAGCCTTGGCCCGGCTCAAGGCAGCTATCGCTCCGGCTCTTGCAGAGGCCCGTCTTAGCTCTTGGAAGCGCTGAGGAAGAACGGCAAGCCACCTAAGTACGTCCGCCAGGTGAGTCGGAACCTCGTTGGACAGAGCCACAACGGCTAACGCACGCTGTGACCCGGTGTAGAGTTGCTCCACCAGGCTATACACGGCCTTCAGCTTGGTCAGAACATTCTGATTCAGGTTGGAGCTTCTGGGACCTGTTTAACAAAGTCAGGTAAGCCGATGGCAACAGTGGGACTTATGAGACATAAGGAATGAACACTTATTAAAAGCTTGCAGAATGACTTACCGAAGATTGCGGAGACCATCTGGGACACATGGCGTTTTAAGCCGGAGAGTTCGGCGATTCTCTCAGTTAGAGCAGCCTCTGCTTTTTCGGCCCGGCTTAGCAAGGCGGTTCTCTCCTCGGCCCAAGTTTTTCTTTCTATTTCAAATTTCTTCTTCAGCTTTTCCTGTGTGGCCACACTGAACTCGAATTTGGCGTTGGCCTTCCGGGTCTCAGTTTCCTGAGTCTTCAGGCGGTTCTTCAGCTCAGAGATTTCAGATTCAAATGTCTTGCAAGCAGCCTGAACAAATTCCGGGTTACAGTGTGAATAATTATTATGCAGCATTGAAGTCCCAAGCACTTTGCAAAGCAAAGACACTTGGCACTTGGGGGCTAATGTATGTTGAAAGACTCTATTTATAATTGCCGGTTCATGAAGGTAAGCCGGAAGTTAAGTCTACAACTTATTCTATCATAAGTAATAGACTTGGGGGCTAGCATGGTAAGGATGATTATGGCGTAAGCAAGAGAGTTGTACCTCAGATTTTTGTTGTAGCTGCTTCACCATGTCAATCTCCAGGTCCCGGCTGTTGTGCACTTGACTAATGTAACCCGAAACAATGTCTCCAATGCTCAAATTCGCATAGTCGGTAATCTCCAGTCTGGCCCTGCGGCGCTCCAGCAGTTCTTCTTTGGCAGAGCATTTGGCCAGCACAGTGGGTCTCCCCGGTTCGACAAATTCTGTCCGGGTGATTACAACGTCCGGGTCATCGGCCGGCTGAGCTGGGCTGGGGATCTCCGGGTTAGTAGAAGCCTCTATGACCGGCTCGTCAGTTGGAGCGGTGGCTTCAGGAGCTGAGGCAGATGGCGGCTCTTGAGCAGAAGCCTCCGGTTCAGTCAGAATTGGTTCTTCGACCGGTTTGTTCTTCTTCGCCCTCTTACTGAGCTTTGCTTGAGCACTGAAAGGACAAAAGGTTAGTACAAAAGCATGAGTAAAGATAAGCACAGCATAAGATGATCATCATTACCCGGGGGCGGTCTTGAAAGCCGGCAGGTTAGATTGCATAGAGTCACCAGAGGAAGGTGAAGTTTCCTGATAATTTGAATCAGACGAATTGAGCGGTTGACGGGTAACGCCCGCTAAAGGATAAAAAGGGTATAAGTTGGAGATAACCTCGGTCCGGCGTTTCCTCGATGCTTCAGGTAAGCCGGAGGAGAGGTCTGCATCCTTGTTGGCCCGGGCTTGTCTCCGGCTCTCATGAATCTGTTGCTTCAAAAGAAATTGAGGATCTTGATAAGCTAAAGGATGTGAAAATCTTACTTTCCGGGTTACTCTTCGGACTTTCGGCCTTGGCAAGGGCTCCGAGTCGGAGGAAAGTATAGTTACCTCTTCAGTCACCGGGTTACTCGCTCCGGTATCATCCTGCGGATAATCAAGTCAGTGAGATAGTTAAAAAACAGATGAAAAGCAGAATAAGAGCCTGACGAAACAAGGTTACCTCTGACTCGGAGCTATCATCTAGCTGAAGCAGCTCTGAGGCGCTAGGCTTACTCCCCTTCTTGCGGGGAGCGGCTCTCCTGGCAGCTTTCTTAGCCTTCCTGGCCTTTTTAGCCGCCTCATGGTCGTACTTGACCTTCCAGAACTTGTCATTAGCCTGAAAAATACGACAAAGATTTCTTAAGGTTCAGATGAAAGCTATTAAAAGGGAAAGCAAGGTGCTCAGGTCAGTGGCTTACCGCCGGAGCCGGGTTAGCTTGGCAAAAGGGGCTTAAGCCGGTCCTCCCGCAGTCTGCTAAGCTCTCGTTCAAGAGGGACTTGGTCCACGACGTCCTCAGGTAGATCGTTGGGGCCGTGCCGCAGAGGGTCATCCTTCCGGCCCGTGTAGTTACACATTAAGCCGGGGCGGCGGCTCAAGGGAATCACCCGCCAAGAAAGCCAGACCCGGACCAGATCAACGCCGTTGAGGCCATTTCCCAGAAGAGCCTTAATCTTGTTGATAGTAGGGATCAATGGTTGACGCTCAGCTTGAGATAGCTTGTCTGGCAGGGGGTGATTTGGCTCCAAACATAGAGCATGAAAGCCGGGCAGAGGGTTCTCATCAGCCGGAGAAGTGTCCTGGCAGTAGAACCATGTCTGGTTCCAGTCCTTTGGGTGGCTTGGCGGCTCAGCATAAGGAAAAAGGCAATCTCTCCGTCGTTGAATGGAGATTCCGCCAAGCTCCAAGCTAGGCCCGTTGGCGCACTCGTTCTGCCGATTCAGATAGAACAACTCCCTAAAAAGCAGTAGGCTGGGCTCTTCGCCAAGATACACTTTGCAGAATACTTGAAAGTTGCAAATATTCGACACGGAATTGGGTCCTATGTCTTGCGGCCGCAGATCAAAGAAGTTCAACACATCTCTAAAGAATTTTGGGCCGGGCGGTGCGAAGCCCCGGCTCATGTGATCCGCAAATATCACCACCTCGCCATCTCTTGGTTGAGGTCTTTCCTCCGACGGGTCAGGGG
Organism: Triticum aestivum; assembly: GCF_018294505.1. Taxonomy (NCBI): domain Eukaryota; kingdom Viridiplantae; phylum Streptophyta; class Magnoliopsida; order Poales; family Poaceae; genus Triticum; species Triticum aestivum. Next base: position 45,946,905 of record NC_057796.1, read on the forward strand.
CACGATAAGACATGACCTCCTTCTTGGGCAGGTAACCCGTCTTCACGAAATCAGCTAAGGTTTCATCAGTAACATTGGATCTCATCCAGTTGCACGTGATGGGTGCCTTGGGAGCCTTGGGCGGCATTGTGGAAGATGAAGCCTATGACAAAAGGAAATGTCCGGTTCAACTATAAGCCGGAAAAAATTTGCAGTTCAGCACTCAAAATGGCGGCTTATGAAGGGGCCTAATGACATATGGCTAATCGTGTCGGGTTATCTAAGCCGCTGTGGGCATCGTGAGTAATTCAAGTTGTCTACAGCTTTATCATAAATGAGCCGGAAATTTTACAGCGCGTGGCCTCTTTTAAACCGGAGATATGAGCCGCCATAGCTAAACAGATGCAATTTTTGACTAAGTGTGGCGCAAACAAGTTTCACAGATTGCAGAAATTATTTTGGATCAAACGATCGGCTAAAAAGAAAAAGTTCTAGACCTAGAACTGACACAGATGAAGTTCATAGGCTCGAACGGGGCCTCTGTGCAATGGAAAGGGTCTATGTACATTTGGAAACGGGTGCGAAATGATTACCGCAGCAGTTTTATACTATCTAAAAGATCAGGAAAGGGTGGTAAAGGTGGAATCCATCAAGTGCTCGTGACGAATAGTGACGAACACCGACGAACTCGAAGATCACTAATGCGGATCTAAGGAACAGGGAGGGGAAAACTTACAGATGCAGAGTTACTGCAGAGATCCGTCGCGTTTTTCTGGTCAAGTTAGGTTGATGCAGCGGCCTGAGTTGGTGAAGACGAGGAGATCCGCGGCGGCGGTGGTGGAGCTCGAACGGCAGTACAGTAGCGAGAGGAGGAAGACGATGGAGGCGACAGGTGAATGAAGGCTCATGGGTCGGGCTTATTTATAAGGTGCGGCTCATAAGTGGGCGCGAGAAACGAGGAGGCCACGGCGTGATTATCTCGCCACAGAAGCGCCTCGATTTTCGGGATGGCCATTAAAGATAAGATCCGTTGGGATATGACAGAATAAAAAATGAACCTAATGGAAGATGACGTCATGGCGGGTTATCAGGAATCCAGAAGATGATGTCACGGCGGGTTAAAGCCTTCGCACAAATATAAGCCGGAAGATTTTCTCTCAAAGGGATTGAAGATTGACATGAACCGGTACAAATCAATCTGGGGCCTAATGTTGAGGATATAACCATTAGAGTCACCCGCCCAGGAGGGGCCGGGTTACGTCGAGTTGGTCATCACGCGAAGCCCAGTACCAAACTTGAAGACGGTGGGTCAATATTGGGCTTGAGACCCGGAGATGGCTTAAGGCCCATAGTGTTAACCGCCGTTAGGGTGAAACTTGTAGTGTAAGGCAAGAATAGTTAAGAGTCCGAGCCGGACACTGTTATGAGCCGGCCGGGACTCTGAGAGCCGCTGGGCGTCAACCTCTCTATATAAAGGGATGACCCGGCGGCGGTTTAAGGACAAGGAAGACAAGCTCGATAACCAGGCAGGACGGTTTAGCTCCTGGTGATTGAAACCCTAATCAATACCACCTCAACTGGACGTAGGCTTTTACCTTCACCGTAAGGGGCCGAACCAGTATAACCCTCATGTTCCTTGTCCCGTTTAACCCCTTTAAGCTTCCTAGCTGCAATGGCTCCACGACTAAGTCCTTGCGCGAGGACATCTGACGTGACAATTCCACGACAACCTAGGTCAACTCTGTCACTGTTACTACTACCTTTGACTCTTCATTTATTACTATCAGAATTTACCATGTTTGCTAACTACTCCCTTCATTCTTAAATGTAAGGTTTTGTGCAGATTTCATTATGAACCACATACGGATGTATATAGATGTACTTTAAAGTGTAGATTTACTCATTTTGCTTCATATATAGTTCATAATGAAATATCTACAACGACACATTTAGAAACAGAAGGAGTAATTTTTTTCATTCTCGCAGCAATAAAAACGTTTGTTTTGCCATATCATGCCTTCTCATGGAACGTCAACACAACAACATTTTCCCCTGTATGTATTGTGGAGCACCTGGATTGGAAGTGTCAGTACAGTATGAAAATGCACTCGTTGAGGATAACTACGAAATGCAAAACAGGCAACAAAGCTGAGTTCTGCTTTTGGGCGCCGACATGGTACACGAGCATCAACCTGATAGGCGCAGCTTCATGCGGTACGTGCAGTTGGTGCTCGTGTACCATGTTGGGGGGATGATAGTCATACCTGGCGCCCTAGTCAACACGTACGGGCTGATATAGTTAGCTGGCTGGTGACAGCGACGACCAAAATTTAACCTCATGTCCTCATCACCGTGGCTAGTGATTCCGTGGTCAATGTGATCATCTCCATTGAGTGGCCGTGGCTTACCAACTCCATAGTTTACCTTATTACTTTTGCAGGATACGTTTTGAATAATCGACAACTAATTAATACGTATAGTACAATAACAGATGAACTGTTCAATGCCAAGCAGCCCTGGCTCGGCATTGAGCAATCCGGGCGGGAGGCGACGGCGGTAGCGGCGGGGGCGGCGAGGATGGCCAAGCTCAAGCGCAAGCAAGACCGCATCATCCGGTGCTTACAAGGCTACATCATCATCTTCAATTCTTCCTCCTCCGATGGGTCCGACTCCGACAACGACCCACCTCCTGTTGTGGACACCTACAGCAGTGTCGGCGACCGAAAGGGCAAAGGGCCGGTGAGGAAGTGGTGAGGCTCGCCCCTTCCTTTCATATAATCTAGTTCTAGTATGTAGTTACTGATGGATTATGGATGGGTTTAGGCCCATTTAAGACAATAATTCCTAATTAATCTCTAAGGCCCATGCATGTGTACGGTAAGTGGTGGGAAGTGTGGGATGTTTAGTCCCATACTGCTACAGTAAGAAGAGTGAGACCACTTTATAAGGGCTGCTTTACCACTTGCTATTGGGAGTTTGGGAATAGGAGTTGTACACGCGCACTCTTCCTCCGCCGCCGCCCGCCTCGCCACGACGCGTGCGCGCAGCGGGTTGCGGGAATGAGCCGAGCCAAAGCTTATTTTTGCCGCCCAGGAATGGTTAATTAATTGTTAATTAATTAACGAGTCGCTTACGGAAGCGCCACTGTCCGAGACGTTGGACCGTGGGCTGTTCGCGGACTCGGTCGTGGGCCTGGCCCATGCCGATTTACCTGACGGCCTATATAAGAAGGCGCTGACCAGTGGAGTGAAACCTAATCAGTTCACTCACTCCCTCTCGTACAACCCTAGCCGTCATCTACTGTTCCTCTCACTGTGCTGCCTCCGGCGATCCCATCCCGACGACCACGTGCACGGTTGGTCGGGAGAGCAGGTGCCTCCGGAACCCTGTCGTTCGAGATCCTGCCCGGGAGAACGGCCGTTAGGTTTTTGGGGAGCGTCTCGACGCGACTGCTCCCGATCCGTCCCCAACTCCGTCCGCCTCTGCTTCCACTACTTCCCCTGCATCGACACCATGGCCGACGACGCCGCCGCCAAGAAGAAGGCCACGGACGACGCCGAGGCTGCTGCTGCCGCCGCCGCGTTGGCCTGGCCAACCGGAGGGTATGATCTGTTCATCCCTCGTTTACTCGTACTTGTACTAGCCGTATATGTGCTGCTCATAGATGGTTCGCTTCTATGTTCTATACGTGCTATTATGCTTAGGTATCGCTATGAGTTGCATACCGTTTATGCCATGCTTACTGTATACTCATGGATTAGTCTAATCGGGAAAGTGCTAATATTTCGAACAATCCAAAAACCTTATTTTAGGCACTTTTCGATTCAGGGCTTTGCTGCTACTCTGAAACCGGAAAAGTTTACCGGGACGCATTTTAAGCGTTGGCTGACTAGGACCACCTTGTGGCTCATAACGATGAACGTGTTCTGGGTTGGTGGTGTGTCCCCCACAGAAACGATTGCTCCTGAACAGGAGAAGGCGTTTAGGGAGGCAACCACAATCTTTCTGGGAGCAGTTCTAACTGTGATCGGAGACAAGCTTGTGGACACATATCTTCATATGCGCGTTGCCAAGAATTTGTGGGATGCGCTCGAAGCTAAGTTCGGCGCAACCGATGCTGGAAGCGAGTTGTATGCTATGGAGCAGTTCCATGACTACAGAATGGTTGATAACCATTCTGTATTGGACCAGGCCCATGAGATACAATGCATCGCTAAGGAGCTGGAGCTCCTGAAGTGTGAGTTACCGGACAAGTTTGTCGTGGGTTGCATTATTGCAAAACTCCCTCCTGGATGGAGGAACTTTGGTACTTCTCTCAAGCACTTGAGACGTCAATTCTCTGTTGAGGATGTCATCGATCATCTAAGTGTTGAGGATAACTCGAGAGCAAAGGACTCACACGTGAAAGGGGCAGAGGGTTCTTCTAGCGCCAATGTGGTGCAGAAGAACTTCCACAAGTTCAAGGGAAAGAACTCTGTCCAGCAGAATACTACCTTTAAGAAGAAGGGTAAGAAGAAAGACAAAAAAAGAGATGGCTGCTTTACTTGTGGTTCTGATGAACATTGGGCAAACAAGTGCCCGAACAAGTACAAGAAGCCAGCACAGGACTGTTGGGAATCGTAGCATAATTTTAAAATTTTCCTACGCTCACCAAGATGCGTCTATGGAGTATACTAGCAACGAGGGGAAAGGAGTGCATCTACATACCCTTGTAGATCGCGAGCGGAAGCGTTCCAATGAACGTGGATGACGGAGTCGTACTCGTCGTGATTCAAATCACCGATGACCGAGTGCCGAACAGACGGCACCTCCGCGTTCAACACACGTACGGTGCAGCGACGTCTCCTCCTTCTTGATCCAGCAAGGGGGAAGGAGAGGTTGATGGAGATCCAGCAGCACGACGGCGTGGTGGTGGATGCAGCGGGATGCCAGCAGGGCTTCGCCGAGCTTATACGAGAGAGAGAGAGAGAGAGAGAGAGAGATGTTGCAGGGGAGGAGGGAGGCGCCCAAGGATTTCTCCTTGCTGCCCTCCCTCCCCCCCCCTTTATATAGGCCCTCTGGGAGGGGGGGCGCCGGCCAGATCCCATCTAGGGTGGGGGCGGCGGCCAAGGGGGTGCCTTGCCCCCCAAGGCAAGTGGGAAGCCCCCCACCCTAGGGTTCCCAACCCTAGGCGCATGGGGGGAGGCCCATGGGGGGGCGCCCAGCCCACTAGGGGCTGGTTCCCTTCCCACTTCAGCCCACGGGGCCCTCCGGGATAGGTGGCCCCACCCGGTGGACCCCCGGGACCCTTTCGGTGGTCCCGGTACAATACCGGTAACCCCCGAAACTTTCCCGGTGGCCGAAACTTGACTTCCTATATATATTTCTTCACCTCCGGACCATTCCGGAACCTCTCGTGACGTCCGGGATCTCATCCGGGACTCCGAACAACTTTCGGGTTTCCGCATACACATATCTCTACAACCCTAGCGTCACCGAACCTTAAGTGTGTAGACCCTACGGGGTCGGGAGACATGCAGACATGACCGAGACGCCTCTCCGGTCAATAACCAAGAGCGGGATCTGGATACCCATGTTGGCTCCCACATGTTCCACGATGATCTCATCGGATGAACCACGGTGTCGAGGATTCAATCAATCCCGTATACAATTCCCTTTGTCAATCGATATGTTACTTGCCCGAGATTCGATCGTCGGTATCCCAATACCTTGTTTAATCTCGTTACCGGAAGTGTCTTTACTCGTACCGCAATGCATGATCCCGTGACTAACGCCTTAGTCACATAGAGCTCATTATGATGATGCATTACCGAGTGGGCCCAGAGATACCTCTCCGTCACACGGAGTGACAAATCCCAGTCTCGATCCGTGCCAACCCAACAGACACTTTCGGAGATACCCGTAGTGCACCTTTATAGTCACCCAGTTACGTTGTGACGTTTGGCACACCCAAAGCACTCCTACGGTATCTGGGAGTTGCACGATCTCATGGTCTAAGGAAAAGATACTTGACATTGGAAAATCTCTAGCAAACGAAACTACACGATCTTTAATGCTATGCTTATGATTGGGTCCTGTCCATCACATCATTCTCTTAAAGATGTGATCCCGTTATCAATGACATCCAATGCCCATAGTCAGGAAACCATGACTATCTGTTGATCAACGAGCTAGTCAACTAGAGGCTTACTAGGGACACGTTGTGGTCTATTGTGACGCCCGGATAATCAAGATACAGTAAAACTCTGCTAATGATGCCATGTCACCTCCGTTACTGTTTCTAATCCTTCGCTAGTTCAAAACCGATTCAAAAATCAATTCAAAATATAGCAACCAATAAAACTTTTCAAATGTCAAAACTAAAAAGTTCTAAAAGTGACAAATAAATCGTAAGTAATTATGGTGGAGAAACCAAGCTTTGACAAAATGTTTAAAGGCTCTAAAACAATTAAAACAATAGTGAAAACAATTAAACAAATGACTATTGAATTTATAAAATGCTGAAACTATTTTATTATGGGTTAAGGATTAATCTCACAGTAGTTTGTTGATAAATACAAATTTAGGCACTAGTGGTAATTTTTGGTAAAACAACAAAATAAAAGAAACTACAAATAAACTACAAAAAAAAAAGACACCCCCCCCCCCCGCGCTGGGCCAAGTGGCCCAGCTGGCCTCAGCCGCCCGAATGGGCCGGCCCACCCCCTACCTACTAACCCACCCCCCTCCCAGCGGAACCCTAGCCCACTCTCCCGATTCCCCACTCTCCCCATCTCCCGATCCCGATCTGGATCGGGATATTGCCCCCAACCTCGGGCGCCGACGCCCGAAGCTCACCGCTCCCGACGCCGCGATGCCGCCGCCTGGCGCGTCCCGCCGCCACCTCGCCACAGAACCGCCCTCGTCGCGCCTGACCGCGCCGTCCCCGGCCTCCTCCTCGCCGACCGTCTCCGGCTCGCCTCCCCCACCGCACCCACGAGACGCCCACAGGGGGGCTCGCCCCTCGCGTGACCTGCACGGGCGCCGGCCCCGCCCCGAGCGCCCTACGCCGCTTCGACCTCCTCTTCCTCCCCGGCGAGTCACCTGAGCAGGAGCGCCTCTGCATCGAGCTCGTCGATGTCTTCTTCAACCTTCGGCCACCCGCACGTCGTCGCCGATTTCGTCGCCGTCGAGCCTACCCCGAGCCCGCTTTGCACCTCTACAGGCTCAACGTGAGCCCCCACTTCCTCCTCTCTCTCTCTCTATGTCGTTCGCTAGCTGTACGCGCAGCCCCCCAACTTGCCCGAGCTCGCGTTCGCCCCGGCCATCGCGCCTCTGTACCCCGCGCCCACCTCCGACCGTGAACGCACTGGGCTCCCCTGCCCGTGCCCGTCTGCGCTCCCGCGCACCCCCTGGCCGCGTCCCTGCGCTGCCTGCTCGAGCGTGCGCCGCGCCCTGGCCTCACCCCGCCGCGCCCGGCGGCCGTCGCCCGCATGCCCGGGTCTGCCTCGTTGGGCGCCTGGCGCCGCCCGCCCCGTAATCCGTCGCCCTCCTACCACGCACCCACTAAGGCCCCCCAGGCCTATGACAGCAGGGGCCCAGCCCCAGAACGTTATTAAAAAAAAGGAAAAAAAGAATTTAAAATAAATAAATAAATAAATAAAATAATAATAATAAATTAATTAATAAAAATTAATGAATAAATAAATATAGAAAATAAAAATAATTTTAATTTTAATTAATTAATTAAATAATTAACTAATTTAATTAAGTTAATTAATCATGTTTAATTTAATTAAACAGTAATTTATTTAGCTAAACCCTAATTAACCTAAACAGAGAATAAAAGGTGGGTCCCACTGGACCCACATGTCAGTTTGACTTAGTCAACCCCAGTTAACTGCTGATGTCAGCATGACATCATGCTGATGTCATAAATCCATTTTCGAATTAACTTAAATAATTAATTAAATTCCAGAAATTAATAAAATCTTTAGAAAATCATATCTTTTAATCCGTAACTCGGATTAAAATATTTTCAACATGAAAGTTGCTCAGAACGATGAGACGAATCCGAATACGCAGTCCGTTCGTCCACCACACCTCCCTAACCTATCGATCTAGCAACTTTCCCCCTCCGGCCCGTCTATCCGAAAACGCGAAACACCGGGGATACTTTCCCGGATGTCTCCCCCCTTCACCGGTATCACCTCATACCGCGTTAGAACACGTCTAGCTCTGCCTGTTGTCCTGTTATGTACTTGCTTACTATGTATTTACTGTTTCTCCCCCCTCTTCTCTTCGGTAGACCCCGTGACGATGATGATGCCCCTGTGGTCGACTACGTCACCGACGACCCCTCTCTCTTGTCTGAGCAACCAGGCAAGCCCCCCCCTTGATCACCAGATATCGCCTAGTCTTCTCTATACTGCTTGCATTAGAGTAGTGTAGCATGTTACTTCGGGAGGTGATCATGGGTATATACTATATACATTATATACATGACACATGTGGTAACTAAAGTCGGGTCGGCTCGAGAAGTACCCGCAAGTGATTCTGATGAGGGGGCTGAAAGGACAGGTGGCTCCACCCCGATAGAGGTGGGCCTGGGTTCCTGACGGCCCCCGACTGTTACTTGTGGCGGAGCGACAGGGCAGGTTGAGACCACCTAGGAGAGAGGTGGGCCTGGCCCCGGGTCGGCGTTCGCTGATACTTAACACGCTTAACGAGTTCTGGGTATTTGATCTGAGTCTGGCCATTTGGTCTATACGCACTAACCATCTACGCGGGAGTAGTTATGGGTATCCCGGCGTCGTGGTATCAGCCGAAGCCTTCGTGACGTCAGCGACTGAGTGGCGCGCGCCGGATTGGACTGGAACGCCACTAGGCTAGGTCTGCTTCCGGCCGCGTACGCAACGTGCAGGTGTGCATAGGGCGATGGGCCCAGACCCCTGCATGCATAGGGTTAGAGCGGCGTGCTGACCTCTCTGTTGTGCTTAGGTGGGGCTGCGACGCGTTGATCTTACGAGGCCGGGCATGACCCAGAAAAGTGTGTCCGGCCAATTGGGATCGAGCGTGTTGGGTTATGTGGTGCACCCCTGCAGGGAAGTTTATCTATTCGAATAGCCGTGTTCCTCGATAAAAGGACGACCCGGAGTTGTACCTTGACCTTATGACAACTAGAACTGGATACTGAATAAAATACACCCTTCTAAGTGCCAGATACAACCCGGTGATCGCTCTCTAACAGGGCGACGAGGAGGGGATCACCGGGTAGGATTATGCTATACGATGCTACTTGGAGGACTTCAATCTACTCTCTTCTACATGCTGCAAGATGGAGATGGCCAGAAGCGTAGTCTTCGACAGGACTAGCTATCCCCCTCTTATTCTGGCATTCTGCAGTTCAGTACACTGATATGGCCCTTTACACATATACACATGCATATGTAGTGTAGCTCCTTGCTTGCGAGTACTTTGGATGAGTACTCACGGTTGCTTTTCTCCCTCTTTTCCCCTTTCTATACCTGATTGTCGCAACCAGATGCTGGAGTCCAGGAGCTAGAGATCCCGAGGATGATTCTACATGGAGTTCGGCTTCGAGGAGTAGTTAGGAGGTCCTAGGCAGGAGGCCTTGCCTTTCCGATCGTTGCTACTTTGGTGCTAGCCTTCTTAAGGCAAACTTGTTTAACTTATGTCTGTACTCCGATATTGTTGCTTCCGCTGACTCGTCTATGATCGAGCACTTGTATTCGAGCCCTCGAGGCCCCTGGCTTGTATTATGATGCTTGTATGACTTATTTATGTTTTAGAGTTGTGTTGTGATATCTTCCCGTGAGTCCCTGACCTTGATCGTACACATTTGCGTGCATGATTAGTGTACGGTCAAATCGGGGGCGTCACAAGTTGGTATCAGAGCCGACTGCCTGTAGGAATCCCCCTTTCCAACTCCTTGGCCGAAGTCGAGTCTAGTCGTTGAAAAACTTTTACTAACATGGCTGTGTGGCTTACGGGCCCACGTCGCCATTGGGTGGTATTAGGATCTTTTACTCCTTGTCTATACTCTGGGACTCTGATCTCTCTTCTATTCGGGTTAGGTGAATTTTACTAAATCTAACATTAGGATCTCGTTATCACTTTCACCCGGAGAGCCCCTTATTACTGATGATCGTCTGCTGCACGTGAAGACCCTGAAGATACTCTCCGCTGATAACCCGAGAACTTGTGTTCATTGCTTTTGCAATTCCCTTTTATCTATAAACTCCTATGAATAACCACGTATACTCGCCATTCAAACAATGTTTCCCAGTTGATCTTGTTATTACAAGATACCCCGAAATTCTCTCTGTTGTTCCGAGAATCCTTTGAGCTTACTGCCTTGCTGTTCTTGTCACCTGAATACCCCTACGGATAATTCTCGCACTTACCGAGTATCTGGTCATCCCCAGTTGTTTCAAGTATTCCACAATAGTCTTCAAAATACTATTCGATCTTCCGATAATCCTCAGGAGCCTATTGCTCTTGAAATTCTTGTTTGCTTGCATTATGGTTAATCCCAAAATTCTTGTAATCTTATTGGCATCTCTTGTCATTATCATTTTGAGTCCGTTGATTCAATTTGTTGCGAATGCTCGCAATCCTCAATCATATCCTAGAATTCATTCTTCCGGCTCAGACGTCATTTTAAACGTGAGCTGGATCTCGACCAATCAAATCGTCATCGATTGTACCCCTAAGGCTATTCAACTTATCCATCCCTAATCAGAGCATTGCTTCTGATCCCTTGTCATGGAATTCATAATTCCTTTGCATTTGAGCTTTTGAGTTAGTCAGTTGTTTCTATAGTCTGATCTCCTTGCATTCTTTCTTCCTCTGGTTGAGTACTGATGCTCACATCAGATCCCTTGGGGACCACCAGACCCTTTTGTCGGATTTTATCCGACAATGTCCTCCATATTAAATAAGCTGGTGAGCTTTTCCTAGGATACATGATGCCTTTGGTAAATTGTATCCTCTGCTTTGTGAACCATTCTCTACTTTCGAGCTTGTATTATTTACTCCGAAGTTCGTGGTATATGTTCTAAGAAGCCCCGATGGCTTGAACCTATGCCTTCCTTAATATGTGTGAACTCGAAAGTTTTCATGAGTCATACTCTTCTGGTATTTTACCAGATAAAATTTTTCAACACTTCAACTTCATCAAACGCGAGAAGTGAATGAAAGGTTATGCATTGAAGAAGTGGGAGTCGACCTTGAACTTTGCGTTCATGCCCATGGACACGATGTAGATCTTATCATTAAAGCTTTTCTTAAATTAATTATTCCCTTGGTATAATTTCATCTTATATCTGGGATCTGGCCTTTTTCAATCATGGTTCCGACCATGTTCTCCTTTAAACACCATTTCTCGTACAAGTTAGGCACTTGTCTTCTGCAGAGCAATACCCCAGTCCAACCTCTACCTAGGTTTGTCGTCGAGTATTACCCCCCCCCTGGTATCTCGAGATTATCACGGAACTGCATAACTTATTATGAGTTCTCCATCAAGTGCTACATTCTCATTGATTCCAAATTTTCACGGGCTTTGAGTTTTTAAACACTCAAAACCATCGATAATTGAATCGAGTCCGCACTACGGTTCAACAACTTTTAGTAATGCTCCTTACTTACGAGTTTGTACCCGATCGCGTCATTCCTAGCCTGTTTGGCTATATCATTATCTTGATGATTTTAACTGTGCTACCTGGTTCTTATTCCCGGGGCACCACTTTCGACGATGAGCTAAGCTTACGTCGATTTTCCTCGTCATATCGTTTCACCTCGAACAACAAACTTGACCCCGAGTTTGTGTGCTACCCGTGGTTCCAATAACCTCTCGCTTTCATCATTCCTTTGACTTGATGTCGTCATCGATCAATTACATCTTCTTGAAAACCTCTCGAAAAATTTGTCGTGATCATTGTCAACAATTTGACTTCTTCCAAGTTGTGTGTCGAAATTCAGGATGAGAAATACCATCCTTGCCCCTCGATGAATTATGTTATCATCGACAATATTCTTACCTCCCCCCCCCAACACAAACTTGTTCATATTTTGTGATGTATCTTGATTTCCCCTGCTATCCAACTTATGTTATGTTCTACCGTGGAGTATTACCATTTTTGATGTCAAGAATGTCGTGAACATTACTCCACCTCTTAAGAATTCTTGGTACAGTGATACTTCTCACCATCACCATTCTTTCTTGGTCCCCGTGTAGTTTCTAAACGAAATACCGACAAATGGTCTGTGATGTGTAGATTCTAAACTTCTAGCAACCCTATTGCTTTGAAGTTATTGGTCTATAGTTCCATTCTACGTCTATGGCTTAATGAATCATCATTCGAACATTGATTGTGCTACCTAGCCCATATTTCGGGTGCACATTTCAGCCAATGTTTAACTGTGTATGTTTTCCTCGAGCATACATCATTAAGTCATTCGATCTAGCTAATGTTATCTCCTTGTTCACATAGTTGTGGAAATCCATCTTTTGGAAGTCTCAATGGATTGTCGCTGAGTCAATCAGTCACCTCCTCACCTCTCCTTGATTTAATGATGAACTCTTGTTCGGAACTTGCTTTCATGGTTCATTTCCCGAGAATCTTACAATGTCATCCCATCAATTTGTGTTGCACCTTTCTTCTCAGACATCCTAAGTCTGAGGTAACCTGACACCAATCTGATCTGAATCTTGGTCAGAAATGATGGTTGGAACGTAATTCCAAGAGTTATAACATTAGTCTTATTATAACCCGGTAAGATGATGTCATGCCTAGCACACATGGCCGGATGACCTATTGGTATAGTATCCTCCTTACCAAGGTTAGCCCTTCTTCCATGAGGAAATTGTAAGACTTATTCCATAAGTTGTTCCTGATGGAACCTTTGCGAATCCATGGCCTGGTCTTACCTATTGACCATGTCAATGCTATCTCGAAGCATGTCTATGGTACTCTGGTTTTCAACAGGAACATTTGAAGCCCAAAGCTAATTGTTTCCTGCTCAATTATCCAAACACCGTTGTATGGGTAATGTCATGAAATTTCCTTCCCCTTACCTAAAGAGTTTTCTACGTTATATCCCGTCATGGATATCATGCTCTGCTTACCCTTGGGGAGAATATACCCTTGAAATATGTGTTTTAACACATTTTCCTTTCCATTCTTCTGTTTAATCTGATAATCTCATTTTCCTTTCCATTGTTTGGTTTAACCTTTCTGGTGATCTATATGATCTAAGCAGTAATATTCTCCTGCTTATGTAAACACCTCGGTGTACAACTCTGTCAGTAAGACCCTGTTATTATTGTTGGTGACATTTCGGTAACCACCGATGGACGAGAACTTTGCCTAATGGTCCGCCTCGTTTCAACGAGCAGGAAAATGGTTCTCTTCGTCCCTCGCCCTTGGTACCGACGATGTTGCTGACATATAACTGACAGGCTACCCTCTGACATGCCTTGCTATCATGATCGTGCAAGATGTCACCGCCCTTCCTACTTTTAACCCACATGGTGGGCCCATAACCCACAATTCCACAGGATCGAAACCTGACTCTCCTGTACACCCCCTGTTCCCAAATTTATTCATCGCGCGTGGCCTCGTATGTAATTCACGGACCATCGTCCTACTGATCTATACTGGCATCAGACATAATACTTATTCCGATTGCTTTGAACCCCTTTCACACTTTGTTTCAGGCTTCGAACGATTGCCTACCCGTTTGAAACTTCTCATGGTACTTTCTTACTTGCTCTCGGCTTTTCTTAAGGTTTAGTTCGAGAGATACTATCCGCCACCTTCCCCGATGATATTGACCAGATAGTAAACCCTGCAGAAGTCCGTTCTTCCAGAATACCCCCTTACTCTGTCGTAAGTACGTTGGAGTTCCCGAAGAAAGGACGACAAGTTTATTATGATGACCTGAAACAGCAGAATGAAGACATCAATGTATTGGACCAGCCTCTTCGAGAAGAGCAAGCCAGGATGAGAAGACCCGCTAGATTCGTTACCAAACCTTCCCCCCTTACTCCCCTCTTAAATCTCGGGACGAGATTTCTTGTAGTGGAGGAGAATTGTGACGCCCGGATAATCAAGATATAGTAAAACTCTGCTAATGATGCCATGTCACCTCCGTTACTGTTTCTAATCCTTCGTTAGTTCAAAACCGATTCAAAAATCAATTCAAAATATAGCAAACAATAAAACTTTTCAAATGTCAAAACTAAAATGTTCTAAAAGTGACAAATAAATCGTAAGTAATTATGGTGGAGAAACCAAGCTTTGACAAAATGTTTAAAGGCTCTAAAACAATTAAAACAATAGTGAAAACAATTAAACAAATGACTATTGAATTTATAAAATGCTGAAACTATTTTATTATGGGTTAAGGATTAATCTCACAGTAGTTTGTTGATAAATACAAATTTAGGCACTAGTGGTAATTTTTGGTAAAACAAGAAAATAAAAGAAACTACAAATTAAAAAAATTAAAAAAATAAAAGGAAAAGACACCCCCCCCCGCGCTGGGCCAAGTGGCCCAGTTGGCCTCAGCCGCCCGAATGGGCCGGCCCACCCCCCTACCTACTAACCCACTCCCCCTCCCAGCGGAACCCTAGCCCACTCTCCCGATTCCCCACTCTCCCCCTCTCCCGATCCCGATCTGGATCGGGATATTGCCCCCAACCTCGGGCGCCGACGCCCGAAGCTCACCGCTCCCGACGCCGCGATGCCGCCGCCTGGCGCGTCCCAACGCCACCTCGCCACAGAACCGCCCTCGTCGCGCCTGACCGCGCCGTCCCCGGCCTCCTCCTCGCCGGCCGTCTCCGGCTCGCCTCCCCCACCGCACCCACGAGACGCCCACGGGGGGGGGGGGGGGGGGCTCGCCCATCGCGTGACCTGCACGGGCGCCGGCCCCGCCCCGAGCGCCCTACGCCGCTTCGACCTCCTCTTCCTCCCCGGCGAGTCACCTGAGCAGGAGCGTCTCTGCATCGAGCTCGTCGATGTCTTCTTCAACCTTCGGCCACCCGCACGTCGTCGCCGTCGAGCCTACCCCGAGCCCGCTTTGCACCTCTACAGGCTCAACGTGAGCCCCCACTTCCTCCTCTCTCTCTCTCGATGTCGTTCGCTAGCTGTACGCGCAGCCCCCCCAACTTGCCCGAGCTCGCGTTCGCCCCGGCCATCGCGCCTCTGTACCCCGCGCCCACCTCCGACCGTGAACGCACTGGGCTCCCCTGCCCGTGCCCGTCTGCGCTCCCGCGCACCCCCTGGCCGCGTCCCTGCGCTGCCTGCTCGAGCGTGCGCCGCGCCCTGGCCTCACCCCGCCGCGCCCGGCGGCCGTCGCCCGCATGCCCGGGTCTGCCTCGTTGGGCGCCTGGCGCCGCCCGCCCCGTAATCCGTCGCCCTCCTACCACGCACCCACTAAGGCCCCCCAGGCCTATGACAGCAGGGGCCCAGCCCCAGAACGTTATTAAAAAAAGGAAAAAAAAGAAGAAAAAGAATTTAAAATAAATAAATAAATAAATAAAATAATAATAATAATAATAAATTAATTAATAAAAATTAATGAATAAATAAATATAGAAAATAAAAATAAAAATAATTTTAATTAATTAATTAATTAATTAACTAAATTAATTAAGTTAATTAATCATGTTTAATTTAATTAAACAGTAATTTATTTAGCTAAACCCTAATTAACCTAAACAGAGAATGACAGGTGGGTCCCACTGGACCCACATGTCAGTTTGACTTAGTCAACCCCAGTTGACTGCTGATGTCAGCATGACATCATGCTGATGTCATAAATCCATTTTCGAAATAATTTAAATAATTAATTAAATTCCAGAAATTAAAAAAATCTTTAGAAAATCATATCTTTTAATCCGTAACTCGGATTAAAATATTTTCAACATGAAAGTTGCTCAGAACGATGAGACGAATCCGAATACGCAGTCCGTTCGTCCACCACACCTCCCTAACCTATCGATCTAGCAACTTTCCCCCTCCGGCCCGTCTATCCGAAAACGCGAAACACCGGGGATACTTTCCCGGATGTCTCCCCCCTTCACCGGTATCACCTCATACCGCGTTAGAACACGTCTAGCTCTGCCTGTTGTCCTGTTATGTACTTGCTTACTATGTATTTACTGTTTCTCCCCCCTCTTCTCTTCGGTAGACCCCGTGACGATGCTGATGCCCCTGTGGTCGACTACGTCACCGACGACCCCTCTCTCTTGTCTAAGCAACTAGGCAAGCCCCCCCCTTGATCACCAGATATCGCCTAGTCTTCTCTATACTGCTTGCATTAGAGTAGTGTAGCATGTTACTGCTTTCCGTTAATCCTATCCTGATGCATAGCCTGTCATTGTTGCTACAGTTGTTACCCTTACCTGCTATCCTACTGCTTAGTATAGGATGCTAGTGTTCCATCAGTGGCCCTACACTCTTGTCCGTCTGCCATGCTATACTACTGGGCCGTGATCACTTCGGGAGGTGATCATGGGTATATACTATATACATTATATACATGACACATGTGGTAACTAAAGTCGGGTCGGCTCGAGAAGTACCCGCAAGTGATTCTGATGAGGGGGCTGAAAGGACAGGTGGCTCCACCCCGATAGAGGTGGGCCTGGGTTCCTGACGGCCCCCGACTGTTACTTGTGGCGGAGCGACAGGGCAGGTTGAGACCACCTAGGAGAGAGGTGGGCCTGGCCCCGGGTCGGCGTTCGCAGATACTTAACACGCTTAACGAGTTCTGGGTATTTGATCTGAGTCTGGCCATTTGGTCTATACGCACTAACCATCTACGCGGGAGTAGTTATGGGTATCCCGGCGTCGTGGTATCAGCCGAAGCCTTCGTGACGTCAGCGACTGAGTGGCGCGCGCCGGATTGGACTGGAACGCCACTAGGCTAGGTCTGCTTCCGGCCGCGTACGCAACGTGCAGGTGTGCATAGGGCGATGGGCCCAGACCCCTGCGCGCATAGGGTTAGACCGGCGTGCTGACCTCTCTGTTGTGCTTAGGTGGGGCTGCGACGCATTGATCTTACGAGGCCGGGCATGACCCAGAAAAGTGTGTCCGGCCAAATGGGATCGAGCGTGTTGGGTTATGTGGTGCACCCCTGCAGGGAAGTTTATCTATTCGAATAGCCGTGTCCCTCGGTAAAAGGACGACCCGGAGTTGTACCTTGACCTTATGACAACTAGAACTGGATACTGAATAAAATACACCCTTCTAAGTGCCAGATACAACCCGGTGATCGCTCTCTAACAGGGCGACGAGGAGGGGATCGCCGGGTAGGATTATGCTATACGATGCTACTTGGAGGACTTCAATCTACTCTCTTCTACATGCTGCAAGATGGAGATGGCCAGAAGCATAGTCTTCGACAGGACTAGCTATCCCCCTCTTATTCTGGCATTCTGTAGTTCAGTACACTGATATGGCCCTTTACACATATACGCATGCATATGTAGTGTAGCTCCTTGCTTGCGAGTACTTTGGATGAGTACTCACGGTTGCTTTTCTCCCTCTTTTCCCCTTTCTATACCTGATTGTCGCAACCAGATGCTGGAGTCCAGGAGCTAGAGATCCCGAGGATGATTCTACATGGAGTTCGGCTTCGAGGAGTAGTTAGGAGGTCCCAGGCAGGAGGCCTTGCCTTTCCGATCGTTGCTACTTTGGTGCTAGCCTTCTTAAGGCAAACTTGTTTAACTTATGTCTGTACTCCGATATTGTTGCTTCCGCTGACTCGTCTATGATCGAGCACTTGTATTCGAGCCCTCGAGGCCCCTGGCTTGTATTATGATGCTTGTATGACTTATTTATGTTTTAGAGTTGTGTTGTGATATCTTCCCGTGAGTCCCTGACCTTGATCGTACACATTTGCGTGCATGATTAGTGTACGGTCAAATCGGGGGCGTCACATCTATGTATTCACACATGTATTACGATTTCCGGACAATACAATTATAGCATGAACAATAGACGATTATCATGAACAAAGAAATATAATAATAACCATTTATTATTGCCTCTAGGGCATATTTCCAACAGTCTCCCACTTGCACTAGAGTCAATAATCTAGTTACATTGTGATGAATCGAACACCCATTGCGTCCTGGTGTTGATCATGTTTTGCCCTAGGGAGAGGTTTAGTCAACGGATCTGCTACATTCAGGTCCGTATGTACTTTACAAATATCTATGTCTCCATTTTGAACACTTTCACGAATGGAGTTGAAGCGACGCTTGATATGCTTGGTCTTCCTGTGAAACCTGGGCTCCTTCGCAAGGGCAATAGCTCCAGTGTTGTCACAGAAGAGAGTCATCGGGCCCGACGCATTGGGAATCACCCCTAGGTCGGTAATGAACTCCTTTATCCAGACTGCTTCCTGTGCTGCCTCCGAGGCTGCCATGTATTCCGCTTCACATGTAGAACCCGCCACGACGCTTTGCTTGCAACTGCACCAGCTTACTGCTCCTCCATTCAAAATATACACGTATCCGGTTTGTGACTTCGAGTCATCCAAATCTGTGTCGAAGCTAGCGTCGACGTAACCCTTTACGACGAGCTCTTCGTCACCTCCATAAACGAGAAACATATCCTTCGTCCTTTTCAGGTACTTCAGGATATTCTTGACCGCTGTCCAGTGTTCCATGCCGGGATTACTTTGGTACCTTCCTACCAAACTCACGGCAAGGTTTACATCAGGTCTGGTACACAGCATGGCATACATAATAGACCCTATGGCCGAGGCATAGGGGATGACACTCATTTTTTCTCTATCTTCTGCCGTGGTCGGGCATTGAGCCGTGCTCAACTACACACCTTGCAATACAGGCAAGAACCCCTTCTTGGACTGATCCATATTGAACTTCTTCAATATCTTGTCAAGGTATGTACTTTGCGAAAGACCAATGAGGCGTCTCGATCTATCTCTATAGATCTTGATGCCTGATATATAAGCAGCTTCTCCAAGGTCCTTCATTGAAAAACACTTATTCAAATAGGCCTCTATACTTTCCAAGAATTCTATATCATTTCCCATCAATAATATGTCATCCACATATAATATGAGAAATGCTATAGAGCTCCCACTCACTTTCTTGTAAACACAGGCTTCTCCATAAGTCTGTGTAAACCCAAACGCTTTGATCATCTCATCAAAGCGAATGTTCCAACTCCAAGATGCTTGCACCAGCCCATAGATTGAGCGCTGGAGCTTGCATACTTTGTTAGCATTCTTAGGATCGACAAAACCTTCCAGCTGCATCATATACAACTCTTCCTTAAGGAAGCCGTTAAGGAATGCCGTTTTGACGTCCATCTGCCATATCTCATAATCATAGTATGCGGCAATTGCTAACATGATTCGGACGGACTTCAGCTTCGCTACGGGTGAGAAAGTCTCATCGTAGTCAACCCTTAGCGACAAGTCGAGCTTTGTAGATGGTCACATTACCATCCGCGTCCGTCTTCTTCTTAAAGATCCATTTGTTTTCTATGGCTCGCCGCTCATCGGGAAAGTCAGTCAAAGTCCATACTTTGTTTTCATACATGGATTCTATCTCGGATTTCATGGCTTCTAGCCATTTGTCGGAATCCGGGCCCGCCATCGCTTCTTCATAGTTCGAAGGTTCACCGTTGTCTAACAACATGATTTCCAGGACAGGGTTGCCGTACCACTCTGGTGCGGAACGTGTCCTTGTGGACCTACGAAGTTCAGTGGCAACTTGATCCGAAGCTTCATGATCATCATCATTAACTTCCTCCCCAGTCGGTGTAGGCACCACAGGAACATTTTCCCGCGCTGCGCTAATTTCCGGTACGGAAGGGGTGACTATCACCTCATCAAGCTCCACTTTCCTCCCACTCAATTCTTTCGAGAGAAACTCCTTCTGCAGAAAGGACCCGTTCTTGGCAACGAAGATCTTGCCTTCGGATCTGAGGTAGAAGGTATACCCAATAGTTTCCTTAGGGTATCCTATGAAGACACATTTTTCCGACTTGGGTTCGAGCTTTTCAGGTTGAAGTTTCTTGACATAAGCATCGCATCCCCAAACTTTTAGAAACGACAGCTTAGGTTTCTTCCCAAACCATAATTCATACGGTGTCGTCTCAACGGATTTCGACGGAGCCCTATTTAAAGTGAATGCGGCAGTCTTTAAAGCATAGCCCCAAAATGAGAGCGGTAAATCGGTAAGAGACATCATAGATCGCACCATATCCAATAGAGTGCGATTACGACGTTCGGACACACCATTTCTCTGAGGTGTTCCAGGCGGCGTGAGTTGTGAAACTATTCCACATTTCCTTAAGTGTGTACCAAATTCGTGACTTAAATATTCTCCACCACGATCTGATCGTAAGAATTTTATTTTCCTGTTACGTTGATTCTCAAGTTCACTCTGAAATTCCTTGAACTTTTCAAAGGTTTCAGACTTGTGTTTCATTAGGTAGACATACCTATATCTACTTAAATCATCAGTGAGAGTGAGAACATAACGATATCCTCCGCGAGCCTCAACACTCATTGGACCGCACACATCGGTATGTATGATTTCCAATAAGTTGGTTGCTCGCTCCATTGTTCCGGAGAACGGAGTCTTGGTCATCTTACCCATGAGGCATGGTTCGCATGTGTCAAATGATTCGTAATCAAGAGACTCCAAAAGTCCATCTGCATGGAGCTTCTTCATGCGCTTGACACCAATGTGACCAAGGCGGCAGTGCCACAAGTATGTGGGACTATCGTTATCAACTTTACATCTTTTGGTATTCACACTATGAACATGTGTAACATCACGTTCGAGATTCATCAAAAATAAACCATTGACCAGCGGGGCATGACCATAAAACATATCTCTCAAATAAATAGAACAACCATTATTCTCGGATTTAAATGAGTAGCCATCTCGAATTAAACGAGATCCAGATACAATGTTCATGCTCAAAGCTGGCACTAAATAACAATTATTGAGGTTTAAAACTAATCCCGTGGGTAGATGCAGAGGTAGCGTGCCGACGGCGATTACATCGACCTTGGAACCATTCCCGACGCGCATCGTCATATCGTCCTTCGCCAGTCTCCGTTTATTCCGTAGTTCCTGTTTTGAGTTACAAATATGAGCAACCGCACCGGTATCAAATACCCAGGAGCTACTACGAGTACTGGTAAGGTACACATCAATTACATGTATATCACCCATACCTTTGGTGTTGCCGGCCTTCTTCTTGTCCGCTAAGTATTTGGGGCAGTTCCGCTTCCAGTGACCACTTCCCTTGCAATAAAAGCACTTAGTTTCAGGCTTGGGTCCATTCTTCGACTTCTTCCCGGCAACTGGCTTACCGGGCGCGGCAACTCCCATGCCGTCCTTCTTGAAGTTCTTCTTACCCTTGCCCTTCTTGAACTTAGTGGTTTTATTCACCATCAACACTTGATGTTCTTTTCTGATCTCTACCTCAGCTGATTTCAGCATTGAATATACCTCAGGAATGGTCTTTTCCATCCCCTGCATATTGAAGTTCATCACAAAGCTCTTGTAGCTTGGTGGAAGCAACTGGAGGATTCTGTCAATGACCGCGTCATCCGGGAGATTGACTCCCAGCTGAGACAAGCGGTTATGCAACCTAGACATTCTGAGTATGTGCTCACTAACAGAACTGTTCTCCTCCATTTTACAGCTGAAGAACTTGTCAGAGACATCATATCTCTCGACCCGGGCATGAGCTTGGAAAACCAATTTCAGCTCCTCGAACATCTCATATGCTCCATGTTTCTCAAAACGCTTTTGGAGACCCGGTTCTAGGCTGTAAAGCATGCCGCACTGAACGAGGGAGTAATCATCAGCACGTGTTTGCCAAGCGTTCATAACGTCTTGGTTCTCTGGGATTGGTGCTTCACCTAGCGGTGCTTCTAAGACATAATCTTTCTTGGCTACTATGAGGATGATCCTCAGGTTCCGGACCCAGTCCGTATAGTTGCTGCCATCATCTTTCAGCTTGGTTTTCTCTAGGAACGCGTTGAAATTGAGGACAACGTTGGCCATTTGATCTACAAGACATAGTGTAAAGATTTTAGACTAAGTTCATGATAATTAAGTTCATCTAATCAAATTATTTAATGAACTCCCACTCAGATAGACATCCCTCTAGTCATCTAAGTGAAACATGATCTGAGTTAACTAGGCCGTGTCCGATCATCACGTGAGACGGACTAGTCAAGATCGGTGAACATCTCCATGTTGATCGTATCTTCTATACGACTCATGCTCGACCTTTCGGTCCTCCGTGTTCCGAGGCCATGTCTGTACATGCTAGGCTCGTCAAGTTAACCTAAGTGTATTGCGTGTGTTCCGAGGCCATGTCTGTACATGCTAGGCTCGTCAACACCCGTTGTATTCGAACGTTAGAATCTATCACACCCGATCATCACGTGGTGCTTCGAAACAACGAACCTTCGCAACGGTGCACAGTTAGGGTGAACACTTTCTTGAAATTATTATAAGGGATCATCTTACTTACTACCATCGTTCTAAGCAAATAAGATGCAAAAACATGATAAACATCACATGCAATCAAATAGTGACATGATATGGCCAATATCATTATGCTCCTTTGATCTCCATCTTCGGGGCACCATGATCATCTTCGTCACCGGCATGACACCATGATCTCCATCATTGTGTCTTCATGAAGTCGTCACGCCAACGATTTCTTCTACTTCTGTGGCTAACGCGTTTAGCAACAAAGTAAAGTAATTTACATGGCGTTATTCAATGACCCGCAGGTCATGCAGAATAATAAAGACAACTCCTATGGCTCCTGCCGGTTGTCATACTCATCGACATGCAAGTCGTGATTCCTATTACAAGAATATGATCAATCTCATACATCACATATATCATTCATCACATCTTCTGGCCATATCACATCACATAGCACTTGCTGCAAAAACAAGTTAGACGTCCTCTAATTGTTGTTGCAAGTTTTTTACGTGGTTTGTAGGTTTCTATCAAGAACGTTTCTTACCTACGTATGACCACAATGTGATTTGCCAATTTCTATTTACCCTTCATAAGGACCCTTTTCATCGAATCCGTTCCGACTAAAGTAGGAGAGACAGACACCCGCTAGCCACCTTATGCAACTAGTGCATGTCAGTCGGTGGAACCTGTCTCACGTAAGCGTACGTGTAAGGTCGGTCCGGGCCGCTTCATCCTACAATGTCGCCGAAACAAGAAACGACTAGTAGCAGCAAGAAGAATTTGCAAACTCAACGCCCACAACTGCTTTGTGTTCTACTCGTGCATAGTAACTACGCATAGGCCTGGCTCATGATGTCACTGTTGGGAATCGTAGCATAATTTTAAAATTTTCCTACGCTCACCAAGATGCATCTATGGAGTATACTAGCAACGATGGGAAAGGAGTGCATCTACATACCCTTGTAGATCGCGAGCGGAAGCGTTCCAATGAACGTGGATGACGGAGTCGTACTCGTCGTGATTCAAATCACCGATGGCCGAGTGCCGAACGGACGGCACCTCCGCGTTCAACACACGTACGGTGCAGCGACGTCTCCTCCTTCTTGATCCAGCAAGGGGGAAGGAGAGGTTGATGGAGATCCAGCAGCACGACGGCGTGGTGGTGGATGCAGCGGGATGCCAGCAGGGCTTCGTCGAGCTTATACGAGAGAGAGAGATGTTGCAGGGGAGGAGGGAGGCGCCCAAGGCTGTCTCCTTGCTGCCCTCCCTCCCCCCCCTTTATATAGGCCCTCTGGGAGGGGGGCGCTGGCCAGATCCCATCTAGGGTGGGGGCGGCGGCCAAGGGGGTGCCTTGCCCCCCAAGGCAAGTGGGAAGCCCCCCACCCTAGGGTTCCCAACCCTAGGCGCATGGGGGGAGGCCCATGGGGGGCGCCCAGCCCACTAGGGGCTGGTTCCCTTCCCACTTCAGCCCACGGGGCCCTCCGGGATAGGTGGCCCCACCCGGTGGACCCCCGGGACCCTTCCGGTGGTCCCGGTACAATACCGGTAACCCTCGAAACTTTCCCGGCGGCCGAAACTTGACTTCCTATATATAATTCTTCACCTCCGGACCATTCCGGAACCTCTCATGACGTCCGGGATCTCATCCGGGACTCCGAACAACTTTCGGATTTCCGCATACACATATCTCTACAACCTAGCGTCACCGAACCTTAAGTGTGTAGACCCTACGGGTTCGGGAGACATGCAGACATGACCTAGACGCCTCTCCGGTCAATAACCAACAGCGGGATCTGGATACCCATGTTGGCTCCCACATGTTCCATGATGATCTCATCGGATGAACCACGGTGTCGAGGATTCAATCAATCCCGTATACAATTCCCTTTGTCAATCGATATGTTACTTGCCCGAGATTCGATCGTCAGTATCCCAATACCTTGTTCAATCTCGTTACCGGCAAGTCTCTTTACTCGTACCACAATGCATGATCCCGTGACTAACGCCTTAGTCACATAGAGCTCATTATGATGATGCATTACCGAGTGGGCCCAGAGATACCTCTCCGTCACACGGAGTGACAAATCCCAGTCTCGATCCGTGCCAACCCAACAGACACTTTCGGAGATACCCGTAGTGCACCTTTATAGTCACCCAGTTACGTTGTGACGTTTGGCACACCCAAAGCACTCCTACGGTATGCGGGAGTTGCACGATCTCATGGTCTAAGGAAAAGATACTTGACATTGGAAAAGCTCTAGCAAACGAAACTACACGATCTTTAATGCTATGCTTATGATTGGGTCCTGTCCATCACATCATTCTCGTAATGATGTGATCCCGTTATCAATGACATCCAATGCCCATAGTCAGGAAACCATGACTATCTGTTGATCAACGAGCTAGTCAACTAGAGGCTTACTAGGGACACGTTGTGGTCTATGTATTCACACATGTATTACGATTTCCGGACAATACAATTATAGCATGAACAATAGACGATTATCATGAACAAAGAAATATAATAATAACCATTTATTATTGCCTCTAGGGCATATTTCCAACAAGGACTCCAAGTCTGTGAATGTCACTCTAAGCAACCATGATGCGGCATCTGGGTATGGTAATCTGTTTACCATACTTTCAGTTTGTCAGTCCACCGATTGGTGGATTGACACTGGGGCCAATATTCATGTGTGTGCTCACGTGTCTTTATTTTCTTCTTACCAGGTCGCACGAGATTGTTCCGTCCTGATGGGGAATGGCTCGCATGCTTCTGTTCATGGTGTTGGCACGGTAGATCTGAAGTTTACTTCAAGAAAGATCGTGCAACTGAAGAACGTGCAGCATGTCCGCCATAAAGAAGAATCTCGTTAGTGGCTCCCTTCTATGTAAAGAAGGGTTTAAGTTAGTATTTGAATCTAACAAAGTAGTCGTATCTCGTTATGGACTATTTGTTGGAAAAGTATATGATTGTGGTGGTTTGTTACGCCTTTCCCTGGAGAATTTCTGTAATAAAGTCATGAACCAAATTCATTCCAATGTGAACGAATGTGAGGTTTGACATTCACGTCTATGTCACATCAATTTCGGTTGTATGACGCGGCTAGCTAAGATGAATCTAATCCCGAGTTTCACTTTAGCCAAATGCTCTAAGTGCCATGCGTGTGTGCAAGCAAAGCAACCTCTAAGCCTCACAAGTCTGCAAAGGAGAGACACCCGGCACCACTAGAGCTCATACATTCAGATCTCTGTGAGATGAATAGTGTGTTGACTATAGGTGGAAAGAAATACTTCATGACTTTGATTGATGATTCCACTAGATTATGTTATGTGTATTTGTTAAATACAAAGGATGAGGCTCTACACTACTTTAAAATCTATAAGGCTGGAGTTGAGAACCAACTTGAGAAGAAAATAAAACGAGTTCGGTCTGATCGTGGTGGAGAGTACTTTTCCAGTGAGTTTGATTTATTCTGTGCGAAACATGGTATTATTGATGAGAGGACGCCTCCCTATTCACCCCAGTCAAACGGGGTTGCCGAACGGAAAAACCGTACTCTAGCTGATTTGGCTAACGCCATGTTAGATACATCGGGTTTATCCAAGAATGGTGGGGGAGGCTATATTGACATCATGTCATGTCCTGAATAAAGTTCCCGCAAAGGATAATGAGACTACTCCCTATGAGCAATGGGAAAAGAAAAGAACTACACTCTCTTACTTGCGCACTTGGGGCTGTTTGGCGAAAGTCAATATGCCAATCCCCAAAAAGCGCAAGTTTGGTCCGAAGACCGTGGACTGCGTTAATTTGGGCTACGCTAAGAATAGTGTTGGCTATAGATTTGTAGTAGTGAAATCTGAGGTACCTGACCAGATGGTCGGTACAATTATAGAGTCTAAGGATGCTACATTCTTTGAGGATATTTTCCCCATGAGAGATATGCAAAGCACTTCTAGACTGGAATCTGATGAGACTCCTGAACCTACCATTCTGATGGAATACTATGAACACAAAAGTGATGAAAGTTCCACGGAGGATGACGAGGAAGCTCCTGTTAGGAGCAAGAGACAAAGGACTGCAAAGTCTTTTGGTGATGATTTCGTCGTGTACCTCGTGGATGACGACACTCTCAGTTCCATTTCAGAAGCTTACGCATCTCCGGATGCTGACTACTGGAAGGATGCGGTCCGTAGCGAGATGGATTCCATCTTGGCAAACGGGACATGGGAGATCACTGGTCGTCCCTATGGTTGCCAACCGTTGGGATGTAAGTGGGTGTTCAAGAGGAAGCTTAGGCCCGATGGTACTGTTGAGAAGTACAAGGCTAGGCTTGTGGCCAACGGTTATACCCAAAAAGAAGAAGAGGATTTCTTTGATACTTACTCATCTGTGGCCAGACTGACAACCATTTGAGTGTTACTCGCATTGGCTGCCTCGCATGGTCTTATTGTTCATCGGATGGACGTTAAGACGGCTTTCCTTAACGGAGAACTAGACGAGGAAATTTACATGCAACAGCCAGATGGCTTTGTAGTAAATGGTCAGGAAAGAAAGGTGTGTAAGCTAGTGAAATCTTGTATGGCCTGAAACAAGCACCTAAGCAATGGCATGAGAAGTTTAATACAACTTTGACATCAGCTGGCTTTGTTGTCAATGAAGCTGACAAATATGTATACTATCGCTATGGTGGGGGCGATGGAGTTATACTGTGTCTGTATGTCGATGACATACTGATATTCGGGACCCAGCTCAAAGTAGTTGAGGAGGTCAAGGCATTTCTATCTCATAATTTTGAGATGAAAGACCTGGGTGTGGCTGATGTTATCTTGAACATCAAGCTACTAAGAAACACTGAGGGTGGAATTACACTTTTGCAATCCCACTATGTTGAGAAGATTTTGAGCCGTTTTGGATATTCGGATTGCAAACCTTCTGCAACACCATATGATCCTAGCATGCGGATTCGAAAGTTCGAAAGCACGACTGTAGATCAATTGAGATATTCTCAAGTGGTTAGTTCACTCATGTACCTAGCTTGTGCTACTCGCCCTGACATCTCATTTGCTGTGTGCAAACTGAGCCGGTTTGTTTCCAATCCGGGAGATGTGCATTGGCATGCTGTTGAGCGAGTGATGCGCTATTTGCAAGGCACTGTGAACTACGGGATTCACTATTCTGGGTACCCGACGGTACTTGAGGGGTATAGTGATTCTAACTGGATATCTGATGCTGACGAGATGAAAGCCACAAGTGAATATGTCTTCACACTTGGTGGTGGTGCTGTTTCCTGAAAGTCTTGCAAGCAGACGATCTTAACCAGATCGACTATGGAAGCAGAACTCACAGCATTAGACACATCATGCGTCGAAGCAGAATGGCTTCGAGAGATTTTGATGGATTTGCCCGTGGTTGATAAACCAGTCCCGGCTGTCCTTATGAACTGTGACAATCAAACAGTGATTGCCAAGGCTAAGAGTTCAAAGGACAACTTGAAATCTACAAAGCACATAAGAAGAAGATTAAAATCTGTCAGAAAATCAAGAAACTCCGGAGTAATAGCGTTGGATTATATCCAAACGGCTAAGAATCTGGCAGACCCTTTTACAAAAGGGCTATCACGGATTGTGATAGAAAATGCATCGAGGGAGATGGGTATGAGACTCACGTAAGTTGCCATGGGGGTAACCCAACCTATGTGATCGTAGATCCCGTGAATTAGGACCTGGGAAAACAATCTAGCGGTCAACTGAGGGGAGTATCCTTAATTAACCCACTCCGTTGGGGATGCAGTAATACTCTCAATTCTGTAAGGCAGGCTGACTTTTGTTTTAATGTATTCCAAAGCTTATGTGAGCAAGATGCTAACATACAGAGCATTCTTTGGAGGAACACACCTATGTGAGCCCGACTGCTGGTCACAGTCTATGAGATTGGGTGATCTCTAGAAAGCTCATGAGAAGGTACGGAGTATGACTAATAAGCTCCACCAGTGGGGTTTAGCCTTCGGCAGCCACGTATCAGCGACAATAGGCGAAACTTCTACACGCCAAACTGACAATTCAAGGCATAGTCCATTGTTTAGTTGTGAAGAAGTCTAATCCTATTGCTCTAGGTGGAAGTTCAACTTAACAATCTCCACTGAAAATTCTGGTATATCAAACATTGTTTGGAATAGTTGACAAACTTATGTGCCTCGAGATCTGGTGGGGGGTTGATGGATTATGGATGGGCTTAGGCCCATATAAGACAATAATCCCTAGTTAATCTCTAAGGCCCATGCATGTGTACGGCAAGTGGTGGGAGGTGTGGGATGTTTAGTCCCATACTGCTACAGTAAGAAGAGTGAGACCTCTTTATAAGGGCTGCTCTACCACTTGCTATTGGGAGCTTGGGAATAGGAGTTGTACACGCGCGCTCCTCCTCCTCCGCCGCCCGCCTCGCCTCATCACGACGCGCGACGCGCGGCGCGCAGCGGGTTGCAGGAATGAGCCGAGCCGAAGCTTATTTTTGCCGCTCAGGAATGGTTAATTAATTGTTAATTAATTAACGAGTCGCTTACGGAAGCGCCAGCGTCCGAGACGTTGGAATGTGTGTTGTTCGCGGACTCGGTCGTGGGCCTGGCCCAGGCTCATTTACCTGACGGCCTATATAAGAAGGCACTGGCCCAGGCTCATTTACCCGAGCCCGTCGTCCTCGCCGCCTCCTCCCGCCGGCGAGCGCCGCCCGCAACCCCGGCGCCTCCTCCTCCTCCTCTCCGCCCGAGCGCCGCCGTCTCCCTCCGTCTCCGGCGAGCCTCGAGCCACGCCCGATCTGATCTAGATCCGACCGACGGTTGACTTTTCTTCCTCTCCCCGCATTTCTCCAAGTCCCAGATCTTTTACATTATATGCTCCTGTTCATTGCATCATAACTCTCTGCATATAGCCCCGTTTCGTGCGTGTAATATATTGAAATGTTCACCTCGTGATGCTCTTCATTTTGTTCCATTATGCCATGCTCATTTGAGCCCATCTTGATGCCCAAATCTCTAGTGCAAGAGTGCTACATGCTGTTACCTGCTGTTACTTATCAGAACTTGAGGATTTGTTATTTTTGTTGCAATTGATGTGTGCATCTTATGAGTAGGAGCTCTACATGTGTTTTGATGTATGCCATGCCATATTTACAGAGGTGTATGCCATGTATTTTTGTGATCTCTGTGGTGACTAGCACAAGCATGCAAACTAGGCTTCGTGATGTTTCTGATTTCAGGGACTTAGGATTTTATTAAGTCTGTTACTGCTGTTATTTTGTTGCTATGTATCCATGTGGCTACAGAGAGTTCCATGCTCCTTTTGGTTATGTTCAGTAAGAATGTTTTGTAGGTATAGTCGTGCTCTATCCATCCATGCCCCTGTTTGTAATTATGGAGTGCCATAGCATGTCTTAATCTTGCTCTACTTTTACTATAAAATATTTCTGGCAGATTGTTTACGTGTTATTCAATTTTGCCAAGATTGTTGTAGTTGATCCATACATGCTATGTATTTGCTCTTGCCATGGATAGCTTTATAAACATGTCATCGTGCTGTAGCTATGCTTGTTTTGTCATGAATTGCTTTGTGGTGAGTGAATCAAGCTCACAAAGATGCCTTCATGATTCTGTTTCTGCCATGCCCTGTTTTCTGCCAAGTCTGGAACCTGTTAACGAAACTTGCTATGTTTACATGAGTGCCATCATATCTTCTGGTCCTTTTTGGTTTATGGTCAGTAAGGGATTTTTGTTCTATGCATTTAGTAGATTCATGCCATGCCTTGTTTTGATATGTTAAGTTCCTGTAGCAAGTTGGTTGCTTGCTCTGAACATTGCTACCTGATGTTGATTCAGCCATGTCCAGTAATTTCACCAAGTATGTGAACCTGGTATCTTTTGCACTTTTTCCATGCTTGCTTGAACCTGCTGTGACGTGATCTAGCCGTAGCTCAGTGTTCATCTTTTATCAAGCATCTCCTGTAGATTATTGTCATTTACTTTGTTGCTATGTTGTGGTGCTGTAGCATAGTTACTTGATGTATTCTAAGTGCTATCATGCTGTTAATCACAGATTCGTGTCATTCTTGTTTTGCTTGCCATTTGCAAACCGTGCATCCGTTTCCGGTGATCTTTATATCGATTTCGACCGAAATCATCTCATCTTTCCAGTGTCATGCTTGGTTTGCCAAGTTACTGCCTTGTTCATCATTTTTCCTCCGGAGCACGCATCGCATATCATATCCCGCATATCATGCATGTTTTGCATCATGTTGCTTGTGCATTTCCCGTGATTGATTGTGGTTCCGTGCTTGTGTTCTTGTTTTGGGTAGAGCCGGGAGACGAGTTCGTGAATGAGGAACCTGTTGACTACGCTTACGAGGATCAAGCTTTCGACAACTCTGAGAACCTTGCAGGCAAGATGACCATACCCTCGAAATCACTTCTATCTTTGCTTTGCTAGTTGTTCGTTTTATTGCCATGCTGCGCTACCTACCACTTGCTATATCATGCCTCCCATATTGCCATGTGAAGCCTCTAACCATCCTTTCCTAGCAAACCGTTGTTTGGCTAAGTTACCGCTTTTGCACAGCCCTTCTTATAGCATTGCTAGTTGCAGGTGAAGTTGAAGTTGGTTACATGTTGGAACATGGATATTTTGGAATATCACAATATCTCTTATTTAATTAATGCATCTATATATTTGGTAAAGGGTGGAAGGCTCGGCCTTATGCCTGGTGTTTTGTTCCACTCTTGCCGCTCTAGTTTCCGTCATACCGGTATTATGTTCCTTGAGTTTGCGTTCCTTACGCGGTTGGGTGATTTCGCCTTGAATAAAACTCCTCCAGCAAGGCCCAACCTTGGCTTTACCATTTGCCACCTAAGCCTTTTCCCTTGGGTTTTCGCGAGCCCGAGGGTCATCTTTATTTAAACCCCCGGGCCAGTGTTCCTCTGAGTGCTGGTCCAAACTAGAGCCCTTTGCAGTGCCACCTCGGGGAAACTTGAGGCCTGGTTTTAGTTGTACGGATTGCTCATCCGGTGTGCCCTGAGAACGAGATATGTGCAACTCCTATCGGGATTTGTCGGCACATTCGGGCGGCTTTGCTGGTCTTGTTTTACCATTGACGAAATGTCTTGTAAACCGGGATTCCGAGACTGATCGGGTCTCCTGGGAGAAGGTTTATCCTTCGTTGACCGTGAGAGCTTATAATGGGCTAAGTTGGGACACCCCTGCAGGGTATTATCTTTCGAAAGCCGTGCCCGCGGTTATGAGGCAGATGGGAATTTGTTAATGTCCGGTTGTAGAGAATTTGTCACCTGACTTAATTAAAATACATCAACCGTGTGTGTAGCCGTGATGGTCTATTCTCGACGGAGTCCGGGAAGTGAACACGGTTTGAGTTATGCATGAACGTAAGTAGTTTCAGGATCACTTCTTGATCATTTCTAGCTTCGCGATCGTTGCGTTGCTTCTCTTCTCGCTCTCTTTTGCCTATGTTAGCGACCATATATGCTTAGTGCCTGCTGCAGCTCCACCTCATTACACCATCCTTTCCTATAAGCTTAAATAGTCTTGATCTCGCGGGTGTGAGATTGCTGAGTCCCCGTGACTCACAGATTCTACCAAAACAGTTGCAGGTGCCGACGATGCCAGTGCAGATGACGCAACCGAGCTCAAGTGGGAGTTCGACGAGGAACGTGGTCGTTACTATGTTTCTTTTCCTGATAATCAGTAGTGGAGCCCAGTTGGGACGATCGGGGATCTAGCATTTGGGTTTATCTTTTTTTCATTTGGATTTGACCGTAGTCGGTCTATGTGTGGATTTTGTATGATGTATGAATTATATTTATGTATTGTGTGAAGTGGCGATTGTAAGCCAACTCTCGTTATCCCATTCTTGTTCATTACATGGGATTGTGTGAAGATGACCCTTCTTGCGACAAAACCACAATGCGGTTATGCCTCTAAGTCGTGCCTCAACACGTGGGAGATATAGCCGCATCGTGGGCGTTACACCTTTCCCAAATAAAAAC
This sequence comes from Triticum aestivum, assembly GCF_018294505.1. NCBI lineage: Eukaryota > Viridiplantae > Streptophyta > Magnoliopsida > Poales > Poaceae > Triticum > Triticum aestivum. The sequence continues at coordinate 45,979,446 of NC_057796.1, forward strand.
GAGCTATTAATTAGGTGACCTCTTCAAATCCCAATACCGTGCTGCAGAAAATGTATGCATTGGTCCTCCAATTAATAGATGGGGTCTATTTAATATGCATGCAACTAGTACTACTGTTTCGTGCCTTAACGTTTTGGTATTATTTGATTTTCGTTAGATTCCTAATGCACTGAGACGGAGGGAATAGTAAAAGATTCAAGAATTATATCTTTTTTGGTGATAAACACTGATGAATTCTTCACCTGCGTACCGATTTCATGAAGAAATGATATTCATGGAGGTCTTGGCGAAAAATACAAAATCGATGATCCAGAAAGACTATTATTGGAATCATTTTGGATATTGCCCTCTCTTTTCTCTATATTACCTTTGGAGGCCGAGCTCCATGGAGCTCGGTTTTGAAAAATTCAAAATTCGTCAAGTTTCATATATTCTATGTTTCAAAAAGTTCTAAAAAATAATAAAGATATACATGGAGGCATAACACACATGTGTGTAAATTTTCATGGCAAAATACATTGAAATGAGAGTTATGCAAAAAAAAAATCTAGAGCTTTGTAACACATGATACTATTCATCCTCTCAGGCCATGAATTTGCCTTTTTTGCACAAGTCGCATTTCAACGTATTTCATCCTGAAATTTCACACAAATACACATAACAACCTTATTTACTTGCACTATTTTTTTCAGATTTTTCTGAAACCAAAAAGTTTAAATTTTGAATTTTTCAAAAAAAAGGCCTCCGTGGAGGCCGAGAGCCAAACGTTCATTCTCTCTCTTTTGAAGCTATTTCGTTGGCGTGTCCATGTCACTTTTTGTGTAGCTAGGGAGCCACTCCACTGCACCTTGTCATCATTTTCAAAAAAAACGAATAATCCAAGTGCGTCGTCATTTCCTACCAAACAAGGAATCCTGAGATGCACATGCGTACGGCCATCATGGGGAAATCTCTTAGCATGGACTTGAAAACGTTTCGTATGCAACCGAGGCAAGCCGGCATTCACTCCACGAAACATCCACTTTGAGCAAGCAGGCCTTTTTTTATTATTTTTTTAGAATAAAGGCTCGCAAAGAGCCCGGCTTTGAATTAACAAAATCATCAACCGGCCAGGAATACAAACTCTGGATTACAACCTCGACATAAACCAGAAAAAAAAACACGACAAGATACAAAGGTGCTGGGAGCAACTCACAAGCCAGACACACATCATAGCGAAGACCAAATTCCCACCTTGCTCCCAAAGCAGCGCCTTGAAGAAGGATACGGCGCCAAGGGCGTCGCCGCCGCCCAACATCGTTGAGGTTTTCACCCGGGAGGACAAGGGGGAAGGGGCGGGGAAGGTATACCTGACAGACGCCTCCAAGAAGGTGTGCGGCGCCCGCGGGCGTTGCCGTCGTCACAGCCAGCAGGGCTGGCTTGGGATTTCTCCTGGCAATCTTCCCGTCGCCACTCCCACCCGGCGGAGAGCCGACGTCCAGGACGGAGCCAGCCAGATCTGGGGGGGAGGACTTGCCGAATCCGCAGCAGAGGATGGTAGGCGGCCAGATCTGAAGCCACGGAGCCGAAGCCGCCGCCGCCACGCCCTGGCTCGCATCCACCGGGTACCTCGCCGTCCACACGGCCGAGGGGCAGCGGCCCGCACCTGCGCCACCATGCGCCGAGGATCTGGTGGCGACAATCCAGCCGGGGCCGCCGCCCCGGGTCCCGAGGCCCCCCGCGAGCGATGCAGGGCAGCAAGAGAGGCCCCGCCGCCACCTTCATCAGCAGCGCCCCGGGCGAAGCCGGCGGCTGCCTCAGGCGGCGGCGAGGGGAGGATTGGAGGGGGAGGAAACGACGGCGGCGGGCTAGGTTTTCGGCCCTCGAGTCGCCCGAGAGGGCGACACGAGGGAGAGAGAGGGGGGTTGAGCAAGCAGACGTCATCTTCTGATAAAAACAAAGCCTGCCTCCCACTTCTAGCCAGTACATATATCTGAAACTTTGTACGTGTCTGCATTTTCTCTATGTGATATCTGGAGCATTCATAGTAGGTAACAGATTCAGATTAGCACTCCAAGTGAAGACTGCTTACTGAACGATGCTGCAGTAGTGACTAGCCAGCACTTTCTTCTTCAGTTTTCTCTGTTTCTGAAAAGTTCCCCCGAGTGTTTCCACTCCATCTCTCGATTTCTCTTCTGTCTTTTCTTGAGGGTTTTTAACACACTACAGACGCAAGCGCGCATATACACGCGCATACACTCACCCCTATGAACGCACACACGCACACCCTATCCCTATGAGCACTTCGAAAAGACTGAGCCGGCATATCATGTTGAAATTTACGAAGTAACCGTACTTGAATCCTGATGGGCTAGGGATACCACAATCCTTCTAACCATCCAACTACAGGTTGGTTCGCTTCTTTTCTTGCGTTGTGGACATTTGATTTACATCAACGGAATGGAGGCTGCTCGGACCTGACGCGGAAAGTACAGTATAAATTCGTTATCAGGAATACCCGGACCTTAGGCTAGTCATCGTGGGGAGTAACTTAGACTAGTAACATGCATATGTTACTGGTCTATATTACTACCTATATAGTGCATAGTATCATAGATTAGTATCATAGATGGTCTTATTTATTGCCATGCATGACACATAGTAGCATCACATTTATTATATTACGGTATCTACCTATGTTACTATAACCATCTCTCTCTTCTTTAATTGCCTGCCACATAAGCATGTTTGCGAGTCCCAAGTGCATGATACTACTTATGTTACCCCACTATGGCTAGCCTTATAGTGGGGAGTAACATGTATGTGGTATCATGTAAGTCATCATTTATTAAGATGTAGACTCATTTGCCTTAAGAAATGTTATGTTACAGTAACATATTATGTTACCCCAATCATCTCTCTCCTTATTAAATATATGTCATGTAAGCAAACTTTTTTTGAATGTGTTATGTTACATTCTACGTTACTCCCACTATGACCAGCCTTAAAGCAAATCTGAGTGGATCAAGCTGAATTCGCAAAAAAAAAGTGGATCAAGCTGAGCAATTCCCTCTTGGTCCTGTCTTGGTCCTGATGCACGCATGCGTTTTTTCTCCAACACCGCGGCGTCACCGCGTCGGTACCACGCACGCACCCACAGGGGAATGAATATCCTGACGAGCATCGCATCCTGCATTCCTGCTGCATATACCACTTGCCACTTGCGAACAGGAGAAGAAGAAATCGCGAGTGGAGGAAGGAATTATTATGCCTAAACTCCAAGTTTGCGATGGCTGTACCTACTCAACGAGAATCGCCGACCTTGTAGTACTAGACTACTAGTACTGGTTCTGCCTGGCCGGTGCGGTTTAATGCTTGGATATGTTTGAGGCTGGAGAGTTTTAGAGGGTGTTTGGATACGTTTTAGTCTTATGACTAAAAATAGTGGGACTAAAACTTGCTAGCCTCATCCATGCTTGGATCCAAATACTCCATCCTTTCCGGTTTATAAGGCTCAATTCAAAAATCTCACCAACCAAAGTAAATGGTAAGTGGTGGAATACTTTTTGTAGTTTGCAAAAGTACCCAATTAATGCTCGTGTTTTTCTCAAAAAAGTATGTTTACCAATGCATTAATTGCAATGCATGCATGCATAAATTACATGTATTGGTCAATTTTCTTTTAATACTTGCATGCAATGATTTAATGCATCTTGGAATCTGAACATGTGATGGAAAACAATCAAATTGAGCCTTATAAAATGGAAAAACTAAAATTTTGAGATAAGCCCTATAAACCGGAAAGGAGGGAGTACTAAAGAGACTAAAATCAAGTTAATGAGCATTTATTATCCTCCAAATCCTCCAATCCAGAACTCGCCTGTGTTCAAGGAGAGGAGTTAAATGAGGAGAGAGAAGACTAATCCACATTTTAGTAGGGGTATCCCTGACTAAAAATTTTTAGTCTCAAGACTAGTTTTAGCCCCTCTTTAATCAGGGTGCTTGGAACTTTAGCCTCTTAAAGAGACTATTTTTAGTCAGACTAAAAGAAGTCCCTTGGATCCAAGCATCCTCTTACTTACGTTGCTTCTTTCTTTAGTCGATCGATCGGCACCTATGTTGAGGATATAACCATTAGAGTCACCCGCCCAGGAGGGGCCGGGTTACGTCGAGATGGTCATCACGCGAAGCCCAGTACCAAACTTGAAGATGGCGGGTCAATAGTGGGCTTGAGACCCGGAGATGTCTTAAGGCCCATAGTGTTAACCGCCGTTAGGGTGAAACTTGTAGTGTAAGGCAAGAATAGTTAAGAGTCCGAGCCGGACACTGTTATGAGCCGGCCGGGACTATGAGAGCCGCTGGGCGTCAACCTCTCTATATAAAGGGATGACCCGGCGGCGGTTTAAGGACAAGGAAGACAAGCTCGATAACCAGGCAGGACGGTTTAGCTCCTGGTGATCGAAACCCTAATCAATACCACCTCAACTGGACGTAGGCTTTTACCTTTACCATAAGGGGCCGAACCAGTATAACCCTCGTGTTCCTTGTCCCGTTTAACCCCTTTAAGCTTCCTAGCTGCGATGGCTCCACGACTAAGTCCTTGCGCGAGGACATCTGACGTGACAATTCCACGATAGTTGGCGCCCACTGTGGGGCCAGCGCACGGTGGATTTGAGTTCTTGAAGGGCAGCTTCGAAGGGCTCAACGGATACGCTGTGGGCCAGATGACCAAGAGTCGTCGCGGCAAGCTCTACATCGACGATGCAAACTGGGGCCCCGACGCCGGCTCAATCGAGTACGGGTACCGGGTCCCCTTCGGCGGAATTCATGTCTTCATTGGCAAGATTGGTGAGCCGGGCCCTGAGCCGGATCTCTGCGCCGATCTCATTGAAACGGCTCAGCGTGCACGACCTGCCCGGGCTCTACCTGCTTTGAAGCATGATTTCGTGGGATGTGTCCATGGAGGACTCTCTGAAGGATCTGGATCTGGTGATGAGGCGGCCGCCGGCTCTGACGGCGAGTCGTCTACGGATGAGTCAAACTCGTTGTATCAACTTCAAGATGGCAGGCTCAGGGGCTGTTCCGATGGCGACAGCATTCCGGACCCCTTTGAGCCGCCGAGCCGGGTTGGAATCTTTATGGCCGGCGCACAACCTGTTCAAAGCCCCGCCGCCGGGTCAGGAAGCCCTGTGCCCTCGCCGGCTCAGGCGCTGATGGATCTCACAGACAAGATGACGGCTTTGTTGACCGCTACGGTTGCCCCGGTGGATCAAGCTCAGCATGACGCGGAGGTGGCACAGTTAAAGTTGGATCTCAAAAAAGCCAAGGAGGATCTGGCGGCGGAAGGGATCAGGATGGCTGCGGAGAGGGCGGCTCTCGACGCCCAGACTCAGTTGATTCAGGCACAGTCTTTCCGGCTCACGATGGATCAAAACGCGTCCAATGAGGTCATGAGAAGGAGGCATCAAAAGGCTCAATCTCGACTCCCTCCGGTTTATGATCCTCGAAACCTCTTCAACACGCCGGGTGCAGGGTCTAGTAACCCGCCAGAGATCATAGTGCCCGAGGCTGGGTCGCCAATTCAGCCCCAAGTGATGGGACCTCCCCGGGTGAACCCTGCCCCGCCTCAGTACATGCCAATACCACCGGGTCATTATGCTAACCCGTTGGAAAACATGGTCACCCGGCGGCGCGGCTGGCGGCTCTCCCAATTGATGGTGACTCTCCAACGGCGGTTGAAACCCGCTGGGTCAGAGAACTCCTTCAGACGGCCCTTGCGCAGCAAGAGGCGTATTCTTATAGCCGGGACAGGATTCATTCAACCCCTCGTCCAGGCCGGAGCCCGAGTTATAGCAGACACATGGTCTCAGCGACCGGCTCAAGTAATGTCCGACGCCATGACTTGCCTCCTGGCCACGGCCCGGCTCATAACAGGGCCTTTCACGCGGTAGACCAAGACAGAGCACGGGAAGAGGCGGAGCAGGTGCCTCAGTTGACGGCTTACCAGCCACCCCCGGCTTATCCGACGGCTTCCATCGACGCGGGTATACCTACGAGGACTGGGGGTGTCCCTTGTCTGATGCCGGCTCTCCGCAATGAACGTCTGCCCAAGGATTTCAAAGGGCCTAGGAAGGTGCCTAATTACACGGCTGACTTACAACCCGGAGCCTGGATCGAGAGTTACGAGATGGCCATGGAGTTGCTCGAGGTCAGCGAAGCGGCAATGGCCAAGTACTTCACCATGATGTTAGATGGGACTGCCCGCACTTGGTTGAAAGGGCTGCCACCGAATTCTATCGGGTCTTGGGCTGAGCTGAAAGCCCGGTTCATCCAAAACTTCAAAGATACCTGTAGGCAGTCTATGTCAATTGTGGATTTGACTAACTGTAAACAGCAGGAGGGTGAGTCCACAACCCATTGGGTTCGCCGGGTCAAAGAGATAATACATTCATCTGATAAGATGGATGCCGGCTCTGCAGTTTTAATGTTGGAGCAGAATTGTCGTTTCCTGCCCCTGAAGATGAAACTCGGGCGGCTCAAGCGCGATTGCAATGATATGGGTACGCTGATGGCGGCTCTCGTCAAATACGCCGACTCTGATAGTACCAAGGACCCCGCGTCAGATGATGAAAGGACAGGGAAGGGAAAGAAGAACGGCAATGGCAAGGGTCTTCAGCATAACCCGGCGAACCAAGGAGGTAGCAAACGTAAGGCTGATGGCAGCATAGAGTTTGCGGCCAATGCCAGCTCACAGGGTAACAACCAGTGACATAAGGGGAGGCCACCTCCACGAGCCGGCGGTTCAGGCCCAACGCTTGAGCAGTTGTTGAATGAGCCATGTCCAAGGCATGGCTCTAGGGAGAAGCCAGCTACTCATCTATGGAAAGATTGCGCAATCATGAAGGCCTTTAAGAATTCCAATGCCTTTAATGGCAATAATGGCTCGGGCGGCGGCTCAGGCGCTGGCGGCTTTCATGGCCCGGGCGGCGGCTCAAATTCCAATCCTCAGAATGTTCAAGGGGGCTTTAATCAGTAGTCCGGCCAGGGTCATCGACAGCAGCAGGGGGGATATCAGACCAATCCAAAGCAGCTCAATGGTGGACAGTATCATGTGTTTACTACCAGTCTGTGTAAGCAAGATCAGAAGCTTCATAAGAGGGCTGTGAATGTTGTTGAGCCAGCGGTTCCGCGCTATTTAAGATGGTCTGAGCAGCCTATTGTGTGGAGTAGGGAGGATCACCCTCCCCGGGTTGATAATCCGGGTCACCTGGCCCTGGTGGTGGCTCCTCAGGTGGGTGGATATAAGTTCACTAAGGTGCTCATGGATGGAGGCAGCAGCATCAACATCCTCTATTATGAGACCTTCCGTCGTATGGGGTTGATTGATAAGAACCTCAGCCAGTCCAATACTGTTTTCCATGGTGTGGTGCCTGGTAAGTCGGCATATCCAGTTGGTAAGATCGAGCTGGAAGTGGCCTTTGGAGATGAGTACAACTACAGGGCGGAAAAATTGACCTTTGAGGTGGTCAAGATAAGAAGTTCGTATCATGCCATATTTGGGCGGCCGGCTTACACCAAGTTCATGGCCCGGCCGTGTTACGTATATCTACAGCTCAAGATGCCGGGTCACAACGGGACCATTACGGTTCCTGGTAGCCGAAAGATAGCCTTGGAGTGTGAGGAAGGTGACACGGCTTATGCAGAATCTGTTTGTGCAACAGAGGAGTTGAAGTTTTACAAGGACAATGTTGACCCAACAGATATGACATCTCTGAAAAAGCCGACTACGGAGCATGAGCCGGCAATGAAATTTAAGTCGACTCATGAGATTAAACTTGTTGATTTCGTTCCAGGTAACTCATCTCAGCAGTTTAGCATCAGCGCCAATCTGGATCCAAAATAGGAAAGCGCGCTCATTGAGTTCATCCGTGAGAATAGGGACATTTTTGCATGGAAACCTTTTGACATGCCAGGTGTACCTAGAGAACGCGCTGAGGACACTCTCAATATTGATCCGAAATTTAAGCCGGTCAGGCAATTCCTTCGACGATTTAATGAGGAGAGGCGGAAAGCCATTGGTGAGGAGGTGGCCCGGCTCTTGGCGGCCGGGTTTATTGTTGAAGTCTTTCATCCGGAATGGTTAGCTAACCCGGTGCTCGTGCTCAAGAAGAATGGCACCTGGCGGATGTGTGTGGACTACACGGACTTAAACAAGGCGTGTCCGGCTGATCCTTTTGCTCTTCCCCGTATTGATCAAATCATTGATGCTACGGCGGGTTGTGAGCGCTTAAGCTTTTTAGATGCTTATTCTGGATACCATCAGATTAAAATGGCAGTTAAGGACCAGGAGAAGACGGCGTTTATCACTCCCTTTGGAGCCTTCTGTTATGTCTCTATGCCTTTTGGACTCAAAAGTGAGCAGGCGACTTATCAGCGTTGTGTGCAGAACTGTCTTCATAACCAGATTGGGCGCAATGTTCATGCCTATGTGGATGATATCGTGGTTAAGTCCATGGAGAAGGAGACCCTGGTGGATGACCTTAGAGAAACCTTCGATAATCTCTGGGTTTACAGGATGATGCTTAACCCGGCCAAGTGTGTTTTTGGTGTTCCCGCAGGCAAGCTCTTGGGTTTCCTGGTTTCTAACAGAGGCATTGAAGCTAACCCGGAAAAAATCAAGGCAATCACCTCTCTGGCTAAGCCGGCGTGTATAAACGACGTCCAGCGCCTGGCAGGCCGCATCGCTGCTTTGAGCCGGTTTATAAGCCGTTTGGGGGAAAAGGCCATGCCACTGTACCAGTTGATGAAGAAAACTGATGACTTTATCTGGAATGATGCTGCTAATGCTGCTTTTGAGGATTTGAAGAAACAGCTGGCTGAGCCCCCAGTTCTTGCTGCTCCGGTTGACAAAGAGCCCTTATTACTGTATGTAGCTGCTAACACACGAGCCGTCAGTGTGGCTGTGGTGGTGGAGCGCAAGGAAGGGGGTAAGGAGTATCCGGTTCAGCGGCCGGTTTACTACATCAGTGAAGTGCTCATTGAGTCCAAACAACGGTATCCACATTGGCAGAAGCTTGTTTATGGTGTGTTCATGGCAAGCCGGAAGCTTAAGCATTATTTCCAGGGTCACCCCATCACTGTGGTTAGTTCTGCTCCCCTTGGAGATATCATCCAAAACAGAGAAGCCACAGGACGAGTGGCTAAGTGGGCTATAGAGCTTGGGCCTCATGGTCTGAAATACGTACCACGTACTGCTGTTAAATCTCAAGCTTTGGTGGATTTCATCAACGATTGGACAGAGCTGCAAGTGCCTGAAGAAAAGCTGGATAATACATATTGGACTATTCACTTCGATGGGTCTCGGCAATTGGAGGGCTCGGGAGCTGGAGTTGTATTGGCTTCCCCTAAAGGTGACAAGTTCTGTTATGTGCTACGGTTGATGTTTCCTTGTACTAACAATGCGGCTGAGTACGAGGCCTTGCTCCATGGTCTTCGGGTGGCTAAGGAGATGAGCTTGAGCCGGGTAAGGTGCTTCGGCGACTCGGATTTAGTGGCTCAACAAGTGTCAGGCAAATGGGATTCCAAGGACCCTCTCATGGCGGCTTATCACCGTGAAGTTGATGCCATTGCTGGACACTTTCAGGGTTACCAAGTAGAGCACATCGACCGCAGGAAGAATGAGGCGGCTAATGCATTAAGCCGGCTGGGCTCTCAGCGAAAGCCGGTGCCGCCTAATACTTTCTTGGACATCTTGCACAACCCTTCTGTTAAGTTACCTACAGAGGAAGACTTGGCTATCCCTGACCCGGAGGCACAGTTGGTGGCGGCTCTCCACATTACCCCAGACTGGACAGTACCATACTTGGCTTACATGACCCGGGGAGAATTGCCTGAGGAAGAAACTTTGGCCAGACAAATAACCCGGCGGTCTAAGTCGATGATAATTATCAATAGTGAGCTGCATCATCACAGTGTTACTGGAACTTTCCAGCGGTGTGTTTCCCCTAAGGAAGGCCAAGAAATTTTACGTGAGATTCACGAGGGGGATTGTGGCCATCATGCCGGCGCAAAATCCCTTGTGGCCAAGGCTTTTCGTCATGGTTTTTATTGGCTGACGGCTCATGCTGATGCGGAGGACTTGGTGAGTAAATGTGACGGTTGTCAGAGGTTCTCGCGACGGGCTCATGTGCCGGCTCAGGAGCTGCGGATGATTCCAATTACTTGGCCATTTGCGGTCTGGGGGCTTGATATGGTTGGGCCTTTTAAAAGGTCCAAGGATAAGAAGACCCACCTTTTGGTGGCAGTTGACAAGTTCACAAAGTGGGTTGAGGCAGAGCCAGTTAGCAAGTGTGACGCAGCCACAGCGGTTCAGTTCATGAAAAAGGTGATATTTCGCTTTGGTTTCCCACATAGCATCATAACAGACAATGGTACCAATCTGTCTAAAGGCGCCATGGAGGAGTTTTGTCAACGAGAGCATATTCGACTTGATGTTTCATCAGTGGCTCACCCTCAATCCAATGGTCAAGCTGAGAGAGCTAATCAGGAGATTTTGAAGGGCATTAAGCCCCGGCTTTTGGTCCCTTTGCAACGGACGCCGGGTTGTTGGGTGGAGGAGTTACCCTCCGTGTTATGGAGCATTAATACTACTCCTAACAGATCTACGGGTTACACGCCTTTCTTCATGGTTTATGGAGCGGAAGCAGTCCTCCCTAGCGACATCCGTCATGACTCACCTCGAGTGGCGGCTTATGTTGAGGCAGATAATGAACGGGCGCGCCAAGATGCTCTTGACTTGTTGGACGAACAGCGTGATGTGGCAGCAGCTCGCTCAGCGATTTACCAACAAGACCTGCGCCGTTATCACAGCCGTCGGGTTAAGTTCCGGATCTTCCAGGAAGGTGATCTGGTGCTCCGGCTCATCCAAGATCAAACAGATGCACACAAGTTATCCCCGCCTTGGGAAGGGCCCTTTGTGGTCAGCAAGAACTTGCACAACGGGTCATACTACCTTATCGACGTTCGGGAGCACAAAGATTCACGCAAGTCGGAGGAAGGGACCCGCCGGCCGTGGAACATAGCTCAGCTGCGGCCTTATTACACTTGAGCCACCGGCTCTCATAATGTACATATTCCTATAGCCATGTATATATTATAATAAATAATAAAGCAGGACCTCTGTCCTTTTCTCCTCCAAAGGTAAAACGTGTTATTTCCATTACAACATCACATGGTCACTTGGAGGTGGATCCGGCTTATGATCGTATTCGAATCTAGCCGTAAGCAATATGATCACCTGGCGGCTTCCTGTTCAAACATAGGTCGTATTCGAACCAAAGAGAACATAGCTGTTGGTACCCTCTTGATTGGCAACGCCAAACCCACTGGGGGCTATATGATCGCATTCGAATCTTAGTTTAACCCCGTTGGGACGGTTCTCTGGTCGTATTCGAACCGGAAGCCCCTAAAGTTTTGATCTCCTGACTTACAACAAGTTCTTTTGGTCATATCGCCAGCGGGCAAGGGCGGCTCTTACTTCGCCGGCTTATTTTTGATTCACAACGTTGATAGCACATAGTAAGTATTATTGATGCTGGTGAACCGGAGTTGAGATCTTAACCTCATTATTCGGGTTACATAAACCGGAAGTGTACTCGAAGGCTTGTAAGTATGCTATTATGGTTACATCGAGGATATAATTGAGGGCCAAGTCTTTGATGGCTTTGGTTCATATTCCGGGTTATATATAGGGTCTATGACTCTCAGTGCAGTAAGCCGCCTAGAGACTTGTGATTTGTTTTTATGCAGGATGGTTAAAGACAGTTCTTCAAGCATAAGGAAAATAAATGATCAATTGTAACCCGGAGGAATATAAAGAAGCAGCTTCAATGGAATTAAGCATTCAACGTGTGCATGATGGTACGACAAAGTTAAGTGTTTGTCCTACTCTATTACAAGACTCCCGGAGTCCAAAAGGTGAGGCATTGTTTTAAGGTGTAACCATGAGCCACCTAAAAGTTAAGGTGCTTGTTGAGTTGAAGCTTCTGGCTCATCCCTCTCCGCTCCTCCGGCTGATTCCATGACCTGGAAGGTTGATGATTTCCAGTCAATGCCGCTCAAAGCTTCAAATTGAGCCTTGTCATCAATTAACCCGGCCGGGTCAATTTCTGGGGCGAAGGTATGCTTACGAGTCAGAGGGATCAAGCTGATGGCTTCATAACGTGGAGTGGGGATCCTCTGATTTTCCGCGTCGTAGCCCGGCTGATACTTGGTAAGGTCGGTATCATTCCCAATCAGGGTGGCCACCGGGCGTACGCTCTTCACACAGGCAGCAAAGTCTTTTTGGTCAAAGGGGGTGCCGTCTTCCTTCAGGCGTGGGGTATCCAAGAGCGATGTCGGCCGGGTCTAGCTCCGGAAGAAAAGCCTTGGCCCGGCTCAAGGCAGCTATCGCTCCGGCTCTTGCAGAGGCCCGTCTTAGCTCTTGGAAGCGCTGAGGAAGAACGGCAAGCCACCTGAGTACGTCCGCCAGGTGAGTCGGAACCTCGTTGGACAGAGCCACAACGGCTAACGCACGCTGTGACCCGGTGTAGAGTTGCTCCACCAGGCTATACACGGCCTTCAGCTTGGTCAGAACATTCTGATTCAGGTTGGAGCTTCTGGGACCTGTTTAACAAAGTCAGGTAAGCCGATGGCAACAGTGGGACTTATGAGACATAAGGAATGAACACTTATTAAAAGCTTGCAGAATGACTTACCGAAGATTGCGGAGACCATCTGGGACACATGGCGTTTTAAGCCGGAGAGTTCGGCGATTCTCTCAGTTAGAGCAGCCTCTGCTTTTTCGGCCCGGCTTAGCAAGGCGGTTCTCTCCTCGGCCCAAGTTTTTCTTTCTATTTCAAATTTCTTCTTCAGCTTTTCCTGTGTGGCCACACTGAACTCGAATTTGGCGTTGGCCTTCCGGGTCTCAGTTTCCTGAGTCTTCAGGCGGTTCTTCAGCTCAGAGATTTCAGATTCAAATGTCTTGCAAGCAGCCTGAACAAATTCCGGGTTACAGTGTGAATAATTATTATGCAGCATTGAAGTCCCAAGCACTTTGCAAAGCAAAGACACTTGGCACTTGGGGGCTAATGTATGTTGAAAGACTCTATTTATAATTGCCGGTTCATGAAGGTAAGCCGGAAGCTAAGTCTACAACTTATTCTATCATAAGTAATAGACTTGGGGGATAGCATGGTAAGGATGATTATGGCGTAAGCAAGAGAGTTGTACCTCAGATTTTTGTTGTAGCTGCTTCACCATGTCAATCTCCAGGTCCCGGCTGTTGTGCACTTGACTAATGTAACCCGAAACAATGTCTCCAATGCTCAAATTCGCATAGTCGGTAATCTCCAGTCTGGCCCTGCGGCGCTCCAGCAGTTCTTCTTTGGCAGAGCATTTGGCCAGCACAGTGGGTCTCCCCGGTTCGACAAATTCTGTCCGGGTGATTACAACGTCCGGGTCATCGGCCGGCTGAGCTGGGCTGGGGATCTCTGGGTTAGTAGAAGCCTCTATGACCGGCTCGTCAGTTGGAGCGGTGGCTTCAGGAGCTGAGGCAGATGGCGGCTCTTGAGCAGAAGCCTCCGGTTCAGTCAGAACTGGTTCTTCGACCGGTTTGTTCTTCTTCGCCCTCTTACTGAGCTTTGCTTGAGCACTGAAAGGACAAAAGGTTAGTACAAAAGCATGAGTAAAGATAAGCACATCATAAGATGATCATCATTACCCGGGGGCGGTCTTGAAAGCCGGCAGGTTAGATTGCATAGAGTCACCAGAGGAAGGTAAAGTTTCCTGATAATTTGAATCAGACGAATTGAGCGGTTGACGGGTAACGCCCGCTAAAGGATAAAAAGGGTATAAGTTGGAGATAACCTCGGTCCGGCGTTTCCTCGATGCTTCAGGTAAGCCGGAGGAGAGGTCTGCATCCTTGTTGGCCCTGGTTTGTCTCCGGCTCTCATGAATCTGTTGCTTCAAAAGAAATTGAGGATCTTGATAAGCTAAAGGATGTGAAAATCTTACTTTCCGGGTTACTCTTCGGACTTTTGGCCTTGGCAAGGGCTCCGAGTCGGAGGAAAGTATAGTTACCTCTTCAGTCACCGGGTTACTCGCTCCGGTATCATCCTGCGGATAATCAAGTCAGTGAGATAGTTAAAAAACAGATGAAAAGCAGAATAAGAGCCTGACGAAACAAGGGTTACCTCTGACTCGGAGCTATCATCTAGCTGAAGCAGCTCTGAGGCGCTAGGCTTACTCCCCTTCTTGCGGGGAGCGGCTCTCCTGGCGGCTTTCTTAGCCTTCCTGGCCTTTTTAGCCGCCTCATGGTCATACTTGACCTTCCAGAACTTGTCATTAGCCTGAAAAATACGACAAAGATTTCTTAAGGTTCAGATGAAAGCTATTAAAAGGGAAAGCAAGGTGCTCAGGTCAGTGGCTTACCGCCGGAGCCGGGTTAGCTTGGCAAAAGGGGCTTAAGCCGGTCCTCCCGCAGTCTGGTAAGCTCTCGTTCAAGAGGGACTTGGTCATGTCGTCCACGACGTCCTCAGGTAGATCGTTGGGGCTGTGCCGCAGAGGGTCATCCTTCCGGCCCGTGTAGTTACACATTAAGCCGGGGCGGCGGCTCAAGGGAATCACCCACCAAGAAAGCCAGACCCGGACCAGATCAACGCCGTTGAGGCCATTTCCCGGAAGAGCCTTAATCTTGTTGATAGTAGGGATCAATGGTTGACGCTCAGCTTGAGATAGCTTGTCTGGCAGGGGGTGATTTGGCTCCAAACATAGAGCACGAAAGCCGGGCAGAGGGTTCTCATCAGCCGGAGAAGTGTCCTGGCAGTAGAACCATGTCTGGTTCCAGTCCTTTGGGTGGCTTGGCGGCTCAGCATAAGGAAAAAGGCAATCTCTCCGTCGTTGAATGGAGATTCCGCCAAGCTCCAAGCTAGGCCCGTTGGCGCACTCGTTCTGGCGATTCAGACAGAACAACTCCCTAAAAAGCATTAGGCTGGGCTCTTCGCCAAGATACACTTCGCAGAATACTTGAAAGTTGCAAATATTCGACACGGAATTGGGTCCTATGTCTTGCGGCCGCAGATCAAAGAAGTTCAACACATCTCTAAAGAATTTTGAGCCGGGCGGTGCGAAGCCCCGGCTCATGTGATCCGCAAATATCACCACCTCGCCATCTCTTGGTTGAGGTCTTTCCTCCGACGGGTCAGGGGCACGATAAGACATGACCTCCTTCTTGGGCAGGTAACCCGTCTTCACGAAATCAGCTAAGGTTTCATCAGTAACATTGGATCTCATCCAGTTGCACGTGATGGGTGCCTTGGGAGCCTTGGGCGGCATTGTGGAAGATGAAGCCTATGACAAAAGGAAATGTCCGGTTCAACTATAAGCCGGAAAAAGTTTGCAGTTCGGCACTCAAAATGGCGGCTTATGAAGGGGCCTAATGACATATGGCTAATCGTGTCGGGTTATCTAAGCCGCTGTGGGCATCGTGAGTAATTCAAGTTGTCTACAGCTTTATCATAAATGAGCCGGAAATTTTACAGCGCGTGGCCTCTTTTAAACCGGAGATATGAGCCGCCATAGCTAAACAGATGCAATTTTTGACTAAGTGTGGCGCAAACAAGTTTCACAGATTGCAGAAATTATTTTGGATCAAACAATCGGCTAAAAAGAAAAAGTTCTAGACCTAGAACTGACACAGATGAAGTTCATAGGCTCGAACGGGGCCTCTGTGCAATGGAAAGGGTCTATGTACATTTGGAAACGGGTGCGAAATGATTACCGCAGCAGTTTTATACTATCTAAAAGATCAGGAAAGGGTGGTAAAGGTGGAATCCATCAAGTGCTCGTGACGAACAGTGACGAACACCGACGAACTCGAAGATCACTAATGCGGATCTAAGGAACAGGGAGGGGAAAACTTACAGATGCAGAGTTACTGCAGAGATCCGTCGCGTTTTTCTGGTCAAGTCAGGTTGATGCAGCGGCCTGAGTTGGTGAAGACGAGGAGATCCGCGGCGGCGGTGGTGGAGCTCGAATGGCAGTACAGTAGCGAGAGGAGGAAGACGATGGAGGCGACAGGTGAATGAAGGCTCATGGGTCGGGCTTATTTATAAGGTGCGGCTCATGAGTGGGCGCGAGAAACGAGGAGGCCACGGCGTGATTATCTCGCCACAGAAGCGCCTCGATTTTCGGGATGGCCATTAAAGATAAGATCCGTTGGGATATGACAGAATAAAAAATGAACTTAATGGAAGATGACGTCATGGCGGGTTATCAGGAATCCAGAAGATGATGTCACGGCGGGTTAAAGCCTTCGCACAAGTATAAGCCGGAAGATTTTCTCTCAAAGGGATTGAAGATTGACATGAACCGGTTCAAATCAATCTGGGGCCTAATGTTGAGGATATAACCATTAGAGTCACCCGCCCAGGAGGGGCCGGGTTACGTCGAGATGGTCATCACGCGAAGCCCAGTACCAAACTTGAAGACGGCGAGTCAATAGTGGGCTTGAGACCCGGAGATGGCTTAAGGCCCATAGTGTTAACCGCCGTTAGGGTGAAACTTGTAGTGTAAGGCAAGAATAGTTAAGAGTCCGAGCCGGACACTGTTATGAGCCGGCCGGGACTCTGAGAGCCGCTGGGCGTCAACCTCTCTATATAAAGGGATGACCCGGCGGCGGTTTAAGGACAAGGAAGACAAGCTCGATAACCAGGCAGGACGGTTTAGCTCCTGGTGATCGAAACCCTAATCAATACCATCTCAACTGGACGTAGGCTTTTACCTTCACCGTAAGGGGCCGAACCAGTATAACCCTCATGTTCCTTGTCCCGTTTAACCCCTTTAAGCTTCCTAGCTGCGATGGCTCCACGACTAAGTCCTTGCGCGAGGACATCTGACGTGACAATTCCACGACAACCTAGGTCAACTCTGTCACTGTTACTACTACCTTTGACTCTTCATTTATTACTATCAGAATTTACCATGTTTGCTAACTACTCCCTTCGTTCTTAAATGTAAGGTTTTGTGCAGATTTCATTATGAACCACATACGGATGTATATAGATATACTTTAAAGTATAGATTTACTCATTTTACTTCATATATAGTTCATAATGAAATATCTACAACGACACATTTAGAAACAGAAGGAGTAATTTTTTTCATTCTCGCAGCAATAAAAACGTTTGTTTTGCCATATCATGCCTTCTCATGGAACGTCAACACAACAACATTTTCCCCTGTATGTATTGTGGAGCACCTGGATTGGAAGTGTCAGTACAGTATGAAAATGCACTCGTTGAGTATAACTACGAAATGCAAAACAGGCAACAAAGATGAGTTCTGCTTTTGGGCGCCGACATGGTACACGAGCATCAACCTGATAGGCGCAGCTTCATGCGGTACGTGCAGTTGGTGCTCGTGTACCATGTTGGGGGGATGATAGTCATACCTGGCGCCCTAGTCAACACGTACGGGCTGATATAGTTAGCTGGCTGGTGACAGCGACGACCAAAATTTAACCTCATGTCCTCATCACCGTGGCTAGTGATTCCGTGGTCAATGTGATCATCTCCATTGAGTGGCCGTGGCTTACCAACTCCATAGTTTACCTTATTACTTTTGCAGGATACGTTTTGAATAATCGACAACTAATTAATACGTATAGTACAATAACAGATGAACTGTTCAATGCCAAGCAGCCCTGGCTCGGCATTGAGCAATCCGGGCGGGAGGCGACGGCGGTAGCGGCGGGGGCGGCGAGGATGGCCAAGCTCAAGCGCAAGCAAGACCGCATCATCCGGTGCTTACAAGGCTACATCGTCATCTTCAATTCTTCCTCCTCCGATGGGTCCGACTCCGACAATGACCCACCTCCTGTTGCGGACACCTACAGCAGTGTCGGCGACCGAAAGGGCAAAGGGCCGGTGAGGAAGTGGTGAGGCTCGCCCCTTCCTTTCATATAATCTAGTTCTAGTATGTAGTTACTGATGGATTATGGATGGGTTTAGGCCCATTTAAGACAATAATTCCTAATTAATCTCTAAGGCCCATGCATGTGTACGGTAAGTGGTGGGAAGTGTGGGATGTTTAGTCCCATACTGCTACAGTAAGAAGAGTGAGACCACTTTATAAGGGCTGCTTTACCACTTGCTATTGGGAGTTTGGGAATAGGAGTTGTACACGCGCACTCTTCCTCCGCCGCCGCCCGCCTCGCCACGACGCGTGCGCGCAGCGGGTTGCGGGAATGAGCCGAGCCAAAACTTATTTTTGCCGCCCAGGAATGGTTAATTAATTGTTAATTAATTAACGAGTCGCTTACGGAAGCGCCACTGTCCGAGACGTTGGACCGTGGGCTCTTCGCGGACTCGGTCGTGGGCCTGGCCCATGCCGATTTACCTGACGGCCTATATAAGAAGGCGCTGACCAGTGGAGTGAAACCTAATCAGTTCACTCACTCCCTCTCGTACAACCCTAGCCGTCATCTACTGTTCCTCTCACTGTGCTGCCTCCGGCGATCCCATCCCGATGACCGCGTGCACGGCTGGTCAGGAGAGCAGGTGCCTCCGGAACCCTGTCGTTCGAGATCCTGCCCGGGAGAACGGCAATAAAGTTTTTGGGGAGCGTCTCGACGCGACTGCTCCCGATCCGTCCCCAACTCCGTCCGCCTCTGCTTCCACTACTTCCCCTGCATCGACACCATGGCCGACGACGCCGCCGCCAAGAAGAAGGCCATGGACGACGCCGAGGCTGCTGCTGCCGCCGCCGCGTTGGCCTGGCCAACCGGAGGGTATGATCTGTTCGTCCCTCGTTTACTCGTACTTGTACTAGCCGTATATATGCTGCACATAGATGGTTCGCTTCTATGTTCTGTACGTGCTAGTATGCTTAGGTATCGCTATGAGTTGCATACCGTTTATGCCATGCTTCCTGTATACTCGTGGATTAGTCTAATCGGGAAAGTGCTAATATTTCCAACAGTTACAATGTGCCGGATCACGGTGTGAATTATGCCTGTTTGGTTATCTTTTGATGATGTTTATGTGAATTATACCTGTTTGGTATCGGTTTACATGTCTGTTTTCTGTCGATTCTGATCGTTTGGTGATCTACGTACTACGTTATATGAATTTGTATGAATATATGGCGCCGGATATGAGATACGCGGGTATGGAGGGGTGAATTTCGGAACTGTCCGGTCACTGACGCGTACGAGCGCGTCAACGGACGTTTGAAGGGGCTGATTTGCAAAATCTAGTTGTAGACGCTGTTATAAAGCTTTGCTTATTCTCAAAAAGGAAATCCAAGAGAACAATCATTTTCTACAAAACAAAGGAATCACGAGATGCACATGCGTGCAGCTAGCATGGGGAAATCTCTTAGCATGGACTTCTTTTTTAGGGAATCTCTTAGCGTGGACTTGAAACGGTTCGTATGCAATAGAAGCAAACCGGCATTCCCGCAACGAAACATCAACTTTGACCAAGCACGCCTCACGTTCAGTTGCACTTTCTTCTTCCAATTTAGCATACTCCATCCTTTCTGGTTTATTAAGCTCATCTTATTTTCTTGGTGTTTAATATTATAAATCTTATTTTCACTTCTTTTTACCACAGGTTCATATTTCAAGATGCATTAAATTGATGCATGCAAGGATTAAAAGAAACCAGTCAATACATGTACTAATCTTTCTACTCATTTAGTGGTCATCCATCCATATATTGTAACTAATGCAGATTAAAATTTGACTAATTTTATAAACTACGAGATACATTCGCCCACTCACCATCTACCATGGTTGATGAGATTTCAAATTGAAACCCTATAAACCAAAAAGAGGCAGTACATGGTTTTCTCTTAAAGATAGAGCCTGCCTCCCACTCGTAGCCACAAGTACATATATCTGAAACCGTGCATGTTTCTAGATTTGCTCTACTACGTGATACTCCCTTCGTGTCTAAATATAAGTTTTTTTAGATATTTTAATACGAACTATACACGAAACAAAATGAGTGAATTTACACATGAAAATACGACTATATACATTCGTATGTAGTTTATATTAGAATCTCTAAAAAAAACCTTAGATTTAGAAACGAAGGGAGCAGTATATCTGGAGCATTCATAATACGTAGCAAATTCAGATTAGCACTCCTAGTGACCACTGCTTACTGAACAATGCAGCAGTAATGACTAGGGAGCACTTTCTTCTTCATTTTTTTCCTTTTTCGCGGAAAACTTGATGAACGATGCCGCAGCAGTGACTAGCCAGCACTTTCTTTGGTTATCTCTGTTTCTGAAAAGTTCGCCAAGTGTTTCTACTCCGTCTCTCGATTTCTCTTGTGTCTTTTCTTGCGTCGTGGACGCTCGTTTTACATGGACGGAATCGAGGCGCGCAGGGCATTGCCTGCTTGGACATGACGCGGAAAGTAAAGCACAGTGCAGAATCGTTATCAGGAAAGTCCGGGGATTAAAGCTGGGTGGATCAAGCTGAGCAATTCCCTCTTGGTCCTGATGCACGCATGCGCTTTTTTCCTCCAGCACCGCGGCGTCACCGCGTCAGTACCACGCAGGCACGCAGTCAGGGGAATGAATATCCTGGCGAACTTGGCGAGCATCGCATCCTTGCCGCTTGCAAACAAGAGAAGAAGAAATCTCGAGTGGGGGAAGGAATTACTACAAGTTTGTGATGACTGCATCGCCGGCCATGCACGCGCTTGCTCCGCAGCCGAATCTCTCTCTCTCTCTCTGTCTCTCTCTCTCTCCAGCAGTGCTGCCTAGCTAGTCTTGGTGCTGCTTGGCTGGTGCGGTGCAGGTTGACCGGTCTCGCGACCGGCGGGCTGGTCGGTGGGTTCCTCGGAATTAAGCGATGCCGTGAGCGCGTGCTACTACCACCGCTGGAGGCTGGAGAGTACGTTGCTTCTTTCTTTAGTCGAATCCAAGGTCAGCTCCATCACTCTCAAGGCATCTCCCAGCGGGCCCGTAAACCTCATGCAACCGACCGAACTGCGTTGTTTGGACCGTGAAAGCCATACAACGCGGCCCTGTATTGGTCCATGAGACGTTTTGGACGTGATTTCTCCCGCAAAACGGAGACAAAAATGAAGGAGGTTTGTAGGAGTCTGGACATGTGAAACGTACGAATCCGACACCCCAGGCCCACCCAAAACCCTTCTCGGACCCCCCGACTCTATCCTCCCCATTTACTCTCCTTCCTTCTTTCTCTCTTGCCATCGCCGCCACTCCACCACCCCGGCCACCACGCCACATCCCTGCCGGAAATCTGCGTCTCCGTCACCTCCGGCGATCCGCAGGGCTCCCCGCCGCTTCTCCTTCATCTCCATTCAACCCTCTGTCCTCCGACCACCCTGCCAGGTACCATCTCTACCATGCCCGACAACTGTTTGATGAATCGCCGGAGCTGAAAACAGGTGCCCCTTCCTATTTGTAGCAATGAATTACGATTTGGAGTACATATACGAGCAGTATGTTGAGTCCTCCGGCAGCTCGTTAGACGAGGAGGAGTACTCTGATGAGACGGCAATGATGCAGGCGGTCCTTGAAGACGCGGAGCGTGCGAAGAAGCATGTTCTCAATTTCAGGGGCTCGATCAAGGGTCATCGCGTGCTCAACCGCAACAGAGCGCGGGCATTTGACACTGATGGCTGACTACTTTTCCCTCAGTGCACTCTTTGCTGACCATTTTTGCCAGCGTTTCGCAGCTAGAAAGGATGTCGAGAGCGTATTTGGAGTTCTTCAGGCCCGTCTGTTTTGCAGTTGTTCGTGGACCTGCAAAACAATAGGATCCGGAGACCTTATGGGAGGTGATGACATGTTGTGTGATCATGCACAACATGATCGTCAAGGATGAGGGTGACGATGCTGCCGCAGCTCTGGAATTTGAGTACATGGGTGATCCTATCCAGATTCAGGACCAGAATCCGGTCACACTTAAGGAGTTTATTCAAATGCATCAACAAATTTGGCATCGACCAACTCACGAGCAGCTTAAGGAGGATCTCATTGAGCATCAGTGGGCGGTGAAAGGGGACAGCAATATTGGGATGTAAAATATTTGAATTTTTTTAATTTTTAACTAGTGTTGCATGCGGCTATTTATACTTTTGTGCCCTTTCCATGCGGCTACTTGATCATGCGTACTGGGGGAAAATCGGAATGCCGGATGTATGCAGCTACGGTTAGATGGTTGCCTCCCGCATCCGTGTCCGCAGACGAATGCGGGAGATTTTTTGCGGGTTGCCATTAAAGATGTTCATACAATTAGATCCCTAAATCCATACAAACCATGCAAAATAAACCTACGTACTACGGGACGTTAGCCACTTCGCTTTGTCGTCGGAGATGTCCACGACATCGGTGCCGGGCGCCGGGTAGATAGGCGCGTAGGAGGGCTCTAACTCCTCCTCCTCATCCATGAATGCGAGCATCTTGTCGACTTTCGCGGCGTGCTCCTTCTCCGCCTCCTGCCAACGACGGCGTCTGGCTTTCGCCTCCAATTCCGACCGAAGGAAATCGAGAATCGCCTGCTGCTCTGCCTGCAGATCCACGTCGCAGCGTTCCCCACATCCACCTCCAGCTTCTCCTCCACCTCCAAGTCCTTCTCCGGATCCTCCGCGTCTGTAGGTAACCTGGCGGCGATCTGGGCTTTGCACCTTGCCCGGATCTGCTCAAGGAGCTGCAGCCGGTGCTTCGGCCTTAGATATGGGTAGCTCCCTACCTGGCAGTGTGGAGCATGGCTACTAGTGGTGGAGGACGGCGATTGAAAAGTGCGGTGGCGGCGGCGGGCAGGAGGGGGGAAATATGGACGAGTAGGGTTTTGGTGCTGACGGTTGGCTTAAATAGTCGGACTAGGCACTACGTGGCCTACCGGAGCGGCACTATCAGTCCGGACGAAGGAGACGTGGTTCAGATCGCCGGGTTTCGAAGAGTCTTCCTATGGGACTCCATCGTCAGTCTGACGTGGCAGCCACATCCAAGCCTCCTTATATCTGTGTGGTTAGCCCGGGCGTTTGAGGCCCATTTAAGACGCCCGTTTGGATTGCTTGTTTTTTTAACCGGTTAGTGACCGGACCGTTGCCCAGATGTTTGAGGCGGATTTGAGACGGCTGATAGTAGATGCTCTAACGTATTCGTGTATTTATTGTGGAGCACATGAATTCGAAATGTCAGTGCATTATGAAAACCTAGTACGAAATCAGGCGTCATGCACTCGATTGGATATCCACGAATTGCAAAACAGACAACAGAGCCGAGTTCTGCTTTTGGGCGCCGCGACGTGGTACACGAGCACGAACTTGATAGGCGCAGCTTCGTGCGGTACGTACCGGCCCACCTGGTGCCCTAGTCAACCGCGATGATCATGCAACCGTCTCGGTGCGCATGCGTGGCACCATCAACTCGCGACACGTTAGGACGGCAAGTCACGCACGTCCGTCCGTTGTTGTTTCCTGTCGGCATGTACGGCTGATATGGCTGGCAGGCCAATGGCAGTGACAAGCCGTCGACCAAAATTTAACCTCATCACCGTGGCTTGTGATTCCGTGGTCAAATGTGATCATCTCCGCTTTGCTGCTTACCAACTCCCATTGTAGCTTACTTTTGCAGGACACGTCTTGAGTAATCGATAGCTAAATAATACTAACAGGTGTGTTCAGAAAAAAAATTATTTCGATCACGTAAGTGTCAATAACATACTCCCTAAAAAAAAGTGTCAATAACATATTTGCAGATCGAAAAACAAAACATATTTGCAAGAAACTCACAATGAAATTTTGGAACCAGATATAGTAAATATGTTCCATATTTTGCAAAGAAACGAGTCGTAGTCACATAGACTACTCGTAATCAAAACTAAAGTTACTGGACCATTGTTGAAACTACTTTTTTCTTTTCGCAAAAGGCACAAGGCAAAATATAGTAGTAGTATAGATATGACTAATCCTTACAAGAACAAAAAAAAATGCAAGCAAAATATAGTACCATATTCCCTATGCATCCCTTGGTGGCACGGCAAGCAAAGCTCGCTGTTGTTTGTGGGTCTCCGCTTACTTAAGCAACCTTGTTGAAACCCATGAGATTGTAGGAACAGTGGTTAGCAAGACATCGATATAGACCAACAGGTGACGACGACTGCGATCTGTACAACTGGCGCCGAGAAGGGCTAGAGGATAATCCTAACTCTAACCAAACAGTGAAGGTGACACTAACCTCACAAGTTCTCAGATGAAGTCGTATCTGATTGGGAACCAGAGAACAAAAACATGCCGCCACATCAACCCCTTCACAGGACAACATCGTTGTGGACAAACACTAATTACACCAGAGCAAATGTTCGGCAGTCGACATGATCCTCCGACTCGTCGAAACCCCCTCCAAGGAAGGTCATAGACACGGGGGAAGTCAAGGAACAATTATTCTCATTATCGTCGCTGCCCCAATTTCACCGTTGACGATGAACTCACAAACCCAGTGGGGCACGAACCAGACACATAGATCCGAGGTTCCCCCTGCCCTCGTGCCGCACTAGAGGCCAGCAGAGGGCAAGGGAACCCAGACGACACCTGTGGGGCGAGGGGAGAGGTCGGTCGCCTCCTCCTATCTTCCAACCTGAAAAACGATTTACATTGCATTGAATATTACTGTTTCCTTTATATTAAGTTAGAATAATTATGTACTCCTAGTTAACTAGCAATGAAGAGGAGACAAATGAGCCCCAATGCATATCCTTCTTATCAACTTAAGAAATTATTAATTGATAGCTACATCATTCTTTCTCGAATTCCATTCATTGATTCCCTCCTTTTCCGCGTAGAAGGGAAACGTGAGAAGCCAACTAATCACACTCCTCACGTCTTACACTGAGAAATCTGTCATGCATTCCCACTGTGCTCAAGTGGCATGCCACTGAAATTTCTAGAAAAATCCTAGTCTTATCTGACAATCCACATGATAGTGAGGCTTGACTATTAGTATTATGTTAGAGGATATGCACATGTTGCTCCCAGAAAGCATAAAGCAATGCACATATTGCTCCGTATGACGGTTAAACCTATATTTTTCTCATCCAAAGGGCTTGTCCTTCTCATTTGTGTGATTCACGTGTTATGAGCTTCTGAAAAGACAACAAAATAAAATAAAACTAAGAATCCGGACCACCAACTGGTCCACATTTCTAGGTTCTTCGTGAGCCTTTTATCCCATGTCGTTCTCATAAATGGAGCAGATTTCGGTGGATGTAGTCGCCGTGTGCTCCAATGCAATTTTGCGTAGACATGTTACTAGTCTATATTACTACCTCTATAATGGGGAGTAACATATGTGTGGTAATATGCAACACTTTATTTATTAGGCTATAGCCACATCTTGCCTTGATATGTGTGATGTTACTCCTACTACTAGTAACTAGCTATGTTACCACTTTTCTTTTTTTCTTTATTTATTGCTTGTCACATCATCTATTTTATCTAGATATATGTGATGCTACGAGTAGAGAGTTTCGGTGCCCAGGATCATCTTCACCCGGTTAGAAAAAAATCGTAAAAAATACAAAACAAAATCAAAAAATTTGATGCGTGAAGCCCGCTTTAAATTTCAAGTCATTTTGGCATCTGAGAAGCTCTCAGCAAAAAAGACAAAAGGGTCAAAACAGTACATGAACAGTAAACATTTTTACAGACCCCCATTTTGTCCTTTTTGCTAAGATCTCCTCCGATGTCCAAATGATATGTAAATTGGAGCGGACCTCACGCATCAAATTGTCTACCGCACAAAAAAAAATTGGAATTTTTTGAATTTTTTTAGTATTTGTTTTGATTCTTTTCGTCATCGCGGGTGCAGATGAGCTCGGGTGCAAAGATGGATTTTCGTGATGTTACTACCTATGTTACTCCCACTGTGGGTAGTCTTATAGCCTGTTTCACTTCTCTCTTCTCTTCTCTCTCTTCCAACTAAGTAAAAATATAATATTTAAATCATTATAGTCTGCTTACATTATCCTATTATACTTGCATGCTCTTAGAGCATGGTTCATAATATAGTCGACTGATGGCTATAACATGTAGCCGTGTCATCTATTGCAATAGCCAAAATGTCTTCAACGCCGGTCCGTAAACCGCCCGTATACATGCGGACTGCGGAGGTCATTCAACGCGGTCCTGTATCGGTCTGTGGCGCAGTATGGACGTGCTTTCTCCTGCAAATCGGAGACAAATGTGGGGGGCTTTGCGGGAGTCCGGACCGCTACTATGCCCGCTTCTAACCGCCGTGGCCCACCCAAACCTATCCTCCCTCGCCCGCACGCATTCCTAAAAATACATGTATGTACCCGTAATACAAAGTATTTTTGGGCCTAGGCTCCAGACAAGAAGGGGCAGTTTACAATAAGCTCAGTGGACAGATGTATGCTCCAGACCAAACTCCAGCGGGAGTGTTGGCTGGAGGGGAGAGGTGGTTCATCTACGAATGAAGAGAAGGAAAATCCTGGACTTCTCTTTGGAAGCTCACGGTCCCATCAGAGCTCAAAGTTTTCATGTGGAGATTGGCGCAAATTTAGCATATCTGAAAACATAATGTAATTTAGTTGTTGATGTAATTGCACAGCTAGCAAACTAACCGTTGTAATTGCGTATATAGTGAGCATCGTAATCCCGCCAACTAGGGAGATGAGTCCTAATGTGCCCACACAGTGAACAAGATAAAACCTATTGCTGCGACCGTGGAAAGCAGTGCAATTAGAACCATCAGGTTGCTTGGTGAAGAGAGTCTCTTTAAAATTGATGTGTCAAGAGAGAATTTAGAGGCAGAACTTTTGTTTGCATCCATACCTCGGTGGCTTGGAATGAAGAGGTGTATCGTCACGTTGGCTGCTACACTAAAAAGAACAGCGGGGCTATGTGTAGTTCTGAGGGGGGCGGTGCCCCCCCCCCCCCCCTCCCTTGCATATTTACTGAAGCAAAACTTTTTTAGAGGTTAAATTATGAAGAGCTCAATCATTTGCCTAATTAACATGGAGTTAATTATCATAAATACTATGATAATACTACTGATCACAGGACTAAATGAGCGAGAAGGAAGCTCTGCTGCCGACTTCGCTCAGGAACTGCATCTATCGATGCCACGAACACTTTGTCGCTGGTGTGAGTTTCGGTCGATTTGTTAACTTCATAGGCCAATACAGTGGAGATAAAAATACTGAAGATCAAATTGTATGGGTTGTTGCTCAAAATCCCCACCGGATTCCATGATTGAGGATTAGAAGAAAACAAGTGTAAGATGAAATAACATAGAACTCGAGGCTTACCAGCTCCCATTAGATTTATCTTGCTTACTTTTTGAGCACACATTTACAGTAATCAACATCTAGCTAATAATACAACACTAAAAGGGTTGGGCGCGCTTTGCTGCACCATTAATGTTGTTGAGATTCTTAAATTTCTTTACTCGCTCTATTTCAAAATATAAGTGTATTTTTTTAAAAAAGTCAAACTTCTTTAAGTTTCATCATATTTGTAGAGAAATATATTAAAATTCATAATATCAAATTGGTGTTATTAGATTCAACATGAAATGAATTTTCATATATTTTTGTTTATTATTGTGAATGCCGCTATTTTTTGGCTCTAAACTTGGCCAAAATTAAAGAAATTTGAATTTCCAAGAATCTAATACCCCTTATATTTTGACACTGATGGAATATTTAGTTTGACCGGTGTCGGAGATGATGAAGTGTGTTTTATGTTTATTTATAATGCGACTACTTGGTGGGCCTTTCGCGGTGTGATTCTGCGTTATCCCTAATTAACCCATATTTATGCGGGAAAATATTTGCATCGGTGGTTGCATGTACTATATTCATGCTATAGCATCACATGGTGGCGCTTTTTTCTGGGTGATGAGAGTCTGCGAGGGGTTGACATGTTTTTATAGGCCGGCTCCTGCTGATTGATTTGAAATATCGTTGGCCCGACCAGAGTCATAAACCAAATCCAAAATTGAACATATCAATCGAACGAAAGAGTTTTAAGATTAGAGAACAGGAAGAATTTGAAAACTTAAACAGGAGAGCTCTTTGAGAAATTGTTGACCCGGTCAAAATCGGGTGACCCAATTCTAAATTGAAGCCTCAATTAATTGTGAAGCTCTAAAAATTAGGAAGCATAGTGTGTTGTATAAAAAAATTGAATGAGAGAGTTTTGAGAAATTGTTGACCCGGTCAAAATTCGGTGACCAAATAACAATTGGTGACCTCAATTGATTGTGAGGCCTCCAATCCTAGGGAGCTTAGCGATATGGTATATATGTGAACTATTTTGCTCACATTTTCATACCATTTCATTCGTGCTTAGAAATACATTCTTGCGAGTATGTAAGTATCGATGACATAGTTGATTGCAAAAAAAATAATCGATAACATATTTACCATATTTGCATAGAAAAGAGTTGTAGTGACATATACTACTGGTAATCAAAACTCCAGTTTACTGAACCATTGTCTAAAACTCTACTATATCTCCTGCCATTAAGGTGGAAGAAGAGTATGTATTCCTTGTCACCTTGAAGTGAAAAAGGTGACAAAGAAGCTCCAATGCATATCTTTTTTATCAACTTAAGGAATTGGTATGATGGCTACATCTTTCTTTCTAGAAATCTTTTCATGGATTCCCTCTTTTTCAGTGTAAAATAAAAACTGAGAAGGAGGGAACCCAACTGATCCAATCATCTCTAGTCTAACGTCGAGAAATCTGTCGTTCATTTCCCTTTTGGCTCAAGTGGCAGGCCACTGGAATTTCTAGGAATTTCAGAGTCATATCTCAAGTCGCATGTTGCCTATCGACGATCTGCATGACGGTGAGTCCCGGCGGTTATTATGTTAGAGGATATGCACCTATTGATCTGTCATTAGCCTCAACCTGTAAGTGCAAAGGGCTTGTCCTTCTCAATCCATGTGATTCACGTGTTATAAACTTCTATAAAGGTCATGTAAATGGATTTGCTTTTTTTTGTGACAAAAAGAAAATGAATTAAAAAACTACAAATGAGGAACATCAATTGGCCCACACTCTTTTGTCCAATGCCGAACTTTAATTCATCACACAAGCCGGCTCTTATCCCATGTTGTGCTCATGCATAATTTCGCACTCCTTCTGTTTCTTTTTAATCCCCATATAACATTTGTGTAAATTCAAACTTCATAAAGTTTGACCAAATTTATATTTTAAAACATCAATATTTACAATACTAAAATGATTGAATATGAAAGTTAAGTTCACAATGCATGTAATGATATTGACTTAGTATTTGTGAGTGTTGATATTTTTCAAATAAACATGGTCAAACTTTACTTCAAACAAAATCTTATATGCAAAGTAAAAAAGAAAAAAAAGGAGTATAATATCAACCCATGCCTCATGAGTCGTAAGTAAGGACGTACATGTCCATTATATTTCAAGCATGAAAATATTTTTACTAGCCTGCCAAACTAGTGGTATCGAGAGATGGTGTCACACGATCAAACTTGCCCTACGAAATTTGTGAATTGGCACTTTTGTTGTCATGACAGCTGGCTGGACAAATGTCAACCACACAAATTTAGGGTTTAAACCATCGACCCAAGGAAACAATGGCGGATCAAACACAAGATATTACTTGTTGTTATGAAATTATTAATCCTCGCCGATTTTTATGGCCTGCTTGCTACGAGGAAGGAGATGATGGCTTTGGCAACTTCGGAAATCCTGAGATATTCTCTGAACTATATATTTAAAAAAATCCTAGATTTTTTCTTTAGAATTCAAAATTTCAAGCGTGATCTAGGAAGTGAAACAGGTGCAACAACACATTTATCAAATAGTATTCTACCTTTCCATCTATGACTCTGAGTACAAAGCAGGCGTCCAGATTCAGGTCACACAAAACAAAACATATTTAGACACCCTTTCCTGGCTATTACCCTCTTTTCTTGGACACAGAGTTTTTTATCCCGAGTCCACATGCTCCACGGCAAACAGTAAAATCAAAGAAATAGAAAAAGATTAAAAAAATGGTTTTTTTGTTGATAGACATTGATGAATTCTTCACATGCGTGCCGATTTCATGATGAAACGATATTCATGGAGGTCCAGGCGAAATATACAAAATCGATGACCAAAAAGACTATCATTTGGATATTGCCCTCTGTTTTCAAGCTATTTCGGTGGTGTGTCCATGTCACTTTTTTATGTGAGCTCCGCTTCGGTAGACCCCCCTCTCACAAAATGTATAAAGGGTAATATAGACCTTTGTCAAATCATATCTAGTTTCGTATGTATGATGGGTAATCCGTCCGTACATACGTCATCCAAGTACCCCTCCCGCCTGGGCCGGCCCATTAACACCCTTTTGTTCTCTTCTATTAAAGTTCAAAAAATACGCAAAAACCTACCTTCGAACTCGAAACCTCTACCCATCGTATGAAAAGTGGTAACCAACAGGACACCTTAACTCTTGTGATCATTATGATATGACACTGCTCTTAGTTAAAAACCGGGCTGCCCATCAGACTATAGAGGTCCAATATTTTAATATGGCCCACACATGGTTTGTTGGTTTGGATCCTCGATCCTTAATTCATTGCTCTAGTTAATCATTCCACTAATCACCTGCGCTACATATGCACCCTCTCGTTGCTTTCTAATTTAGTGCTTCCTGATTGAACGTACGCATCAACATATGGTAGATTTATAGTACTTAAAAAAAGATTTATAGTACTTGACCATTAGCCGGAAATTGTTTCCCATAAATCATGCCAAATTTCCTTTATTACAAAAAAATCTAGTAAGTTGTGAGTTGCTTCACACATACAAATATAAGAGAATAATTATTATTCGAGGGACGTGGAGTAGCTGTTCCTACCCTCAAATACACCCTGATGAACAGTAAATCGAAAAATATAGTAAAGAAGTTATGAATTTTCTTTCTAAACTTTGACAAATGCTCTATGTGCTTGCCATAGTTCAGCACAAAATGACATTCGTGGAAACCGTGGCAAAAAAACAAACAAAATCAATGCTCCAAAAATGCTAGTTTTATAAACATTTTGAAGTACTAATTTTGTTTTTTGGCCACGACTTCCACGAATGTCATTTCGTGCTGAAATTTTGCAGGCATGCAAAAATTTGTCAAAGTTTACAACCAAAAAAATCAGATTTTTTTACTAATCTTTTTAAGTTCTACAGTTCACAAGGGTGCATCTGGTCTCAGGATCAGAATAGGAATTTCGTTATTCGAGATGCATTTTGTGCAGCCCAACAAGCTTAAGTGGCATGGAAGCATTATTCTTTATCAGTAGAAGCACCCTTTTTATGGTGTGATGAGAACATATTTATTCCATATTTATCGACTGTATTGATAGAAATATTTTTTGCCTCGATAGAAGCATTATTTCTATGCTCTATGGTAGCATTTCAATGAATTGTAAGTATATTCTGATGTAGCAAAAAACAATATTTCTATTTGATGGAAACATTTACTTTTTGCAAAATATATTATACTGAAGCAAAACAAGAATATACACATACACAAATTTAATTGGGGTTTTAACAAGTTTTGCATTTTCTGGAGTTTTCCCGGTGCAAAAAGGCCAATGAATGGTCGGCCGTGTCGCAACTTGCATCGGTATCTGGCATGAATTCCTACCATCGGCATGTCCACCTACTTGAAGAAAGTTGAGGTCATTTCAAAGATGTCAAAAAATAGATCATGTTGAACGAAGGGCCTTCACATAGGTCAGAAAGCTCCATCTGAGAGCACGTTGTTTCTCGACATCCTTGAAATGGCTTCATTTTTTCATGGCATTATATGACCAATTTAAGCCACTATACCAAGTTGTTTCATTTTTGATAAGTTTTGCATTTTTTTGAAGTTTTTCTGATGAAAAAATGTTGATAAATGGCTGGACGTGTCCCAACTTGCATCGGTGTCGAAAATTGTTCAAACCTAACATGATGCCTACAATGGGCATTTGCACCTGCTTGCAAAAGTAGAGATCATTTCAAGGATGTCCAAAAATACACCATGTTGAATGAAGGATGTTCGGGTTGGTCAGAAGTCTCAGTTTGAGAGCACATTGTTTCTCGACATCCTTGAAATGGCCCCAGTTTTTTTTCATGCCCTTTTATGACCAATTCAAGGCAGCATGCCAAGTCGTTTGAGTTTTTTTAACAAGTTTTGCATTTTATGGAGTTTTCAGTGAAATAAGGTCGATAAATGGCCGGACGTGTCACAACTTGCATACGGTGTTGGAAATCGTTCAAACCTGGCATGGACTCCTACCATGGGCATGCCCACCTGCTTGAAAAGTTAAGGTAATCTCAAGAATGTCCAAAAAATAGACCATGTTGAATGGAGGATGTTCGAGTGCCAGAAAGTTCTGTCTGAGAGCACGTTGTTTCTCGACTTCCTTGAAATGGTTCTTTTTTGTTCATGTTCTTGTATGGCCATTTAAGGGATGGCGAGAAGGGTCCGTTTGGGAGCACCTCATTTCTCGACATCCCTTAAATGGCCTCATTTTTTCCATGGCCTTGTATGGCCAATTCAAAGCACCATGCCAAAGTGTTTAGGTATTCGACAAGTTTTGCATTTTCTAGATTTTTCTCCTTATAAAAGCCGATAAATGGCCGGACATGTCGCAACCTGCATATGATGTAGAACGTCGTTCAAACCGGGCATGGATTCCTACCATGGGCATGCCCACCTGCTTGCAAAAGTTAGGGTCATTTGAAGGATGTCCAAAAATAGATCATATGCAACGGATGGTGTTCAGGTAGGGTGAGAATGGTCCATTTGAAAGCACGTTGATTTCCGACATCCATCAAATAACAATCTAGAATATTTTTAAAGTTGTAAACAGCATTTGAAAAAAATTAACATTTTTTGGTTTTCAAACAATATTTTAAAATTTTAAACAGGTTTAAAAAAAGAAATATTAAATTTCAAAAAAGAAAGAGACATGAATAAACGAAAAAACAGAAATTCTCGTTGTTTCGCATTATATGAACATGGAGCAAATATCATAAGCATATGAAAGCAGTGTGACTAAAGCAAGATTATGAATATTAGGGAAGCATATTTTCTATCAAATTGACTCACTTTAGATCGAAGCAAAATTCAGTGGCGTCAGAAGTAAAGAGGTCAAGTAACACCAGAAGTAAAATATGCTTCTTGATGGAAAATAATAGAAAATTGATACAATAGTTTGTTTCTGAACAAATAATAATAAACAAATAGTTACATTGGACATACAACTTTATTGAATGGAAGCAAATTTAACATGTACGGGGAGCTAACTTTAGAAGGAAAGAAACAAAATTCTATCCAGTACAAAGTAAGAGAATATGTTGTAGCTTGATTTGTGGGTCTGATTAGTTTGAGAAACAGAATGACAAGGAAAGCAAGCTGGACCAACGTTCCATTCCAACTAACCGTAATTTTTGGGATCAATTAATTCTAGGAAGCAGATAAACGGGACAAATTAATTCCTCGATGCAGATTCGAAGGAAACTACCTGTAGAAAGACCCGGCCAGGTCTCATGCAACGCTACCTGAACCATAGCGGTGCCTTATATGTTTCATGCTTCTTAACATCAGGAGTGGCAGTGTAGCTGAGTGGTAAGAGCATCTCCAGCCGCGCCCCCAACAGGCCCCCCCAGGCGACTTTTTCGGCGCCGGTGTCAAAAAAACGGCCCAGTCGCGCCCCCAGGACGACGAAAAGCGCCGGTTCGGCCCTTTTTTCCGCCCGGCGGCCGCAGGCCGAACCCGGCGCGCTGGGGGCGCTTGGGGGCTCCGGCGCAACGGAAAAGCGCGGCTGGCCCACGCCGTCAGGTGAAAAGTCAAGATTTTCTTCCCCGACTCGTCTCCCACCCCCCGCGCTCTCGGCCGCCACTAGGTATATCCCTGCGCCGCCCCACCGCCCTTCACCGGTAGATAGCCATTCCCCGTCGGAAAAATAGCAGAGGTTCGCCGCGGCAGCCCCTCCGACACCAGCTGGGCGTTTCCGGCCGCCGTTTCTGGCCGCGGAGGGGCAGTTTAGCGGCGGGTGCATGCTCACCGCGCGCAAGGTGTTCGACGATTTGCCTGCCTTGGCGATGGACTCGGATGACGAGGAAGTGCTCGCCGCGCTGCTGGAGGAGGAAGCCGAGGCCGACGTCCAGGAAGAAGAGCATCTCATGGTGCTCGCCGCCCTCGCCCAGCTGCTGGAGAGCAATGAAAAGCCGCGGCGAGGTGGCTCGGCGCCGGGGCGGGTGAAAGCAAAGAACCGGCATCGTCTCGAAGGCTACTGCATGCTCTACTCCGACTACTTTGCCGATGCTCCACTTCACGGCGACAGAACATTTCGGCGCCGTTATCGGATGAGCAGAAAGCTTTTCCTCAGGATTGTGAATTCCATCCGAGAGTTCGACAACTACTTCAAATGCAAGATGGATTGCACCGGCAAACTTGGATTCACCTCCATCCAGAAATGCATGACAACGATGAGGATGCTTGCATGCGGAGCTCCCGGTGACTCACAGGACGACTATGGGCGCATGGCCGAGTCCACCAGCATAGAGTGTTTCTACAAGTTCTGTCGGGCAGTGGTGGCAGTGTTTGGACCGCAATACTTGAGAACACCCAATGCGGAAGACACTGCTCGGATCCTAGCACAGAATGCAACAAGAGGATTTCCTGGGATGCTTGGAAGCATCGACTGCATGCATTGGAAATGGAAGAATTGCCCATTTGCTTGGCAGGGGATGTACAAAGGCGCCAAAGGCGGTTGCAGTGTGGTACTTGAGGCGGTGGCCACATAGGACCTCTGGATTTGGCACTCCTTCTTTGGTATGCCAGGAACTCACAATGACATCAACGTGCTGCAGTGCTCTCCTGTCTTTGCCAAGCTTGTTGAAGGTCATTCTCCTCCGGTGAACTTCGAGATCAATGGGCGGCACTATAACAAAGGGTACTATCTAGCTGATGGCATCTATCCGAGATGGTCGACATTTGTGAAGACCATCAAAAACCCTGTGCCTGGAGGCAAGAACGCCTGGTTTGCGAAGATTCAGGAGGCTTGCAGGAAGGATGTCGAGCGGGCATTTGGTGTGCTCCAATCTTGATTTGCTGTTGTCCAGTACCCCGCTTAGACCTGGTCGAAAGATCAAATGTGGGAGATCATGACCTGCTGTGTCATCTTGCACAACATGATCATTGAGAGCGAGCAGGAAGAGCCAGTGTTTGACACTGAACCATACCACAGGCATGGTCCTCTTGCCCAAGTTGATCCGAGACTGCCTACCTCAGTATGCGTCAGGAGATCCGAGACCCACAGGTGCATCATCAACTGCAGCAAGATCTGATAGAGCACCTATGGAGGCTCAAGGGCGACACCGGGCGCGACGTGTGATGAAATATGAGTTTTTATTTGTTGAACTATATAATTTGTATTGAACTATTTGTTGTTGAACTATTTTGTTGAAGTATTTGAATTTTCTGTGATGAAATATGTGATAAAAAATATTTATGTTGATAATTGAGCGCCGAGCCACGGCGAACCACGCCGAATATGGGCCTATTCTCGCCCATATGGGCCTTTTTCGCCGAAATGGGGCTTCAAAAGTGGGCCAAAATCGGCGACTGGGGGCGACGACTGGGCGCAAAACCGCCCCCACCGCCGAACGAATCGCCGGCTCGTCCTCAGGGGGCGATTTTTATGCGTCCTGGGGGGCCAATGGCCGGAGATGCTCTAACAAGCCTAATTAGTTGTACGAGGTTATGCGTTTTATTCCAAATGCATGCTTTGTCATATTTTCTCAGGATTTTTATATCGCGCTTTTAAATAGTAAGTGGCCTTGCCCCCGGTGGGCCGACCCAGTCGTACGGAGGGCATGCACAGGAGGACTCTACATGGGTGTACTTTCGAAAAGGACCATCATGCCCTTTATTATGAAAGGGTATAAGGTAATCTCAGTCATCGATGTGTTTAGGGGGTCTACTGAAGCAGAAGTGTTTTTATGTACTACTAGCTAGGAGCCACTCCATTGCACATAGGGATGGCACCCGCAGGGTATGGGTACGGGTGGAGCTACCCCATACCCTTACCCGTCCGCCGTGAGTTTAGTTTGCACATGCGTCTCCACTGCACCTCGTCGTCGTTTCCAAAAAAAAAAGAATAATCCAAGAGCGTCATCATTTCCTACCCAACAAGGAATCATGAGATGCACATGCGTGCGGCTATCATGGGAAATCTCTTAGCATGGACTTGTAACGGTTCGTATGCATCGAAGCAAGCCGGCATTCACGCCATGAAACATCCACCTTGAGCAAGCAGGCCTCACCATCAGTTGCACTTCTTTTTTCCAAAATTTAGCAGGAGTAGCAGACGCCATCTTCTGATAAAAACATAGCCTACCTCCCACTCGTACCCAATACTACCTACATATATATCTGAAACCGTGCATGCTTCTGGATTTGCTCTATGTGATATGTGGATCATTCATAATA
Organism: Triticum aestivum; assembly: GCF_018294505.1. NCBI lineage: Eukaryota > Viridiplantae > Streptophyta > Magnoliopsida > Poales > Poaceae > Triticum > Triticum aestivum. Next base: position 46,015,992 of record NC_057796.1, read on the forward strand.
TTACGTACTACCTCCATCCTGATATATTAGTCCCCTTCGTATTTTGTGTCAAATTTTGACCATAGATTTTACTAACAAAATGCTAATGCATGTCAACAAAAATTATATTGTTAAATTCATATTTGAACACATTTTTTAATGATATAATTTTTGCGTCATGTGTTGAGATTTTATTAGTTAAATCTATGATTAAAATTTTAGACTAAATACGAGAGGACCAATAAACCAGGACGGAGGTAGTACGTAGTGACAAATTCAGATTAGCACTCCCAGTGAAGATTGAAGACTGCTTACTGAGCGATGCTGCGGTAGTGACTAGCCAGCGCTTTCTTCAGTTATTTCTGTTTCAGAAAAGGTCCCCCGAGTGTTTCCACTCCATCTATGATCTCTCTACATTGCATTGTGGACGCTCGTTTTACATCGACCGAATCGAGGCGCGCATGCCTGCTTGGACATGACGCGGAAAGTAAAGTTCAGTGCAGAATCGTTATCAGGAAAGCACTTGGATTAAAGTACCGCTGAGCGGATCAGCCTAAGCAATTCCATGATTCCATCCTCGTCGTCCCGATGCACCATCCGCTTTTCCTACAGTACCGCGGCGTCTCCGCGTCAGTACCACGCACACAGGGACGCAGTCAGGGGAATGGACATGCTGGCGAAGTTGCGGAGCATCGCATCCTGCTGCATATACCACATGCCACTTGCCAAGAAGAGAACTGAAGAAGAAATCTCGAGCGGAGGAAGGAATTATGCCTAAACTACAAGTTTGTGATGACTGCATCGCCGACCATGCACGCGCTTGCTCTTCAGCCGAATCTCTCTCCCTGTCTCCAGCAGTGCTGCTTGGCCGGTGCGGTGCAGGTTGACCGGTTTCGCGACTGGCGGGCTGGTCGGTGGATTCCCTGGAATTAAGCAATGGCTGGAGAGTAGTGTACGTTGCTTCTTTCTTTAGTCGAATCGAAGGTCAACTCCATCACTGTTACTACCTTAGACTCTTCATTTACTAACTCATTTTGTCACTCTCGCAGCAATTAAAAATGTCATGAAACCTTACCAGGGAACGTGAGTACAGTAACGTATCCCTGTATGTATTGTGGAGCACATGAATTCGAAATGTCAGTGCAGTATGGAAATCCTAGCTAGTACGAAATCAGGCGACATGCACTCGATTGGATATCTACGAATTGCAAAACAGACAAGAAAGCTGAGCTCTGCTTTTGGGCGCCGACATGGCACACGAGCGGTACGTACTGACCCACCTGGTGCCCCAGTCAACCGTGATGATCACTGTCTCGGTACGCATGCGTGGCACTATCATCCCCCGACACGTATGGATACATACACATATGCGGGTTTGAGAGGTCGAATATAGATGCTCTTAAAGCAAAGCTGAGTTCTCGTCACGCACGTTCGTCCGCTGGTGTTCCCTGTCGGCACGTACAGCTGATATGGCTAGCAGGCTAATGACAGAGACGCGTCGTCGAGCAAAATTTAACCTCATGGCCGTGGCTAGTGATTCCGTGGTCAATGTGATCATCTCCAATAAGTGGCGGTGGCTTAACAAGTCCCATATATTAGCTTATTACTTTTGCACGACACATTTTGAGTAATCTACAGCTAACTCACGATAACATTGCAATATCAATAACAGATGAACCGTTTTATAGTACCATTGGACTCGTATTTAAAACGATCACGCAATTATCAATAACATAGTATTTGCATATTAAAAAAAATTATGCCGGAGAGGGTATGTGTTTTCTAGATGGGCGACGGGCGTGAGTCTCCGCCACCGCCGATCCAGCCGGAGCCACCGCCGCCGCTCTCGCCAGCCGATGGGGAGGGCTTGGGGGCCGACGGAGGGGGGATTTCACCGCCGCCGATCCGCCTCGCGGAGTGAAGACTCCGCCTCAGCCGCCGCTGCGGTTGTCGCCGGATCCGCCTCTTCCTCTGGATGAGGTGCGGCCGGCGCTCGTGGTGGCTCCCGTGGCGGCGCTCGATCTGCCCTCTTCCCCGGCTTCTCGTCGAGATCCCTCGACGGAGGATCGGGATCGGGGGTTTTTGAATCCTACGAAATGGTACGTGCGTTTTGAAGATGCTCGAGAGGTGGGGAAACGGATCAATGGCCTGATCTACTCGCACCCGTCTCGTTGGATGACGATCCGAGATGAAGAAGGAGAAATTTTGGCCGGACGACATCTCAACATTGACGAAGAGCTTGATATCGGTAAGCGTTTAAAGATTGATTTTTTCCATATCGAGGTTCTTGAATGTGTGCAGGTCCCCATGGAGTGCGAAGAACAAACTGTCGTAGTTGATCTTACGGAGGACGACGATGGACCAAAGCCTTCGCAGCGGTTTGGGGGACGTTTCTGGATTCTTGCTGATGACGATGAAGACGATGAGGATCTGCCGGAACCGACAGTTCGGCCGCCATCTACGAGTGGCTTGGTAACATCTATCCCTGTGACTAAACCTGTGGTGAGTTGCAAGAAATCGTTATCGCTCGATACTCCGGTTCCTTCGCAGAAGTCGAAAGTGAAACCATGGAGTGGTCCGTTGCCGAAGGAGGGGCCGCCGGCTATCACCTTGTCCGACTTTTTTCGTCCCGAGTGCTGGACGAGAGTGACTAGGAGAAAGAAGAAGGGTGGTCGGATGGTGTCGCAGCAATTGCCGGTGGTGACCGGTACGCGTGATATTCGGGCGGCCAGATTGGCGCGTTTGAATTCGCTTTTGGGCATAGTTGGGCCGCAAGCGAGCGATGGCGATGTGGGTTTGGCTAGTACTGGACTAGAGGCCCAGGGGGCTGGCCAGGCCTGCGTTGAGGTGGGTGTGGGCGACGTGCATGTGGTGGCCTCGGGTCGGTCGCCCCCGCATGCACGATCTCCCTCCTCCTCTCACCCCGTTCATGCTAGGGTTCGCCGCCGCGGGAGGCCTGGTTTTCCGTCCGTGTCCTTGCACCGTCTTGCTCCGGGGATCGCCGGCGTGGGCCGCCGCCTGCCACCTGGACTTTGTCCGGCTGCGATGCTGCCAAAACCACCTCCGCCGCGGGTCGCGCCGGTGGTGAGGAACCCGACCGGGGCCGCGGGGGTCTCCGCTGCTCAGGCTGCGGCTGTTGTCGCGCCGGCTCCCACGCGGGCGGCGCCTCCACCTCGGGGGGCTCCGCCGCCGCCTCGGGTGGCGCCTCCGTCTCGGGTGGTTCCGCCGCCGCCTCGGGCGGCGCCTCCTCCGCCTCCGGCTAGGGCGGCCCTTCCCCAGCCACTAAGGGTCGCGCCTCCACAACTCCAGCCTAGGGCAGCCACGCCGCCGCCACCTAGGGCCGAGCCACCGCTGCCCCAACGGCCGTGGCCGAGGCAGATGGCGGGTGGTAGCGGTGCCTCGGGCCAAGGCTCGATCGGCCGCGGGGCGGGTGCATCTGCGGGCGGTGATCGTAACCCTCCGCGTGGCCAGTGGGGCGATGATGGATATGATGCTTATGGTTCTGGTCTGCATCGGGGCTCTTCGTCTACCGGAGGTGGCCGTGGCTATGCTTGGGTGGACAAAGGCAATGCCAACCAGGGTTTTCAAGGGCCGCCCGGCAACTTTGTGGAGGGTGCGGCTGGCCCTAATAACCGCTCTTTCCGTGGTCGTTTCCGCGGAGGTCGGGGCGGGAACCGGCGTCACTTTCCGCCAAAGCACGCGAAGACTTCTGCCGAGCCAGAGGTGGCTGACGGTGGATCGGCTTTACCGCAGGTGGCGGTGGAGACGGTTCAGGCATGGCTGCAGTCACGTTGCCGGAGCCCATGCAGACTGCAGACTCTGTTTCTGAGCAAGGTACGGAGAAGTCCGAGGTTGACAAGGTGTCCAAGTGGGTGGCTAAAAAGAAGAAGCTAACCTGTTTCCGTTGTGGTGAACCGGGACACTTTATGGTTGAATGCACTGCGGAGTTATGTGACTTGTGCCGGAAACCTAAACATTCAGCTGCCGAGTGTCCTCTTATGTTGGGGCCTAAACCTTCCGTTCAGATATACGGGGTTTGCTGCTCGGAGTTGATGTTTTTCGAGTCTCCCAGTGTGGAACCCTTGGCACCCGCGGTGGAGACCTCCTTCCCCGGTGTGGTGAAGGTGGTTCATGGACCGTTGACCGAGGCGCAGATCATTCAGCAGTTGAGGGAGCTCGCTCCGGGTAATTTCCAGTGGTCGTTGCTCAAGCTCACAGATTCAACTTATAAAGTAGATTTCCCGTCTAAGGAGGATCAGTTGAGAATCCTCAAGTTCGGTATGAGCAGGGTCACGGGCACTAGTTTTCTGTTGCATTTTGATGAGTGGAAAAAGAAGGAGCCACAGGGCACGCCGTTAACTCAGATTTGGGTTCGTTTCTCTGGGGCGCCATCTGAGCCACTGGACAGCTTTTTGGTGACGTGGAGCCTGGGTTCGTTGATTGGCAAGAATGAGCAGGTGGATATGCAGTTCACACGTGCTCACGGGGTGGCGCGTCTACTTGTTAGTGTTGCTAACATTGAGTTCCTGCCAGACGTGGTGCCTTGGACATATGAAGGCGTTCTGTATCAGTTGGATGTTGAGTATGAGGATCCTAACCTTTTCAGTGAGTTTGAGGATGATAACCCCATGGACACCTCTGAGGGAGGAGGTGCTCCGGGGAACCAGGATGATACTGCTAAGAGTGATGATGATAAGGCCAAGGGGCCTTCTGGTCCGTCTGATTCTGGTGACACTACTCCTGTTGGGTCAACTGGTGCAGTCCCGACGAGCACCTTGCAGCTTGGTTCCTTGGGGGCGTTCTCGGCTCCACCTAGGCTTTCGGGTGACCGAGTTGATACCGTGAGCCCTGTGGTGAGTCCGTGCGTGACGAAGCCTGTTGAGGTGGGAGGTGCCGAGGGGCAGGAGGCCCCTCCCTCTTCTCTTACCTTTCCTCCGGCTACGGTGGAGGTGGCTGCGACGGTGGTTTCGGTTGGAGGTGTATGGCAGGAGGCCCGGCGCTCTGAGTTGCCGTCACCGTCGGCGCCGAGGGCGAGCTCGGCGTTCCCTCCCTTGAGGTCGGCTGCTTGTGGAGGGGTGGGCGTGCAGGAGGCCGCCGTATCCCCTCTGGCCAGGACGCGTTCGGCCTCGGAGCGAGGGTCAGGTGGAGTGGCCGTATCACCACACTCCCCGGATCGCCCTAGGTTGGTCTCGCCGGTCTCGGCTGTCGGTGGGAGTTCCGTGGACAGGCCGCGGGAGTTGGCGTCGTCCTGTGGTGCTGCGCCGGTCGTCCCGGCCAAGGTCACCGCTGTTGGGGGACGGGCAGGAGGCCTTTCCCCTAGCAGAGCTTCACGCGAGGAGGTCGTTGCCTTTGGTGGGATCCCGGATCCTGTCTCTGAGGGGAGGCGGATCAGCGGGAGGCTGCAGGAGCAGTCGGACGTTGATGACATGCAGCTGAGGTGTGCTATGAGGGCGGCCAAGCTGCGTGACGTCGAGATCTCCACTGGTATGTCTGTTATTAATTCGAATTCAATTTTGCATTTTACCAATGATGAGATTGTTCACAATGCAAACCAACTAGGAGTATCACTTGGTAATAATGATATAGAGATATCTAGGTCTGTTAATGACATTCTTGATTTGGAAGCTGAACGAGCGTTAGAAATGATTCGTCACATAGCTGTCGTTAAGCCTATGAATGAGTCGGAGATTGATGCGCTTGGGGTTAGGGTTCTTGATGGTTTGTGTGCCGATCTTGACCCTGCGGTACCGGAGACGGAGGAGGAGGAGGGGTATGCCTACCCTGAGATCTCTAACCATGTAGATGAGTCTTTGGTGATTGCGGCAGAGCCTGAGTGTGGTGTCCGATCTGATGATCGCATTAAGCCTAAACGAACTTGGAAACGGAAGGTTTATCCGGGTTCGGCTGTGCGTAGAAGTGCTAGGATTCATACCACTAAAAAATTTCATGATGAAATATGAGAGGCATTTTCTGGAATAGCAGAGGTCTTAAAGACTTGGCTAAAAGAAGGTTTCTAGCGGATGCTTCTCTTGAACATCATTTGGACTTTATTGCTCTGTATGAAACTGGAAGAGGCAACTTCACTCCACATTTTCTTAGTACTTTATCCGGGGGGTATATTTCGACTGGCATTGCCTCCCCCCTCGAGGAAGATCCGGTGGGATTTTACTTGGGGTTAAGTGTGAAACTTTGGAAGTTCGGAGTGTAGTTTTGGGAGAGTTTGCGGTCAAGTTTCGGGTCAGAACTAAGGCCGATGGATTTGATTGGGCTTTGGTCGCGGTTTACGGAGCCGCGCAACCAGAACTCAAGCCAGATTTCTTGGCCGATCTGGTCAGTGTCTGCGGTAATGAGCAGCTCCCTGTTTTAGTGGGGGGTGATTTCAACATTATTCGAAGAAGGGAGGAAAAGAATAATGAGAATTTTGACGGCACATGGTCGTTTATGTTCAATACTATCATTGAAAGCTTGGATCTCACAGAGATAGAGCTCTCGGGTAGGAAATTCACTTGGGCTAACTCGTTACCGGTACCGACTTTTGAGAAGCTTGACCGGGTTTTAGCTAGTGTTGAATGGGAACAGAAGTTTCCCCTGGTAACAGTGCAGGCGTTGACTCGAGGGATCTCGGATCACACGCCGCTACTAGTTGACTCGGGAGCTCAAACTCATGTGGGTAACAAGAATATTTTCTCATTTGAATTTGCTTGGTTTGAAAGAGAAGGTTTCCTCGAGTTGTTAGCTAGAGAGTGGGCTAAAGACTCAGGAGGAAGGTCACCCATTGAGAGATGCAATGCAAGATTCGTCATCTTCAAAGGTTCCTTCGTGGATGGGCTAAGCATACGCATGGGATATATAAGGCGGAGAAGGAGCGACTCCTTCTACTTATCCAGACCCTTGAAGTAAAAGCTGAAACTTCTATCTTAGGTACCAGTGAGCTGGAAACTAAGATGGAGGCTGAGTTGCGGCTGAAAGAGCTTCTCCGTGAGGAGGAATTGAAGTGGGCATTGCGCGCTAAGGTTCGCAAAATCGTCCAAGGCGAGGATAATACTCAATTCTTTCACATGATTGCTAATGGGAAGCATCGTAAGAAGAGAATTTTCCAATTAGAACAAGACGAAGGAACGATAGTTGGTCAAGAGAACCTGAAAGTTTACATTACCAACTATTATAAGCAGTTGTTTGGACCTCCGGAAGAGAATTTTGTGTCTTTGGACGAGTCAAGGGTTGAGGATGTTCCTCAACTTGAGACTGTCGAGAATGAGATTTTGACTGCTCCCTTTACGGAGAAAGAGGTGTTTGAGGCCATCGCACAAATGGAAAATAATAAGGCTCCAGGACCGGATGGATTTCCGGCGGAGATTTATAAAAAGTGTTGGCACTTCATTAAGGGAGACCTGATGCCGATGTTTCATCAGTTTATTAATGGTCAGCTTCATTTGTTTAAGCTGAATTTTGGAACGATAACTCTTCTTCCTAAGAAGACAGAGGCCGTTCGCATTGATCAGTTCAGGCCTATATGTCTGCTTAATGTTAGTTTCAAAATATTCACCAAGGTTGGGACGAACAGACTTACGCAGATTGCGCATTCAGTTGTGCAACCGTCCCAGACTGCTTTCATGCCAGATAGAAATAACCTTGAAGGGGTTGTCGTCTTGCATGAAACGCTCCATGAGATTCACTCAAAAAAAATAGATGGCGTTGTTTTTAAAGTGGATTTTGAAAAAGCATACGATAAAGTTAAATGGCCTTTCCTTCAACAGGCTCTGCGTATGAAAGGATTTGACACGGCCTGGAGAAACCAGATTGAATCCTTTACGCAAAAAGGGAGTGTTGGGATTGAAGTGAATGACGATATAGGTCACTATTTCAAGACTCACAAAGGGTTAAGGCAAGGAGATCCCATGTCACCGATCCTATTCAACATAGTAGTTGATATGCTGACTATTTTAATAGGACGGGCTAAGGATGCGGGGCAGGTAGGTGGCCTGGTTCCGCATTTAGTTGATGGCGGTATCTCCATCCTTCAGTATGCTGATGATACTATCATCTTCATGGAGCACGACTTGGCGAAAGCGAGAAACATGAAGCTTCTGTTATGCTTATTTGAACAATTGTCCGGGCTCAAAATTAACTTCCACAAGAGCGAATTGTTCTGTTTTGGAAGAGCTAATGATGACCAGGAGGCATATAAACAATTGTTCGGATGTGAGTTGGGCACGTTACCGTTCACGTATTTAGGTATACCCATCCATCATCGTAAGCTGACAAGCAAAGAGTGGAAATGCATCGAGGATCGTTTCGAGAAGAAACTGAGCTGTTGGAAAGGGAAGCTCATGTCATATGGAGGGCGATTAATTTTGATTAATTCGGTCCTCACCAGTATGCCTATGTTTCTTCTATCCTTTTTCGAAGTCCCGGTGGGTGTCAGGAAGAGGCTAGACTTCTATCGATCTCGATTCTTTTGGCAGAGTGATGAGCTTAAACGAAAGTATAGGCTTGCTAAATGGGATATAATCTGTAGGCCGAAGGACCAAGGGGGTCTAGGTATTGAAAATTTGGAAGTCAAAAACAGATGTCTCCTTAGCAAGTGGCTGTTTAAACTTTCGTCCGAGACGGAGGCTACTTGGGCTCAGATTTTGCGAAATAAGTATCTTCAGTCTAAAACCTTGTCCCAGGTGACAGTGAGGCCGACTGACCCACAATTTTGGAAAGTATTAATGAGAGTCAAGCCACTCTTTTTCAACAGGACAAGGTTCTTAGTCGGAAATGGAGCTAATACGAGGTTCTGGGAGGATACGTGGCTTGGGGGGACTCCCCTTGCACTTCAATATCCTTCTCTGTACAACGTTGTTCAACGTAGAGAAGCTTACGTTGCAACCGTTCTACAATCCACTCCCCTCAATATTAGTTTTCGGAGGACGCTAGTTGGAAATCGTTGGGAGGCCTGGCTTCATCTTGTAAGACATTTGATGGATGTCTAGTTGTCTCAGCAGCCAGATCAGTTGTATTGGAAACTAACTAAGAACAGCGTGTTCTCGGTCAAATCCATGTATCTGGACGTCATAAACTCTAGCGTCATTCCTTCCTCGAAGCACGTTTGGAAAGTAAAGGTACCTTTGCGAATCAAAGTGTTTATGTGGTTCGTGCATAAACAAGTTATTTTGACTAAGGATAATCTGGCAAAACGCAATTGGGTGGGTTCTGCTAGATGTAGTTTTTGTGACCATAACGAAACTATCAAACACCTCTTTCTTGATTGTTCGCTCGCTAAGATTCTATGGTGGTCGATTCATATTGCTTTTAATATTAATCCGCCTACGTCCATCAACATGTTATTTGGAACGTGGCTTGATGGGGTTGACTCCGATACAGCGAGACACATTCGCGTTGGCGTCTGTGCTTTATTATGGGCAGTCTGGAACTGCAGAAATGATTTGGTTTTTTAACAAATCAACGAACATTCATTTTTTGTAGGTTATCTTCAGGGCCACAACGTTGATCCGTATGTGGTCGCTACTCACTTCGACGGAGGCCAGGGAGCGTTTGGTTACTGCGTCTACCCGATGGGAGATGGTAGCTCGGGATATTTTCAACCGGTTTGGATGGCGGTCATGTAATAGGATAGGCATGTAGTGCTCCTATTTTTTTTGCGAGCCGGTTGTGGCTTTTCTGTTTAGCTCTTATGAGCGTTTTTTTTTCATACTTGGAGACTTGGAGACTTGTTGCTGGTTTTTATCAATAATATGAGCCGTATGCATCTTTCTGATGCAGAGGCTGGGGTAAAACCCCTTTTCGAAAAAAAAAACTTATTTGCAGGAAACACACGATGAAGTTCCTAAACCAGACAGTTGTAGTAAATATGTTCCATATTTTGCGGCCATTGCTTGAAACTACTTATTTGCACAAAAGGCACAAGACCAAATATAGTATTAATACTCTTGTTTGAAACTATTTCTTTACCCAAAAGGCACAAGGCTCTTACAAGGATTCTCTTGCAAGAATAAAAATATGCAAGTAAACCCTTGAAGAAAATAACACCATCTTCCTTATGCACCCCTTGCCGGCACGACCATCCGACTTACATGAGCAATCCTTTTTGGGCCTTCTTCTTACTTGAGCAACCGTGGTGAAACCTATGGGATTGTAGCAGCAAAGCCCTGGAAGTCGTAGATATTGACCAAAAGGCAACGACGACTACGATATGTATAGCTAGCGCCGAGAAGGGCTAGAGGATAATCCCAACTTCGGGCGGACAGAGAAGGGGACACAAACTTCACAGGTTTTCCGATGGAGTTGTATCTGGTTGGGAACCAATAGAACAAAAACATCCAGCCACACCATCCCCTTCACATGACATCATCATTGTGGACAAACGCTAATCACACCAGTCCAAATGTTCGGCGGTTGACATGATCCTCTGACTCATCTCGACGCACCTACAAGGAAGGGCATAGACGTGGGGAAAGCCGAGGACCAATTATTGCCACTACTATCGCTGCCCCAAATTCATCGATAACAAAGAACTTCCAAACTCTGTGCAGCACTGACCAAACACATAGATCCGAGGTTTCCCCGCCCTCGTGCAACTGTAGATGCCAGGAAAGGGCAGGGGAACCCGAGCAGCACCGGTGGGTCGAGGGGAGAAGCCGGCTACCTCCTCCAATCATCCAACCAGGAAAACGATTCACATTGTCTAAAACATTACCGAGGATTCCTTCATATTAAGATAGAAAAATCATGTATGATGAAGTGCAGACTAGCGAGATGCTAATTCATGCGTGTAGACGGTCCGATCTTTCACGACGATGTTTGATGAGCAGTCCGTCTCACTGTTCCTCCTCGCAACCTCCAAGAATAATTTTCACCCGTGTACTGAAATACACGAATAAAAATAATGATCCCCTTGAATCAGCACGTAGGCGTCAATATGATGATCAACTCTCCGTCGCTAGTAAATTTCCTCGAAACAAAACTCAAAGTGGCCGTCGCCAGCCTATTATATAGGCTACACATATTACGTGACACGCCTAACTAACCCAAATTGACACGGACTCTCCTTTCCTATCTAAACTAATCATGGATTTTATTCTAAATGATTCAGCCATGTTGATCTCCTAGATTCTCTCACCAAACCAAAACTGAACGCACAAGATCTGGACTCCATCAAATATTCACGTTGCTTCTAGATAGACTTAACTTTTAAGTACCTAAATCTATACGTATTGAAATGGATCCAATAAAAATCCAGCATGAAGGCGTCCAAAACCTAGGCATTATTTCTTATGGCTTTGGTTCCTCAACGCTTGTACGGGCTGGCTTCTTCCTCCATATTTGTTTTGTCTTCTTAGGTGGTTTTGCCGGTCGGTCTCTACAGCGGATCTTTCTTACTTGCCGGTCGCTTTGCTTCTGTTCTAGTCGCCTAACATATACAGCATAGCTAGGTACATAATCTGCTGTCTTAGCAATTCTCGAACCACAAAGCACACGTAACTTGTCATCCTTTCCATGACTAAGGTGTATTTTGTTTAGCTCTCTCAGCTTGTCCTCCCCTACGGCCACATAGTCATCTGTCGATGTGTTTGATATGTGCATGTCCGCATCAACGTACTTCTCGTCAACTTGGAGTGAAGAGGAGACAAATAAGCCCCGATGCATATCCTTCTTATCAACTTAATAAAATGTTGATATGATAGCTACATCTTTCTTTCTTGGAATATTTTCATTGATTCCCTCCTTTCCGACGTAGAAGGAAAATGTGAGAAGCCAACTGATCTCACTCCTCACGTCTTACGCTGAGAAATCTGTCATTCATTTCCGACTGGACTCAAGTGGCATGCCACTGAAATTTCTAGGAAATTCACAGTCTTATCTGAAACTCCACATGATAGTGAGGCTTGACTATTTTGAAGTTAGAGGATATGCACATATTGCTCTGTTATCAGGTTCAACATATTCCGTCCAAAGGGCTTGTCCTTCTCATTTGTGTGATTCACGTGTTATGAACTTCTAAAAAGATGACACGGATGGATTTTTCTTTTCATAATAAGTCAACAAAATGAAATAAAACTACGAATCAGGACCACCAACTGGTCCACATTTCTCTTACTACATCACAATTCACACATGCCAGCCTTTTATCTCATGTCGTTCTCATAATATCTAAGAACGCACAAATCAATTACTCCCTTGGTACCAAAATATTTTTTGCTTGCCGAACTAGTTAAAGCACACACAAAAAAAGTGCCATTATCGATTTTTTTTTGTGTGTGTAGGGAGGCACTCCATACTGCACATGCATCTTCCCTCGAGCTCGTCATTATTTCCTGGTGAACCAACTCAATAATCCAAGCGTATGGTCATTTCCTACCAAACAAGGGATCATGAGATGCACATGCGTGCGGCTATCATGGGAAAATCTCTTAGCATGGACTTGAAACGGTTCCTATGCAATCGAAGCAAACCGGCATTCACTCCACGACACATCCACTTTGAGCAAGCAGGCCTCACGATCAGTTGCACACTGTTTTTTCCAATTTAGCACATGTCGTTTTCTGACAAAAATAAAGCCTGCCCCCAACTTGTACCGAATACATATATCTGAAACCGTGCATGTTTCCACGCAAAAAAAGAAAAGAAAAAGAAACCGTGCATGTTACTGGATTTGCTCTACTATGTGATATCTGAGTCTGACTCACTCATTTGCATAAACAGCCAAACAGGGATACAACTCACTTTTCGTACTATCTTGTACCGAAAAATGAATAGACCGTGCTTGTATTTCCTTTGACACACACAGTGTGTATTTCACCGTAGAAGACCAATAAACCTGTCACCGAGAGATACCAAATTTTCCCTGTAAAAAAAGCATCGGGAAAGGTAATTAGATTGAAATCAGTGTCAGCATTCTTCTTTGGACGCCGATACGTGCTACTGGTAGTATAGGTGCTTCATGATTTGAATTCGCAAAAAAAAAAAGGTGCTTCATGATTTGGTAGGACGTGGTACCGTCAGGTAAAACCTACCTAGGCCTGGTTGCTCGCTGGTCAACCTCGGTCGGCGCAGACGTGGCACGCCCAGTCCGCGACACATACGAGGACGACAGGCCACGCGCATCCATTGGTGTTCCATGTCGACGGCACGTACGGCTGGCAGATAAAGCCATCTAGCTCCACTGCCGCTGACTACTGACCACGGACAGCAACATTAACGTGATCAAGCGATTTACTGCTACGTAGCAGTAATTTACTTTTTCCGCATCAAAAGAGAAGTAGGGCATTTTGGAGACCGAGCTCCATGGAGCACTTTATTTTAAAAAATTCAAAATTCATAAATTTCAGTTCAAAAGATTCTGAAAAAATTACACATGTACGCAAGGATGTAAAGTGTATGTGTGAAAAATTTCAGGAGCTCCAAAAAAACAAAATCATGAACTTTAAAAATGAACAGTACATATGCTAAAAAGCCCCAGATTTGTCTTTTTTGAGTAGCTCACATTTTATTGTATTTCGACCTAAAAATTTACACACATGTACTCCCTCTGTTCCAAAATAGATGACCCAACTTTGTACTAATTTTATACTAAAGTTGAGTCATCTATTTTGGAACGGAGGGAGTATATTATGTATCTAGCTATATGTGTATTTATTTTTAGAATTTTTCGAAACTGAAAAGTTTGAATTTTAAAGTTTTCAAATAAAAGCCTCCATGAAGCTCGGTTTCTGTTTGGCATTTTCGGTTTGAGTCCTACTACTTCACTGCACTATACCATTATTATAATATACAGGAGTACTTGATTAAGTTGATGTTTACAACACATATGGAATTAGGAGTACAACAGCAAAGCGTACTTGACGCTTCTTCATTGCATGTTGACGATGAGTATCAATGTAAGTAGGTAATATAATCAGCTCGTACATGTAGTACATCCCTTCTTGTCAAGGTAAAAAACGTTGAAGCAGGGAGGCACTCACCTTACAGCATCTACAAACGGACCTCTCAAACCCATCTCATATGTCCGGGCGGGCCGTCGGTCATCGTCCGGTCACGATTTTTTTACACAGACGGACCCCTCAAACGGCCCACAAACGCTCAGGCTGACCGACACCCCCCATATCCAGGCCAAATATGGGACGAATATGGGGCGCTCGGACACGTCCGCTACGTCGGCCTGACGGCGTGGCCCCACATGGAAACGCCCGGAAACCCGGCGGTCCGACGGACGCCGCATCCGTCGCCACGGTGTAACGCCGTGTGGCGCTGCTCCGGCTCGCCGCCCAAGGCCGTAGCCGGCTATTTAAGCCGGCCGGCGCCACCAGCCTTGGCACATCCGCCTCTTCCCTTCCTCCACCGCCACTCAAGCCTAGCCATGCCCCCACGCTGCCGCTACTACACGATCCAGCATCGTCTCTTCGTCCTTGAGCAGGTCCAGATCCGTAGGGAAGCAAGGCTACCTCAGGAACCGGAGGAGGATTTTGAGGAGGTTGAGGTGTAGGTGCCGGGGGAGGAGGAAGAGGAGGAGGAGGAGGAGCAGGTGAAGGAAATATGCCCTAGAGGCAATAATAAAGTTGTTATTTATATTTCCTTATATCATGATAAATGTTTATTATTCTTGCTAGAATTGTATTAACCGGAAACTTAGTACATGTGTGAATACATAGACAAAACATAGTATCCCTAGTATGCCTCTACTTGACTAGCTCGTTAATCAAAGATGATTATGTTTCCTGACCATAGACATGTGTTGTCATTTGATGAACAGGATCACATCATTAGAGAATGATGTGATGGACAAGACCCATCCGTTAGCTTAGCATTATGATCGTTGAGTTTTATTGCTATTGCTTTCTTCATAACTTATACATGTTCCTCTGACTACGAGATTATGCAACTCCCGAATACCGGAGGAACACCTTGTGTGCTATAAAACGTCACAACGTAACTGGGTGATTATAAAGATGCTCTACAGGTGTCTCGAAAGGTGTTTGTTGGGTTGACATAGATCGAGATTAGGATTTGTCACTCCGTGTATCGGAGAGGCATCTCTGGGCCCTCTCGGTAATGATCATCACTATAAGCCTTGCAAGCAATGTGACTAATGAGTTAGTTACGGGATGATGCATTACGGAACGAGTAAAGAGACTTGCCCGTAACGAGATTGAACTAGGTATGTTGATACCGACGATCGAATCTCGGGCAAGTAACATACCGATGACAAAGGGAACAACGTATGTTGTTATGCGGTTTGACCGATAAAGATCTTCGTAGAACATGTAGGACCAATATGAGCATCCAGGTTCCGCTATTGGTTATTGACCGAAGATGTCTCTCGGTCATGTCTACATAGTTCTCGAACCCGTAGGGTCCGCACGCTTAACGTTCGATGAAATTTTGTATTATGAGTTATGTGATCTGATGACCGAAGTTTGTTTGGAGTCCCGGATGAGATCACCGACATGACGAGGAGTCTCGAAATGGTCGAGATGTAAAGATCGATATATTGGAAGGCTATATTCGGACATCGGAAAGGCTCCGAGTGATTCGGATATTTTTCGGAGTACCGGAGAGTTACGGGAATTCGCCGGGGGAAGTAGTGGGCCTTAATGGGCCATACGGAAAAGGAGAGAAGGGCCTCAAGGGGTGGCTGCGCGACCCCCCATGGGCTGGTCCGAATTGGACTAGGAGGGGGCGGCGCCCCCCTCCTTCCTTCTCCCATCTCCCCCCTTCCCTTCCCTCTCCTAGTTGGAATAGGGAAGGGGGGGGGGCGAATCCTACTTGGACCGGGAGTCCAAGTAGGACTCCCCCTCTGGCACGCCCCTTCTAGGGCCGGCCTCCTCTTCCTGTTGGGGAACATAGTAATTTCAAAAAAATTCCTACGCACACGTAAGATCATGGTGATGCATAGCAACGAGACGGGAGAGTTGTTGGAAATATGCCCTAGAGGCAATAATAAATAGGTTATTATTATATTTCCTTGTTCATGATAATCGTTTATTATCCATGCTAGAATTGTATTGATAGGAAACTCAGATACATGTGTGGATGCATAGACAACACCATGTCCCTAGTAAGCCTCTAGTTGACTAGCTCGTTGATCAATAGATGGTTACGGTTTCCTGACCATGGACATTGGATGTCGTTGATAACGGGATCACATCGTTAGGAGAATGATGTGATGGACAAGACCCAATCCTAAGCCTAGCACAAGATCGTGTAGTTCGTTTGCTCAGAGCTTTTCTAATGTCAAGTATCATTTCCTTAGACCATGAGATTGTGCAACTCCCGGATACCGTAGGAATGCTTTGGGTGTACCAAACGTCACAACGTAACTGGCTGACTATAAAGGTGCATTACAGGTATCTCCGAAAGCGTCTGTTGGGTTGGCACGAATCGAGACTGGGATTTGTCACTCCGTGTAAACGGAGAGGTATCTCTGGGCCCACTCGGTAGGACATCATCATAATGTGCACAATGTGACCAAGGAGTTGATCACGGGGTGATGTGAGTTACGGAATGAGTAAAGAGACTTGCCGGTAACGAGATTGAACAAGGTATCGGGATACCGCCGATCGAATCTCGGGCAAGTAACATATCGATAGACAAAGGGAATTGAATACGGGATTGATTGAATCCCCGACATCGTGGTTCATCCGATGAGATCATCGTGGAACATGTGGGAGCCAACATGGGTATCCAGATCCCGCTGTTGGTTATTGGCCGGAGAACGTCTCGGTCATGTCTGCATGGTTCCCGAACCCGTAGGGTCTACACACTTAAGGTTTGATGAGGCTAGGGTTATAGGGAAAGTATGTACGTGGTTACCGAATGTTGTTCGGAGTCCCGGATGAGATCCCGGACGTCACGAGGAGTTCTGGAATGGTCCGGAGGTAAAGATTTATATATAGGAAGTCCTGTTTTGGTCACCGGAAAAGTTTCGGGTGATATCGGTAATGTACCGGGACCACCGGGAGGGTCCCGGGGGTCCACCAAGTGGGGCCACCAGCCCCAGAAGGCTGCGTGGGCCAAGAGTGGGAGGGGACCAGCCCCAGGTGGGCTGGTGCGCCCCCCAACCAAGGCCCAAGCGCATGGGAGAGTGGGATGGGGCAAACCCTAGGTCCAGATGGGCCTTAAGGCCCACCCTAGTGGCGCCCCCCCTCTCCTCCCCTTGGCCGCCCCCCTAGATGGGATCTAGGGCTGGCCGCCAGCCCTTGGGGGTGGAAACCCTAGAGGGGGCGCAGCCCCTTCCCCCCTATATATAGTTGAGGTTTGGGGCTGCCCAAGACATGAGAACGTCTCCTTTTCGGCGCAGCCCTACCCCTCTCCCTCCTCCTCCTCTCCCGCGGTGCTTGGCGAAGCCCTGCGGGATTGCCACGCTCCTCCATCACCACCACGCCGTCGTGCTGCTGCTGGATGGAGTCTTCCCCAACCTCTCCCTCTCTCCTTGCTGGATCAAGGCGTGGGAGACGTCACCGGGCTGCACGTGTGTTGAACGCGGAGGCACCGTTCTTCGGTGCTTAGATCGGAATCAACCGCGATCTGAATCGCTACGAGTACGACTCCCTCATCCGCGTTCTTTCAACGCTTCCGCATCGCGATCTACAAGGGTATGTAGATCCACTCTCCTTCCCCTCGTTGCTAGAGTACTCCATAGATTGATCTTGGTGATGCGTAGAAAATTTTGTATTTCTGCTACGTTCTCCAAAAGTGGCATCATGAGCTAGGTCTATGCGTAGTTTCTATGCACGAGTAGAACACAAAGTAGTTGTGGGCGTCGATGTTGCCAATTCTTCTTGCCGCTACTAGTCTTATCTTGTTTTGGCGGCATTGTGGGATGAAGCGGCCCGGACCGACCTTACACGTACGCTTACGTGAGACAGGTTCCACCGACTGACATGCACTAGTTGCATAAGGTGGCTAGCGGGTGTCTGTCTCCCCCACTTTAGTCGGAACGGATTCGATGAAAAGGGTCCTTATGAAGGGTAAATAGAAATTGGCATATCACGTTGTGGTCTTACGTAGGTAAGAAACGTTCTTGCTAGAAACCTATACAAGCCACGTAAAACTTGCAACAACAATTAGAGGACGTCTAACTTGTTTTTGCAGCATGTGCTATGTGATGTGATATGGCCAGAAGATGTGATGAATGATATATGTGATGTATGAGATTGATCATATTCTTGTAATAGGAATCACGACTTGCATGCCGATGAGTATGACAACCGGCAGGAACCATAGGAGTTGTCTTTATTTTTTGTATGACCTGCGTGTCATTGAATAACGCCATGTAAATTACTTTACTTTATTGCTAAGTGCGTTAGCCATAGAAGTAGAAGTAATCGTTGGTGTGACAACTTCATGAAGACACAATGATGGAGATCATGATGATGGAGATCATGGTGTCATGCCGGTGACAAAGATGATCATGGTGCCCCGGAGATGGAGATCAAAGGAGCAAAATGATATTGGCCATATCATGTCACTATTTGATTGCATGTGATGTTTATCATGTTATGCATCTTATTTGCTTAGAATGACGGTAGTAAGTAAGATGATCCCTTATAAAATTTCAAGAGAAGTGTTCCTCCTAACTGTGCACCGTTGCGAAGGTTCGTTGTTTCAAAGCACCACGTGATGATCGGGTGTGATAGATTCTAACGTTTGAATACAACGGGTGTTGACGAGCCTAGCATGTACAGACATGGCCTCGGAACACATGCAAAACACTTAGGTTGACTTGACGAGCCTAGCATGTACAGACATGGCCTCGGAACACAAGAGACCGAAAGGTCGAACATGAGTCGCATAGCAGATACGATCAACATGGAGATGTTCACCGATGATGACTAGTCCGTCTCACGTGATGATCGGACACGGCCTAGTTTGACTCGGATCATGAATCACTTAGATGACTAGAGGGATGTCTATCTGAGTGGGAGTTCAATAACCAGATGAACTTCATTATCATGAACATAGTCAAAAATCTTTACAAATTATGTCATACGCTTTAGTTCTACTGTTTAAGATATGTTCCTAGAGAAAAATTTAGTTGAAAGTTGGTAGTAGCAATTATGCGGACTGGGTCCATAAACTGAGGATTGTCCTCATTGCTGCACAGAAGGCTTATGTCCTTAATGCACCGCTCGGTGTGCTGAACCTCAGCGTCGTCTGTAGATGTTGCGGAACATCTGACATACACGTTTTGATAACTACGTGATAGTTCAGTGCGTAATGCTAACGGTTTAGAATTGTGGCACAAGAGACGTTTTTTTTTGAAACGTCGCAGAACATATGAGATGTTCCGAAGACTGAAATTGGGATTTCAGACTAGTGCCCATGTCAAGAGGTATGAGACCTCTGACAAATTTCTTAAGCCTGCAAACTAAGGGAGAAAAGCTCAATCGTTGAGTGTGCTCAGATTGTCTGAGTACTACAATCACTTGAATCGAGTGGGAGTTAATCTTCCAGATGAGATAGTGATGGTTCTCCATAATCACTGCCACCAAGCTATTAGAGCTTCGTGATGAACTATAACATATCAGGGATAGATATGATGATCCTTGAGCTATTCGCGATGTTTGACACCGCAAGAGTAGAAATCAAGAAGGAGCATCAATTGTTGATGGTTAGTAAAACCACTAGTTTAAGAAGGGCTAGGGCAAAAGGGATACTTCATGAAACAGCAAATCATTTGCTGCTCTAGTGGAGAATCCCAAGGTTGAACCCAAACCCGAGACTAAGTGCTTCGGTAATGAGAGGAATGGTTACTGAAGCAGTACTACCCTAGATACTTGGTAGATGAGAAGGCAGGCAAGGTCGACAGAAGTATATTGGATATACGTTATATGAATGTGTACTTTACTAGTACTCCTAGCAGCACCAGGGTATTAGATACCGGTTCGGTTGCTAAGTGTTAGTAACTCGAAATAAAAGCTGCGGAATAAACGGAGACTAGCTAAAGGTGAGATGACGATATGTGTTGGAAGTGTTTCCAAGGTTGATGTGATCAAGCATCGCATGCTCCCTCTACCATCGAGATTTGGTGTTTGCATTGAGCATGATTGGATTATGTTTATCGCAATACGGTTATTCATTTAAGGAGAATAATGGTTACTCTGTTTATTTGAATAATAACTTCAATGGTCTTGCACCTAAAATGAATCTCGATCGTAGTGATACACATGTTCGTGCCAAAAGATATAAAATAGTGATGATAGTTCCACATACTTGTGGCACTGCCATTTGAGTCATATTGGTATAGAACGCATGAAGAAGCTCCATGTAGATGGATCTTTGGACTCACTCGTTTTTGAAAAGATTGAGACATGCGAACCATGTCTATTGGTATATATGCATGATGAAACTCCATGCAGATGGATCGTTTGGACTCACTTGATTTTGAATCACTTGAGACATGCAAATCATACCACATGGACAAGATGACTGAAAGTCCTCGTTTTCAGTAAGATGGAACAAGAGAGCAACTTGTTGGAAGTAATAGATTTTGATGTGTGCAGTCCAATGAGTGCTGAGGCATGCAGTGGATATCGTTATGTTCTTGCTTCACAGATGATTTGAGTAGATGCTGAGTGTATTTACTTGATGAAACACAAGTCTGAATTATTGAAAGGTTCAAGTAATTTCAGAGTGAAGTTGAAGATCATCGTGACAAGAGGATAAAATGTCTATGATATGATCATAGAGATATCTGCGTTACGAGTTTGGCACACAATTAAGACATTGTGGAAAGTGTTTCATAATTAATACCGCCTGGAACACCATAGTGTGATGGTGTGTCCGGACATCATAGCTGCACCCTATTGGATATGGTGCATACCATGATGTCTCTTATCAAATTACCACCATCGTTTATGGGTTAGGCATTAGAGACAACCGCATTCACTTTAAATAGGGCACCACGCAATTCCGTTGAGACGACACCGTTTAGAGAAACCTAAGTTGTCGTTTCTTAAAAGTTTGGGGCTGCGAAGCTTATGTGAAAAGGTTTCAGGCTGATAAGCTCGAACCCAAAGCGGATAAATACATCTTCATAGAATACCCAAAACAGTTGGGTGTACCTCCTATTTCAGATCTGGAAGCAAAAGTAATTGCTTCTAGAAACAGGTCCTTTCTCGAGGAAAAGTTTCTCTCGAAAGAATTGAGTGGGAGGATGGTGGAGACTTGATAAGGTTATTGAACCGTCACTTCAACTAGTGTGTAGCAGGGCACAGGAAGTTGTTCCTGTGGCACCCATACCAATTGAAGTGGAAGCTTATGATAGTGATCATGAAACTTTGGATCAAGTCACCACCAAACCTCGTAGGACGACGAGGATGCGTGCTACTTCAGAGTGGTACGTGATCCTGTCTGAGATATCATGTTGTTGGACAATACTGAACCTACGAGCTATGGAGAAGCGATGGTGGGCCCATATCCCGACAAAAGGTTAGAAGCCATGAAATCCGAGATAAATGGAGAAGAAGACGGACGTGGACGGTAATGTTACCGTCTATGAAGCTCGACTTGTGGCAAAAGAGTATTTCCACAAGTTCAAGGAGTTGACTACGATGAGATTTTCTCATCCGTAGCGATGCTTAAGTCCGTCGGAATCATGTTAGCATTAGCTGCATTTATGAAATCTGGCAGATGGATGTCAAAACAAGTTTCCTTACCAGTTTTCGTAAGGAAAGGTTGCATGTGATACAATCAGAAAGGTTTTGTTGATCCTAAGGATGCTAAAAGGTATGCTAGCTCCAGCGATCCTTCCATGGACTAGAGCAAGCATCTCGGAGTCAGAATATAAGCTTTGATGGAGCGATCAAAGTTTTTGGGTTTATACAAAGTTTGTTAGAAACTTGTATTTACAATAAAGTGAGTGGGAGCGCTACAACATTTTTGATAAGTATATGTGAATGACATATTGTTGATCCGAAATGATGTAAAAGTTCTGGAAAGCATAAAGGGTTGTTTGAAAGGAGTTTTTCAAAGGAAGACCCGGATAAAGCTACTTACGTATTGGGCATCAAGATCTATAGAGATAGATCAAGACGCCCGATGATACTTTCAAAGAACGCACACCTTGACATGATTTTGAAAGAGTTCAAAATAGATCAGCAAAGAAGAAGTTCTTGGCTGTGTTACAAGGTGTGAGTATTGAGTAAGACTCAAGACCTGACCACAGCAGAAGAGAGAGAAAGGACGAAGGTCGTCCCCTATGCTTTAGACGTAGGCTCTACAGTATGCTATGCTGTGTACCGCACATGAAATGTACCTTGCCATGAGTTGGTCAAGGGGTAGAATGGTGATCCGGGAATGGATCACATGACAGCGGTCGAACTTAACCTTAGTATTTAGTGGACTAAGGAATTTTCTCGATTATGGAGGTAAAAAGGAGTTCGTCGTAAAGGGTTACGTCGATGCGAACTTTGACACTAATCCGGATGACTCTGAGTAGTAAACCGGATTCGTATAGTAGAGCAATTATTTGAAATGGCTCCAAATAGCGCGTGGTAGCATCCACAAGATGACATAGATATTCGTAAAGCACACGGATCTGAAAGGTTCAGACCCGTTGACTAATAACCTCTCTCACAAGCATAACATGATCAAACCAGAACTCATTGAGTGTTAATCACATAGAGATGTGAACTAGATTGTTGACTCTAGTAAACTCTTGGGTGTTGGTCAAATGGTGATGTGACCTGTCAGTGTTAATCACATGGTGATGTGAACTAGATTATTGACTCTAGTGCAAGTGGGAGACTGTTGGAAATATGCCCTAGAGGCAATAATAAATAGGTTATTATTATATTTCCTTGTTCATGATAATCGTTTATTATCCATGCTAGAATTGTATTGATAGGAAACTCAGATATATGTGTGGATACATAGACAACACCATGTCCCTAGTAAGCCTCTAGTTGACTAGCTCGTTGATCAATAGATGGTTACGGTTTCCTGACCATGGACATTGGATGTCGTTGATAACGGGATCACACCATTAGGAGAATGATGTGATGGACAAGACCCAATCCTAAGCCTAGCACAAGATCGTGTAGTTCGTTTGCTCAGAGCTTTTCTAATGTCAAGTATCATTTCCTTAGACCATGAGATTGTGCAACTCCCGGATACCGTAGGAATGCTTTGGGTGTACCAAACGTCACAACGTAACTGGGTGACTATAAAGGTGCATTACAGGTATCTCCGAAAGTGTCTGTTGGGTTGGCATGAATCGAGACTGGGATTTGTCACTCCGTGTAAACGGAGAGGTATCTCTGGGCCCACTCGGTAGGACATCATCATAATGTGCACAATGTGACCAAGGAGTTGATCACGGGATGATGTGAGTTACGGAACGAGTAAAGAGACTTGCCGGTAACGAGATTGAACAAGGTATCGGGATACCGACGATCGAATCTCGGGCAAGTAACATATCGATAGACAAAGGGAACTGAATACGGGATTGATTGAATCCCCGACATCGTGGTTCATCCGATGAGATCATCGTGGAACATGTGCGAGCCAACATGGGTATCCAGATCCCGCTGTTGGTTATTGGCCGGAGAACGTCTCGGTCATGTCTGCATGGTTCCCGAACCCGTAGGGTCTACACACTTAAGGTTCGATGATGCTAGGGTTATAGGGAAAGTATGTACGTGGTTACCGAATGTTGTTCGGAGTCCCGGATGAGATCCCGGACGTCACGAGGAGTTCCGGAATGGTCCGGAGGTAAAGATTTATATATAGGAAGTCCTGTTTTGGTCACCGGAAAAGTTTCGGGTGATATCGGTAATGTACCGGGACCACCGGGAGGGTCCCGGGGGTCCACCAAGTGGGGCCACCAGCCCCAGAAGGCTGCGTGGGCCAAGTGTGGGAGGGGACCAGCCCCAGGTGGGCTGGTGCGCCCCCAACCAAGGCCCAAGCGCATGGGAGAGTGGGAGGGGGCAAACCCTAGGTCCAGATGGGCCTTAAGGCCCACCCTAGTGGCGCCCCCCCCCCCTCTCCTCCCCTTGGCCGCCCCCTAGATGGGATCTAGGGCTGGCCGCCAGCCCTTGGGGGTGGAAACCCTAGAGGGGGCGCAGCCCCTTCCCCCCCTATATATAGTTGAGGTTTGGGGCTGCCCAAGACATGAGAACGTCTCCTTTTCGGCGCAGCCCTACCCCTCTCCCTCCTCCTCCTCTCCCGTGGTGATTGGCGAAGCCCTACGGGATTGCCACGCTCCTCCATCACCACCACGCTGTCGTGCTGCTACTGGATGGAGTCTTCCCCAACCTCTCCCTCTCTCCTTGCTGGATCAAGGCGTGGGAGACGTCACCGGGCTGCACGTGTGTTGAACGCGGAGGCACCGTTCTTCGGTGCTTAGATCGGAATCAACCGCGATCTGAATCGCTACGAGTACGACTCCCTCATCCGCGTTCTTTCAACGCTTCCGCATCGCGATCTACAAGGGTATGTAGATCCACTCTCCTTCCCCTCGTTGCTAGAGTACTCCATAGATTGATCTTGGTGATGCGTAGAAAATTTTGAATTTCTGCTACGTTCTCCAACAAGAGTGTTGTCCACATACCCTCGTAGACTGAAAGCGGAAGCGTTAGCACAACGCGGTTGATGTAGTCGTACGTCTTCACGATCCGACCGATCAAGTACCGAACACACGGCACCTCCGAGTTCAGCCCGATGACGTCCCTCGAACTCCGATCCAGCCGAGTGTTGAGGGAGAGTTTCGTCAGCACGACGGCGTGGTGACGATGATGATGTTCTACCGACGCAGGGCTTCGCCTAAGGACCGCTACAGTATTATCGAGGTGGAGTATGGTGGAGGGGGGCACCGCACACGGCTAAAAGATCAAACGATCAATTGTTGTGTCTCTAGGGTGCCCCCCTGCCCCCGTATATAAAGGAGCAAGGGGGGAGGTGCGGCCGGCCAGGAGGGGCGCGCCAGGTGGAGTCCTACTCCCACCGGGAGTAGGACTTCCTCCCTTTTCCTAGTTGGATTAGGAGTGGAGGGGAAAGAGGTGGATGAAAGGAAGGAAGGGGGGGCGTCGCCCCCCTCTCATTATCTTATTCGGACTAGGGGGAGGGGCGCGCGGCCCTGCCCTGGCCGCCTCTCCTCTTTTCCACAAAGGCCCACTATGGCCCATTAAGCCCCGGGGGGTTCCGGTAACCCCTCGGTACTCCTGTAAAATCCCGATTTCACTCGGAACACTTCCGATATCCAAATATAGGCTTCCAATATATCAATCTTCATGTCTCGACCATTTCGAGACTCCTCGTCATGTCCGTGATCACATCCGGGACTCCGAACAACCTTCGGTACATCAAAACATATAAACTCATAATATAACTGTCATCGAAACGTTAAGCGTGCGGACCCTATGGGTTCGAGAACTATGTACACATGACCGAGACATGTCTCTGGCCAATAACCAATAGCGGAACCTGGATGCTCATATTGGCTCCCACATATTCTACGAAGATCTTTATCGGTCAGACCGCATAACAACATACGTTGTTCCCTTTGTCATCGGTATGTTACTTGCCCGAGATTTGATCGTCGGTATCTCAATACCTAGTTCAATCTCGTTACTGGCAAGTCTCTTTAGTCGTTCCATAATACATCATCCCACAACTAACTCATTAGTTGCAATGCTTGCAAGGCTTAAGTGATGTGCATTACCGAGAGGGCCCAGAGATACCTCTCCGACAATCGGAGCGACAAATCCTAATCTCAAAATACGCCAACCCAACAAGTACCTTCGGAGACACCTGTAGAGCACCTTTATAATCACCCAGTTACGTTGTGACGTTTGGTAGCACACAAAGTGTTCCTCCGGTAAACGGGAGTTGCATAATCTCATAGTCATAGGAACATGTATAAGTCATGAAGAAAGCAATAGCAACATACTAAACGATCGAGTGCTAAGCTAACGGAATGGGTCAAGTCAATCACATCATTCTCCTAATGATGTGATCCCGTTAATCAAATGACAACTCATGTCTATGGCTAGGAAACATAACCATCTTTGATCAACGAGCTAGTCAAGTAGAGGCATACTAGTGACACTCTGTTTGTCTATGTATTCACACAAGTATTATGTTTCCAGTTAATACAATTCTAGCATGAATAATAAACATTTATCATGATATAAGGAAATAAATAATAAATTTATTATTGCCTCTAGGGCATATTTCTTTCAGTCTCCCACTTGCACTAGAGTCAATAATCTAGATTACACAGTAATGATTCTAAGACCCACGGAGCCTTCGTGCTGATCTTGTTTTGCTCGTGGAAGAGGCTTAGTCAACGGGTTTGCAACATTCAGATCCGTATGTATCTTGCAAATTTCTATATCTCCCACCTGGACTAAATCCCGGATGGAATAGAAGCGTCTCTTGATGTGCTTGGTTCTCTTGTGAAATCTGGATTCCTTCGCCAAGGCAATTACACCAGTATTGTCACAAAAGATTTTCATTGGACCCGATGCACTAGGTATGACACCTAGATCGGATATGAACTCCTTCATCCAGACTCCTTCATTTGTTGCTTCCGAAGCAGCTATGTACTCTGCTTCACACGTAGATCCTGCCATGACGCTTTGTTTAGAACTGCACCAACTGACAGCTCCACCGTTTAATGTAAACACGTATCCGGTTTGCGATTTAGAATCGTCCGGATCAGTGTCAAAGCTTGCATCAACGTAACCATTTACGATGAGCTCTTTGTCACCTCCATAAACGAGAAACATATCCTTAGTCCTTTTCAGGTATTTCCGGATGTTCTTGACCGCTGTCCAGTGATCCACTCCTGGATTACTTTGGTACCTCCCTGCTAGACTTATAGTAAGGCACACATCAGGTCTGGTACACAACATTGCATACATGATAGAGCCTATGGCTGAAGCATAGGGAACATCTTTCATTTTCTCTCTATCTTCTGCAGTGGTCGGGCATTGAGTCTTACTCAACTTCACACCTTGTAACACAGGCAAGAACCCTTTCTTTGCTTGATCCATTTTGAACTTCTTCGAAACTTTGTCAAGGTATGTGCTTTGTGAAAGTCCAATTAAGTGTATTGATCTATCTCTATAGATCTTGATGCCCAATATATACGCAGCTTCACCGAGGTCTTTCATTGAAAAACTCTTATTCAAGTATCCCTTTATGCTATTCAGAAATTCTATATCATTTCCAATCAGCAACATGCCATCCACATATAATATTAGAAATGCTACAGAGCTCCCACTCACTTTCTTGTAAATACAGGCTTCTCCAAAAGTCTGTACAAAACCAAATGCTTTGATCACACTATCAAAGCGTTTATTTTAACTCCGAGAGGCTTGCACCAGTCCATAAATGGATCGCTGGAGTTTGCACACTTTGTTAGCTCCCTTTGGATCGACAAAACCTTCTGGTTGCATCATATACAACTCTTCTTCCAGAAATCCATTCAGGAATGCAGTTTTGACATCCATTTGCCAAATTTCATAATCATAAAATGCGGCAATTGCTAACATGATTCGGACAGACTTAAGCATCGCTACGGGTGAGAAGGTCTCATCGTAGTCAATCCCTTGAACTTGTCGAAAACCTTTTGCAACAAGTCGAGCTTTATAGACAGTAACATTACAGTCAGTGTCAGTCTTCTTCTTGAAGATCAATTTATTCTCAATTGCTTGCCGATCATCGGGCAAGTCAACCAAAGTCCACACTTTGTTCTCATACATGGATCCCATCTCAGATTTCATGGCCTCAAGCCATTTCGCGGAATCTGGGATCACCATCGCTTCTTCATAGTCCGTAGGTTCGTCATGGTCTAGTAGCATAACCTCCAGAACAGGATTACCGTACCACTCTGGTGCGGATCTTACTCTGGTTGACCTACGAGGTTCAGTAACAACTTGATTTGAAGTTCCATGATCATCATCATCATTAACTTCCTCACTAATTGGTGTAGGCGTCGCAGAAACCGGTTTCTGCGATGAACTACTTTCCAATAAGGGAGCAGGTACAATTACCTCATCAATTTCTACTTTCCTCCCACTCACTTCTTTCGAGAGAAACTCCTTCTCCAGAAAGATTCCGAATTTAGCAACAAAAGTCTTGCCTTCGGATCTGTGATAGAAGGTGTACCCAACAGTCTCCTTTGGGTATCCTATGAAGACACATTTCTCCGATTTGGGTTCGAGCTTATCAGGTTGAAGTTTTTTCACATAAGCATCGCAGCCCCAAACTTTAAAAAACGACAACTTTGGTTTCTTACCAAACCACAGTTTATAAGGCGTCTTCTCAACGGATTTTGATGGTGCCCTATTTAACGTGAATGTGACCGTCTCTAAAGCACAACCCCAAAACGATAGCGGTAAAATCAGTAAGAGACATCATAGATCGCACCATATCTAGTAGAGTACGGTTACGACGTTCGGACACACCATTACGCTGTGGTGTTCCGGGTGGCGTGAGTTGCGAAACTATTCCGCATTGTTTCAAATGAAGACCAAACTCATAACTCAAATATTCTCCTCCACGATCAGATCGTAGAAACTTTATTTTCTTATTATGATGATTTTCAACTTCACTCTGAAATTCTTTGAACTTTTCAAATGTTTCAGACTTATGTTTCATTAAGTAGATATAGCCATATCTGCTTAAATCATCTGTGAAGGTGAGAAAAATAACGATATCCGCCACGAGCCTCAACATTCATCGGACCACATACATCTGTATGTTTGATTTCCAACAAATCTATTGCTCTCTCCATAGTTCCGGAGAACGGCGTTTTAGTCATCTTGCCCATGAGGCACGGTTCGCAAGTACCAAGTGATTCATAATCAAGTGGTTCCAAAAGTCCATCAGTATGGAGTTTCTTCATGCGCTTTACACCGATATGACCTAAACGGCAGTGCCACAAATAAGTTGCACTATCATTATCAACTCTGCATCTTTTGGCTTCAATATTATGAATATGTGTATCACTACTATCGAGATTTAACAAAAATAGACCACTCTTCAAGGGTGCATGACCATAAAAGATATTACTCATACAAATAGAACAACCATTATTCTCTTGATTTAAATGAATAACCGTATCGCATCAAACAAGATCCAGATATAATGTTCATGCTTAACGCTGGCACCAAATAACAATTATTTAGGTCTAAAACTAATCCCGAAGGTAGATGTAGAGGTAGCGTGCCGACCGCGATCACATCGACTTTGGAACCATTTCCCACGCGCATCGTCACCTCGTCCTTAGCCAATCTTCGCTTAATCCGTAGTCCCTGTTTCGAGTTGCAAATATTAGCAACAGAACCGGTATCAAATACCCAGGTGCTACTGCGAGCATTAGTAAGGTACACATCAATAACATGTATATCACATATACCTTTGTTCACCTTGCCATCCTTCTTATCCGCCAAGTACTTGGGGCAGTTCCGCTTCCATTGACCAGTCTGCTTGCAGTAGAAGCACTCAGTCTCAGGCTTAGGTCCAGACTTGGGTTTCTTCTCCTGTACAGCAACTTGCTTGCTATTCTTCTTGAAGTTCCTCTTCTTCTTCCCTTTGCCCTTTTTCTTGAAACTGGTGGTCTTATTGAGCATCAACACTTGATGCTCCTTTTTGATTTCTACCTCCGCAGCCTTTAGCATTGTGAAGAGCTCGGGAATCGTCTTATCCATCCCTTGCATGTTATAGTTCATCACGAAGCTCTTGTAGCTTGGTGGCAGTGATTGGAGAATTCTGCCAATGACGCTATCATCCGGAAGATTAACTCCCAGTTGAATCAAGTGATTGCAGTACCCAGACATCTTGAGTATATGCTCACTGACAGAACTATTCTCCTCCATCTTGCAGTTGTAGAACTTATTGGAGACTTCATATCTCTCAATCCGGGCATTTGCTTGAAATATTAACTTCAACTCCTGGAACATCTCATATGCTCCATGATGTTCAAAACGTCGTTGAAGTCCCGGTTCTAAGCCGTAAAGCATGGCACACTAAACTATCGAGTAGTCATCAACACGTGACTGCCAGGCATTCACAATGTCTGCCAGTTGCTGGCGCAGGTGGTACACCTAGCGGTGCTTCCAGGACGTAATTCTTCTGTGCAGCAATGAGGATAATCCTCAAGTTACGGACCCAGTCCGTGTAATTGCTACCATCA
Organism: Triticum aestivum; assembly: GCF_018294505.1. Classification (NCBI taxonomy): domain Eukaryota; kingdom Viridiplantae; phylum Streptophyta; class Magnoliopsida; order Poales; family Poaceae; genus Triticum; species Triticum aestivum. Next base: position 46,046,119 of record NC_057796.1, read on the forward strand.
TCTTTCAACTTTGCTTTCTCAAGGAACGCATTAAAATTCAACGGAACAACAGCACGGGCCATCTATCTACAATCAACATAGACAAGCAAGATACTATCAGGTACTAAGTTCATGATAAATTTAAGTTCAATTAATCATATTACTTAAGAACTCCCACTTAGATAGACATCCCTCTAATCCTCTAAGTGATCACGTGATCCATATCAACTAAACCATGTCCGATCATCACGTGAGATGGAGTAGTTTCAACGGTGAACATCAGTATGTTGATCATATCTACTATATGATTCACGCTCGACCTTTCGGTCTGAGTGTTCCGAGGCCATATCTGTTATATGCTAGGCTCGTCAAGCTTAACCTGAGTATTCCGCGTGTGCAACTGTATTACACCCGTTGTATTTGAACGTAGAGCCTATCACATCCGATCATCACGTGGTGTCTCAGCACGAAGAACTTTCGCAACGGTGCATACTCAGGGAGAACACTTATACTTGGATAATTTAGTGAGGGATCATCTTATAATGCTACCGTCAATCAAAGCAAGATAAGATGCATAAAGATAAACATCACATGCAATCAATATAAGTGATATGATATGGCCATCATCATCTTGTGCTTGTGATCTCCATCTCCGAAGCACCGTCATGATCACCATCGTCACCGGCACGACACCTTGATCTTCATCGTAGCATCGTTGTCGTCTCGCCAATCTTATGCTTCTACGACTATCGCTACCGCTTAGTGATAAAGTAAAGCATTACAGGGCGATTGCATTGCATACAATAAAGCGACAACCATATGGCTCCTGCCAGTTGCCGATAACTCGGTTACAAAACATGATCATCTCATACAATAAAATTTAGCATCATGTCTTGACTATATCACATCACAACATGCCCTGCAAAAACAAGTTAGACGTCCTCTATTTTGTTGTTGCAAATTTTACGTGGCTGCTACGGGCTTAGCAAGAACCGTTCTTACCTACGCATCAAAACCACAACGATAGCTTGTCAAGTTGGTGCTGTTTTAACCTTCGCAAGGACCGGGCGTAGCCACACTCGGTTCAACTAAAGTTGGAGAAACTGACACCTGCCAGCCACCTGTGTGCAAAGCACGTCGGTAGAACCAGTCTCGCGTAAGCGTACGCGTAATGTCGGTCCGGGCCGCTTCATCCAACAATACCGCCGAACCAAAGTATGACATGCTGGTCAGCAGTATGACTTATATCGCCCACAACTCACTTGTGTTCTACTCGTGCATATGACATCTACGCATAAAACCTGGCTCTGATACCACTGTTGGGGAACGTAGTAATTTCAAAAAAATTCCTACGCACATGTAAGATCATGGTGATGCATAGCAACGAGAGGGGAGAGTGTTGTCCACTTTCCCTCGTAGACCGAAAGCGGAAGCGTTAGCACAACGCGGTTGATGTAGTCGTACGTCTTCACGATCGGACCGATCAAGTACCGAACGCATGGCACCTCCGAGTTTAGCACACGTTCAGCCCAATGACGTCCCTCAAACTCCGATCCAGCCGAGTGTTGAGGGAGAGTTTCGTCATCACGACGGCGTGGTGACGATGATGATGTTCTACCGACGCAGGGCTTCGCCGAAGCACCGCTACAGTATTATCGAGGTGGACTATGGTGGAGGGGGGCACCGCACACGGCTAAAAGATCAAACGATCAATTGTTGTGTCTCTAGGGTGCCCCCCAGCCCCCGTATATAAAGGAGCAAGGGGGGAGGTGCGGCCGGCCAGGAGGGGCACGCCAGGTGGAGTCCTACTCCCACCGGGAGTAGGACTCCCTCCCTTTTCCTAGTTGGATTAGGAGTGGAGGGGAAAGAGGTGGAGGAGAGGAAGGAAAGGTGGGGGGGCACCGCCCCCCTCTCCTTGTCCTATTCAGACTAAGGGGGGAGGGGCGCGCGGCCCTGCCATGGCCGCCTCTCCTCTTCTCCACAAAGGCCCACTATGGCCCATTAAGCCCCCCCCGGGGGGGGGGGGAGTTGCGGTAACCCCTTGGTACTCCGGTAAAATCCCGATTTCACCCGGAACACTTCCGATATCCAAATATAGGCTTCCAATATATCAATCTTCATGTCTCGACCATTTCGAGACTCCTCGTCATGTCCGTGATCACATCCGGGACTCCGAACAACCTTCGGTACATCAAAACATATAAACTCATAATATAACTGTCATCGAAACGTTAAGCGTGCGGACCCTACGGGTTCGAGAACTATGTAGACATGACCGAGATACGTCTCCGGTCAATAACCAATAGCGGAACCTGGATGCTCATATTGGCTCCCACATATTCTACGAAGATCTTTATCGGTCAGACCGCATAACAACATACGTTGTTCCCTTTGTCATCGGTATGTTACTTGCCCGAGATTCGATCGTCGGTATCTCAATACCTAGTTCAATCTCGTTACCGGCAAGTCTCTTTACTCGTTCCGTAATAAATCATCCCACAACTAACTTATTAGTTGCAATGCTTGCAAGGCTTAAGTGATGTGCATTACCGAGAGGGCCCAGAGATACCTCTCCGACAATCGGAGTGACAAATCCTAATCTCGAAATACGCCAACCCAACAAGTACCTTCGGAGACACCTGTAGAGCACCTTTATAATCACCCAATTACGTTGTGACGTTTAATAGCACACAAAGTGTTCCTCCGGTAAACGGGAGTTTCATAATCTCATAGTCATAGGAACATGTATAAGTCATGAAGAAAGCAATAGCAACATACTAAACGATCGAGTGCTAAGCTAACGGAATGGTCAAGTCAATCACATCATTCTCCTAATGATGTGATCCCATTAATCAAATGACAACTCATGTCTATGGCTAGGAAACATAACCATCTTTGATCAACGAGCTAGTCAAGTAGAGGCATACTAGTGACACTCTGTTTGTTTATGTATTCACACAAGTATTATGTTTCCGGTTAATACAATTCTAGCATGAATAATAAACATTTATCATGATATAAGGAAATAAATAATAACTTTATTATTGCCTCTAGGGCATATTTCCTTCACTTCCTCCCTCCTTTATATACGTGGGCAGGGGGCACCCCAAAGGACTCAGGATTTGTCTTAGCCGTGTGCGGTGCCCCCCTCCACAGTTTTACACCTCGGTCATATCGTCGTAGTGCTTAGGCGAAGCCTTGCGCCGGTAACTTCATCATCACCGTCACCACGCCGTCGTGCTGACAAAACTCTCCCTCGGCCTCAGCTGGATCAAGAGTTCGAGGGACGTCACCGAGCTGAACATGTGCAGATCGCGGAGGTGTCATGCGTTCGGTACTTGACGGTTGGATCGCGAAGACGTTCGACTACATCAACCGCGTTACTAAACGCTTCTTGTTGGGGATATACCCTGCGGTATGACCCGGCCGGGAGTATGACCCAGCCGGACTTGATGCTTCATCGTAACCCGCCGGAAGATTGGCAACTCATGAGCCTGGCGACTTAATGATGGCCCCGACGGCGGGTCAGACGGATGACAAGGGCCCGAGGCCGAGTAGGCCGGGACGTGTTATTATGGGCCGGCTTAAGATGGAAGGCATGAGGAATATTTCCTTTACGAGGAAGCAAGACCCGTACTTGTATCCGACTTGTAATAGAGAATAAGTTAGTTCTAATCCTACTAGGACTCTACATGTAAAGCCGCCTCTCCTACTTATATAAGGAGGGGCAGGGCACCCCAAAGAGGGACAAGTAACAAGAAACAATCTCTAGGGCTAGACACCGAGAGCCGGTTCCCGGCGACTCTCCCGTGATCATAATAAGACCTAGCCTCAAACAGCATGTAGGGTTGTTACCGGATGATGTTTCCCGGGGCCCGAAGCTGTCTAAATCCTTGTCTTGTGTTGCGTCTCTCGATTCCGCTCAACCCCTCTCAAGCTACCACATAGATGCGTTGGCCTCGCGACTAAGTCCTGACACTAAGGACATCTGCCGTGACAATTCCACGACACTTCCGCTTTCGGTCTACGAGGGTACGTGGACACACTCTCCCCGCTCATTGCTATGCATCACCTAGATAGATCTTGTGTGATCGTGTTTGACACGAAAAAAGAATAACGCGGGCGTGCCAGTGTACTAAGTACACAAAGAAAAGACATAGGGAAATATGTATTTTTATTAATCTCGTGTCGAGAAACAAAATTAGAAAGTCCCTATTAAGAGTGCGCTCCATGGCCTGCTGGCACGGCCAAAATGACTTCGACGATGTGAGATTCTGGTTCACGGGGCCTCGGAAAGCTCCCGCTTAATTATGTCCGCGAGTCAAGCTCGCGAACCACCTCCGATTAAGCTGCTGCAATGGCCGTCGTCTTCTGGTCTCGTCTTCTCCGTGAGGTTGGTGTAGATGGTAATGAAGTGGAAGGGGAGAGCGATATGCCCATCACTCCGGCCATGCTTGGCCATACCCCTCCGCCGTGTCGATGTCCGATGATGAAGATGTGGGCGGCCTTCGCCTCGTCGGTGCCCGGCCTGGTGATGTCCGCCTTGTCGGTATCGGACTGGATGACTTGACATTGCCTCATCGGCATATCAAGTAGTGGTTTGCCTCCATCGGATATAGACGTGTCGGTGGAGTATAGCTTCACCTCGCCGGCGTTAGGACAATGTTGATGATGTGCATTGGTGTGGGTGTTGGAGTAGACTTGGGCAGTATCGCCCACTCAAGAAGCTTGTCGGTGTAGCCAGCAGCCTTGTCGAGCCGAGACTCGGTGCGAACGAAGCCTGACGATGGGTCGTGTCCGCAACAATGTAGACGACGCCCGCCTTGCACGGGCTCTACGGTGGTGGCGATGTACATGGCTCATCACCCTGGCCAAGCTCCGTATCGGCAAAGGTGTGGACGACGTCCCTCCTTGGGGCACTCGATGTCGCAGGAGGTGTAGATGGCACCCCGCCGATACGTCGTCGTCACAAGTGAAGGGCGCGCCGGGGCTGCGCACGAGAGGTAGTCCAACCACGTCGTCGCCGATAGTGAGTCCGGCATGATGGAATCGCCGGGGGCTGCGCACGAAGGGCAACCCCGACGTTGTCGTCCTCAAGGCAGGCCGACACGTGAGTGTGGCCAGCGGAGAGTGCTCCTGGGTTGCACAGCCGTGGCACGTCGTCAGTCTGCCGCAGAGGGTGCACCGGGGGAGAGTGCACCAGGGGCTGCATGGCCCGGACACGTCAACGTCGCCCTCACGGGATCTAGTCGCCGGTGGAGAGTGCACCGGGGGCTACAAGGCCCCGACGCGTCATCGTCGTCCTCGCCGGTGGAGAGTGCATAGGTGGCGACACGGCCCTGGCGCGTCATCGTCGTCCTCGCAGGAGTCGCCGGTGGAGAGTGCACCAGGGTCTAGACGGCCCCGACGTCATCGTCTTCATCCTCGCGAGAGTCGCCCGTGGAGAATGCACCGGGGGGCTACTAGGGCCCAGAGCGTCGTCATCCTCCTCACGGGAGTCGTCGGTGATGGGTCCGGCGTGAAGGATCGCCATGGCCTGCACATGAGAGGCAACCCCGGCATCGTCGTCGCCGGTGGTGAGTCCAGCATGAAGCAATCGCCGGGGGTTGCACATGAGAGGCAACCTTGGCGTCGTCCTCACCGGTGGTGAGTCCTGCATTAAGGATCGCCATGGGCTGCACACAAGAGGCAACCCCGGGGGCATTGTCGTCTTGCGTGGAGAGTGCACCGGGGGTCGCTCATAGGGGGCAGCCCCGGCACGTCGCCGCCGATGGTGCGTCCGACGTGAAGGAGTCGCCGGGGGCTCCACATGAAGGGCAACCCCGGCGCGTCGTCACCGCTGATGGGTCCAGCATGAAGGATCGCTGGGGGCCGCACACGAAACTGCAACCCGGCGCGTCGTCACCGGTGGTGAGTCTGGCGTGAAGGAGTCGCCGGCGGCTGCCCACGAAACGACAACACTCGCGCGTCGTCGTGGTGAGCAGCGGGCTCGCCGGAGGGCGAGCCCGACACCTCGTCACCGTTGGTGAGTCCGGCACGATGGTGTTGTTGGCGGAGTAGGCGGTGCGCGGTGCACCAGGGACCGTGCATGGACGGTGGCCCCGGTATGTCGTCGTCTTGCGCAGAGGGTGCGTCGGGGGTTGCGCATGGCCGGCAACCCCGGGCCATCGTCGCCGTCCTCGCGGGAGTCGTCGCCACCTGGGGCTACACATGAACGGCAACCCCAGCATGGCGTCCTCTTGAAAGGAGAGTGCACCGGGGTCGCGCATGGGTGGCAGCCCCGGCACGTCATCGTCTTGCGCGGAGGGTGCGCCGGGGTTGTGCATGGGCTGCAACCCCGACACGTCGTCGCCGTCCTCGCCGTTGAGTAGTGCGCCAGGGACCGCGCATGGGCGGCAGCCCCGACACATCGTCGTCTTCAGCAGCAAGGGATAGAGCCAGCAGCCGGCTCCGTCTCCAACCGCGTGGCCACATCTCGGATGACCATCGTGGAGATGTGCAGAGAAGGAAGGAGCCGGCAGCCGCCTCTGTCTCTGACCGCGTGGCCACAACTCTGATGACCATCGTAGAGATGTGGAGAGAAGGAAGGGATAGGAGAGATTAGTTTTGGTCCTCACTTTGAGAGAAGATGATCGGCATGCTGGCGACCTCCTCGTCGGTGCATGCGCTGCTCGCATACTGGATCCTCCTGGTTGCCCGCCCGGTCAAGGCAGCCGAGCTAGCCGGATCGATCTCCGAGCTCTTCTCCTGAAGCTTCGGGAGGGATGGATTCGTGCGTGAGTCCTCCCTTCCTCGATGGATGGATGGCTTCTCCATCCGCGATCTCCTCGACGCTGCCATAGGCGCGTCTCCTCCTTGCCACCCTCCCGGTGCTTCGTGTTGGTTGTGTATTTATAGGTGGAAGGTATGGCGCTGCGTCTCGCGGCCCAGCCGGCCGGTCCGATCTTCTTGGAAGAGATATGGACGCAAGTCCTTTAAGATACATGCTTTGGTGCTTATCTCTCGACTGGAGGCACACGCGGGACTAACCATGCATTGTACGGCAAGACATCGATCAGGTATCCGGGTACAGCTAGCTCTATACATGCCGGCCGGTACGCATGTAGTAGTCAGGTATTTTTTTTCATGGTAATACGTGTCTCATTTATAAAATAAAGATCCGGTTACAAGGCACGTAAGCACCAACATTACAAGACTGAAAGGATAGGATAATCCTATGTAAAATACCAGCGTCTGTTCCTCTCCTCCGACACCACCGAAGCTGCCACCAAAGGGAAAGAAAACAGATCACCTCTTCACCCGAGCTCGACGCGGCTCCATCGCTGATCAGCAGCTTTACGGACCTCGAAAGTAGTTTGCCAGAAGCAAAACCATTTCCGTTGAAAGAATCAGACCGGGGCAACATGTCCCCGGACACGCCATCGAACTCTAGATCTGACACCCCCGCACGACAACGACGTCGAAGGAGGAAACCAGAACTGTCAGCCACCAACCACAAACCTAGCACGGGATGCACCATCTTCTAGCTGTCACTTGCGCAGACAACCGTCTGCGCGTACTCCTGGACGATAAAACCTCCCTGCTCCACCATGACGTGGGAGACAACGCCACAGCAACGGGGACAAAGCAGAAGGAGAGACACACCTGATGGAGTCGCAGCCGCCGCCTCGCCGACACCATCCATGAACCCTAACACAGCCGATCTGAAGGATCGGCAAACACACGATGCCATCAACTCCGAGACGCCGCCATGAAGGAAACCGCCGGTGTGGGAGTGAAGCTGAGGCAGATTTATTCGTCCGGGCGCGCTCCCACCACCCCAACGGCGCACCACGACCTACAAATCCAAAACCTAACTACAGAGCGGAGGAACGCGGTCCCCCCTCCCTCCTGCCGCCGGAGCAGCCGGAGGGAGAGGGGGCCAACGCCCTGGCCGGCTGAGATCGGAGGAAGAAAATCGCCTCCCTATATATTTGAATGGGATATTTAAATTAGTGCCCCTGGTTCCTTAGTTGTGCTCACTTTTCCCCACGCTCCAAACGTTTTCTCACTTTTCCCCTCTTCCTTAGCTGAAACTCTCACAAATGCTCATAGCGGGCGTTTGCCGTCTTGACCATTAATTGCTGACGAGTGGGGCCGAGTCTTCGTCAGACTGTTGCTTGCTGACTGGTGGGACCGCAAGGAGACACGTATTAGGTAGCTTGTCTGAATCTGAAACAGATCTAGACAGGCCGCACTGCACCGCGCCGCCCCGCCCCCTCCGCCGGCGTCGTGCAGCGTCCACCGCAGTTGTTTCCTCCACCCTATGCCCCTATTCAGTTCGTCGGCGACGCCGCGTCTCCGCCAGATATAGCCCACCTCCCCATCTGGGATTACATAGCGATGTTGAGTGAGGACGGCCGGAATGCAGTCGACTATGGAGAGGATTGGGTCGAATCCGCGGCAGATAATTCATGGATTAAACCAGGGTAAGCATTGTTTCCTCTCGAATTGACGTTCTAAGTCGTATTGTAGGCCGTATTTGACTTCTGTTTGCTTGAATCGTTCGAATTTGTGCTCGATTTTACACGGCTAACTCAAGCCTTTGTTTCCTTCAACAAAATAGGATTGATCCCGCGCTGGCTTTCCGGCTGGCGATTAGAACGGAAACTAGTCTGCTGCGTGGTACTAAACCACATTTGATTTCATCATTTTTCTATCCCAAAGTGGTAGAAACCAGCATATCTTTCAAAAATTTGCGAGCTGAGCTCCGAAACACCTATCCCTGGAGTGATGCCGATGCTGTTGAACTGAATTACTTTAGTACTGACGAGCAAAGATTTCTCCCACTAACTTGCGACGATCATATGTCGTTGCTTTTTGCTGGGATTGCTGGCTGCCGATACGGTAAACTCCAAATTGATGTGCTTCAGCCACGCGCAAAACGAGCGAAGGGGAAGGGAGTTCAGACATCATCTGTCTGTGCTAATAGCCAGCACCCCGGCACTCCTTATAGGTCGACACCAAGTAAAGCAAGTGGTTCATGGAGCCACAACATGCCTGCTGCCAATTCTGGTTCTGATTCAGCTGCTGCTTCTCGTGTACCTTCTGCAGTTGGTGTAGAAGAAGATGCAGAACCTGATGAGGCAGTGCCTACAAATGATGATGAAGACGAGATGATGTTTCCTAAACTGGTCGATGTAGCCAGTCAGCAAGCAGTGGATGATGAATATATGGAGGAGCCCATCAGCCAAGCTAGGTTTGATGACACCGACGATGAAGAGAAGGTGGAGAACATGGACAACTTAATCGAGGATGAATACGATGGTGATGACATGCCAACAATTGAGTGGAACAGGGAAAAACCTAAGCTTAGTGTAGGTACCATTTTCCAATCAATGGTGGACTGTCGGAATGCAGTGACAACATGGTGCATTATATCTGAAAACACCTATAAGATTAAAAGGAGTGAGCCAGCAAGGTTCACAGTATTTTGTCCATATCCTAGGTGTAGGTGGAAGTTGTATGCATCTCGTATGAGAAAGAGCAAATATATTCAGGTAATCCAAGTTCAGTTAGTAATTTAGTTTCAGATCGTTGAGTAAGTTTTCTTAACTGTTTTTACCCTTTTATTTTGTTTCAGATAAAGAAAAACCCACACAAGCACACCTGTCCACCTGGAGGGGGAGGGGGGAAGGCCAAAACCAAGCTAGCAAAAACTAGGTGGGTGGCAGATGCTATATTGGATTGGCTGAGAGAAGAACCTGGACTTGGTCCAACAGCACTCCATGGGAAGCTTTTTGAGAAGTACAAGATAGAAATTCCTTACATGAGAATTTTCAATGCTAGGGAAAAGGCTCTTGACAGAATTAATGGTCAATGGAATGACAGTTTTCAGCCGCTTTACACTTTCAAAGCTGAAGTGGAGATGGCAAGTCCAGGGAGTGTTGTAGAGATTGACAAGCATACAGTTCCATTCAAAATAAAAGGGAAGTCATTTCAGAAGGAGTGCTTCAGAAGGGCTTTTGTTTATTTCAAGGCTTGCTGGCAGGGGTTTCTAGATGGTTGCAGGCCCTATTTGGCTGTAGATGCTACACATTTGACTGGAAGATGGAGAGGACAGCTAGTAGCAGCTTCTGCAGTTGATGGACACTACTGGCTATTCCCAGTTGCATTTGGTGTGGTGGAGGAAGAGTCTGAGGAAAGTTGGGTCTGGTTTCTGCAGCAGTTGCGCAACATTATAGGCACACCCCCAGGTTTAGCTATACACACAGATGCTTGCAAGGGTTTAGAGAGTGCAGTGGAAATTGTATTCCCTGGAGTGAAGCATAGGGAATGTATGCGACACCTAGCGCATAATTTCAAAAAGAAGTTCAAAGGTAAAGTTTATGATGAGAACTTATGGCCAGCATCATACACATGCAGCAAAAGGAAGCATGAACACCATTTGAGAGTGTTGTATGCTCAAAATCCTCTTGTGAAGGAGTACATGGATGCACATCATGGTAAGGTGTGGTCAAGAAGCAAATTCAACGAAATCTGCAAAGTAGATTATGTGACCAGTAACCTTGCAGAATGCTTCAATTCAAAGTTCAAGTCAGTGAAAGGGCTCTTGTTGTGGCAAGCATTTGACAAGATGAGGCAAATGATCATGATAAAGATGGCTCTTCGCAAAAGAATTGCTGAAACACAATATGTTGGTCATCAAATGCTCCCATCACTGATTAAGGCATTGCACTTGAAGGCAAGAGGACTGAAGATGAAATGTATTCGATCTGGTACATATGAGGGAGAGGTTACCTATACTGACACTAAAAATAGGGTATGGAGGTATCCTGTGAACCTAAGTACTAGAGAATGTACTTGTAGGCAATGGCAGATCCGTGGGAAGCCATGCATACATGCCCTACATCTGATGACCGTTATCGGGGGTGCAGATGGTGAAGTTTATCAATATTGCTCTGAGTATTTCTCTGTTGCCAAATTTATGGCTGCTTATGCTGACAATGTGCCTGCACTATTGGGGAAAGATCAATGGAACATAGTAGATCCAGGGTTCAAACTCCACGCTCCTGTCATTACTAGACCACCAGGAAGACCAAGGAACCAGAGGATTAGAGCAGGTGAGGAGGGTCGTCTACCAAATAAGTGTGCTTGCAAAAAATGTGGAGTTCTGGGGCATATTGCTAGGCTTTGTACCAATGCAGTGGATGCATCATTTGCAGAGGAGGAAAGATGGACAACAGCCAATGCTGAGGAGAATGCAACAACAATGGAGACTGAAGATGCAGTGGAGAATGCAGCAGCAAATGAAGCATCTTGGTATGTGTTTGCACCCTTTGTAGAATGCAGCTACCCTTTTGTTTGCATTTGTTGTCTTTTTTTGCCTATGGCTTATAATTTTATTTACCAGCTCTAGGGAGAAAGGGCCAAGAGATGAAGAAGCAGAAGATTTTGAAACCATGGCCTTTGATGGTTTTGAAGCTATAAGAGAGGAAGTGGAGGGGGTAATTTTTCCAATTGTGCCTTTAAAGATTATTGAACCCATAGATGACCGTCAAATGGTCGTCAAGTGCTCGGCGAGTGGAACTACTCCATCAGCACCTCCACGGGGAAAACCCCAAGTAAAGCCCAAGATCAAAAGGAACAAGAGTCTGGAAGAAAAGAGCATCTCAACTAGGGAAACCAGGAGCAAGACGGTGAAGCCAGTTGCAAACACAAGGAGCAAGTCGAAAATTTGAATTAAGTTGTTGGGAAATGTTTGTGTTGTCAATTTGAGGGCGAGTCGATCGCTTAAAACTTGGTAGATTTGTATTAAGATATTGGCATCTTAAAACTTGGTAGATTTGAGCTACTGTGAAAACTTATCAGTTGTAATAATGTTGCTTCTACTTTGGTTTCTTATTTGAGTCAGAATTCAAATTTCCATCAAAATTTGAATTTAAATCAATATTTTAATTTGGGCCAAAATTTGGATTCGAGCCAAAGTTGAAGTTGAACATTGGAGGTTCATTGCTCTGTGCGGTGTATTTGATCGAGCATTTGAAGTCAATATTCGTAGGTGAACAGTCCGAATGAGAAATGTGCTAGAAACGAGCTCGAAAGCTAGGGTAAACGGCCCTATTTGAAATCAAGTTTTTTTTGACCTTGCCTAAATGAGGCATATATATTTTTATTAACACTTGTTCGATATATATATGGTAAAAACGAAGTCTCACTATTTATTGATTAATATTCATATTACTACATTTTTTTGAAAAAATATGCTTTTGAATTCAAAACCGTCAAATAACACGTTTTAGATATGAAAATGAAAAAGTAAGGTCAGATCCTTCTTATTCACTCGAAAATGAAGCTATGGAGATTTTTCTGATTTTTTTGAATTATTTTGATTTTTTTCAAACCCTAAACCCTCTCTCCCTATTCTACGAACTCTGAACATGTTCATAGGTGATAGCTCATTTGTGTGAAGCCTTTTTTCATGAAAATGACCTACACCAAGTTTATATTTTTTTCTCATAACCTTGTCACATATGACGGCTATGTGCGCAAGAATTACAACATTTTGATTTTTTTTGAATTTTTAAAAACATTTGAACTTGATTTCGACAGATCACTTCAAAAAATGATTTTTCAAAAAAACGCCCCTATACCGAGTTTATATTTTTTTTATGGTAACTAGGTCTCATAAACGGACGAACTACGTTTGTTTTATATTTTTGCGATTTTTTCTAATTTAGTTATGGCCATTTGAAATCTGGTCAAACCCTAATAACCCCATTGACTCGCTCATAACCCCGCAGAAATGCTCCAAACCCTAGCGTCGAACGTCCGCCGTTGGATCCTACCGAGCGCCAAACACCACCCGTCAGATGTGGGGCAGGCATGCGCGATCCGCGTGATGCATCCTGATTGGCTACTGCACTGTCCTTCTCGGGTTTTTACGATCTTCCCCACTTTACATATGAAATTGTATTTTTTGCACATGACCACCACATGTCAGTGTTAAGAGTTGGTTCAAATATTCAAACTGCAAAATACAATGTGGCAAATCGTCAATATAGCTTCCCCTTCTCCTCTTCTCCATCTGACAGACAAAGGCAGCGAGCAGATCAAGCAATTCCTCTGTTTCTTTCCCCATCTTCTCGTTCTTCTTCCTCTCGAGCAATTCCTCTGTTTCTTCCTCTCGGGCGATATGTCGACCTCCTCGTCAGCCCCCCGTTCCACGTGGCCGGTGTATGGTCCAGTGCCGATGACTCGATGCACTGACTGCCCACGGACTGCGCCACTGAAGCGGTTGACTTCGAAGGAGGAGAAGAATGGGAACTTTGGGTGCGAGTTTGTCAAATGGGAGAGCAAGCCGGAGGGCAGGTTAGATCTGAGTTTTCCTCGCATCCTTTATCTCTAATTTCTCAAAAAATCTGTCAGATTTGGATTTAGGTTACATGATTTCGTATTCAGATCGTGTAGAAATGCCACCATTTCGAGTGGATGGATGATTACATCCAGAGGCTTCAAGGGTTGGGCTTGCTGGATTCGAGGGGAAATGCAATCCGCAAGTTCAATCTGCCCCATGACAGTGCTGCTTCGGCAGCAGCAGCGCGTCCGGAATACCCGACGGTGGTAGATGTCGAACTGAAGACGGAATTGAAGAAGATGAACAAGAACTTCAAGCAGCTGATTGAGTTGAAGAAGCAATCCAATCTGATAGCTTTAGGAATACTTGCTCTAGGAATTTTTTACTTGATGGCCATCTCTCGTTAGAGATGTCTGTCTACTGTTGTTGCCACTGTTTAGCAATCCAAGTCTGTTTATCTCAAATGCAACTCTGTTTAGTGCAACTGTCGATCTCTGAATGTATGCAGTTTACTGTTAAGTTTCGACACTTTCAGTTTCGGCAGAAGACAACTACTAGTTTAGTGATAGGATTTTTTGGTAGCTAATAACCTCGAGTGTTGGATCATACCCTAGCTCGTCAGATGACAGTAAGCAGTACTTGAGCAGCACAAGGGATATACATCAAGTTCATCTCTTCTCTCTCGCACTTGCCAAACTTTTGTCCTCGAGTTCGTCAGTTCTGCTAGAGAAAAACCTAGTTCGCGGGCCCAAAGAGAATCAAGCTGCAATAGGCCCACAAAGGATAAATGAGGCCCAGAAACAAGCGATGTTTCTTTTTTGGTTTAGGAATGATTGCTTTGTTCTTTTTTGTTTCTGATTGCTTTTTTCATTAATTTGATTGCCCAATCTCTTCTATCTCATTGAGGATTTTTTTTGCTTTCCTTTATGGGTCCCTTCATTTTTTAGAATCAAAGTATTTGCAAACCGCAGTATAATTATGCCTAGCGAACCAATACTTCATGATTGGAAAAAGAGGTCCAACCCTCTTTTTTATATACTTCAAACATAGTGTAGTTTTCTACATATTAAAGTATATAAAACTACACTTTTGACTAAAGCCAAACATCTCAAAGTATCTGATACTTCAATATTTCTGAAAACCAAAGTATTCTTGGAATACCTAAAAAATACAGAGCTCTCAAACCAAAGCCGTGTACAAATGTACAATATGTTCTTATTTTTAGAAGGAATCTATAAACACATCATTTTTAGTTAGTTTGGTTAATTTTTCCCACGCCAATTAGCCGTGTCTAAACTTGGGACAAACAAAATACAAACATAACAAAGCATTAATATAACACACATAACTTAACTTAGATAGGGTTGCTAGGGCAACATAAGTTCTTACATATAACACGATACCGATAGATAATAATAATTAACCTTACATAGATAGGGTAGCTAGGTCGGGTAACACACACACCAAACTCACACTACATAGTAGATAGGGTAGCTAGGGCAACACCGCCATGTCTTCACCGTCGTCTTCACCTTAACCGCCGGCTTCACCATCTTCTTCGTCGCCGGCTTCAGTACTGCTCCTCCTCAAGGCCATTGTCGCCGAGGTAGTACGGGAGGCTGTGCATCCGGTTGCGAGCGGGGAAGACGCTCTCGAAGTCGGTGAAGATGTTATAGGCGGTGAATGCGATGAACTCGCACCCACACCAATACACCTTGCCGAGCAGGTAGTAGGCATCGAACCTGCTGGTGAAGTGGACGACGAGCCCTACCACTGGAGCGTTGGCGTGGGGACGCTGTTCCACGAGGTTGAACATGGGCGGCAAGCCCGCCGGGAGGTGGTGGAAGCCCGCACGGAGGAACCCCCGTGCAAGCTCAGTGCTACCCCTCCAGCGTGAGAACGCCCACACACGGAGCGATGCCTCAACGACGACGTTGGCGGGGTACCGCCGTTCTGGCACGGTGGGCGGCTCTTGGAACGTCGGCCCATTGTACTGCATCTTGAACGCTTCGCTGAGTGGAACGGTTTTAAGGCATATCTCTCTAGATGTAGTTTTGGTGATTGATGACAACATGTTTGCGGACTAATCGTGTGCTTTGAGCATTTCAGAGATTCATCATTTGGCACGAGACGATTTCTTTCCCCTCGAAGTGTCATTCAAGACGTTGTAGCTCTTTTGCTTCTTTTGGTGGATTAGTTTCGTAGGAGTCACCGTACTATCAAGAGGGGGTCCGCTTTGGTAAGGCTAGGGTGGAATCAACACGTACACATCCTCTTTACACCCTCTGAGCCTTTCCACTTCATTGGAGTTTTCTTTCCTCTCTCTTTGGGCTGAGTCTGGTCCCAGCGGTAGTACTGCGGTACCTAGCGGTAGTACCGCTTAGGGGTCACAAGCGGCAGTACCGCTCCGCGGCGGTAGTACCGCTGGTGGGTCCTCAGCAGTAGTACTGCTACGGTACCAGGCCCCTACCGCGTCGACTCGAGGGGTCTTTTTTCATGTCGGATTGTGCGGCACTTCGCAACGGCAGTAGAGCGGCAGTACCGCCCATGTCCGTATCTCCCTTGCCCTCCAATCTCCACGGTAGTACCGCCGTGGGTGCGGTAGTACCGCTGGTCTCTGCGGTAGTACCTCTGCCTTATGCGGTAGTCCCGCCCTCTGCGGGGCTGTTGTGGGGGGTAACGGTTGGATTGTTCCCCCCACTATATAAAGAGGTCTTCTTCCCCTTAGTTGACCTACCTCTTCCCCCAAAAGCTCCATCGTTGCTCAAAGCTCCATTTTCGCCCGATCTCTCTCCCTAGCCAATCAAACTTGTTGATTTGCTCGGGATTGGTTGAGAAGGCCCCAATCTACACTTCCACCAAGAGAAATTTGATTCCCCCCACTTATCCCTAGCGGATCTTGTTACTCTTGGGTGTTTGAGCACCCTAGACGGTTGAGGTCAGCGTGGAGCCATAGTCCATTGTGGTGAAGCTTTGTGGTGTCGTTGGGAGCCTCCAATTAAGTTGTGGAGATTGCCCCAACCTTGTTTGTAAAGGTCCCGTTGCCGCCTTCAAGGGCACCAATAGTGGAATCACGGCATCTCGCATTGTGTGAGGGCGTGAGGAGAATACGGTGGCCCTAGTGGCTTCTTGGGGAGCATTGTGCCTCCACACCGCTCCAACGGAGACGTACTTCCCCTCAAAAGAAAGGAACTTCGGTAACACATCCTCGTCTTCACCGGCTCCACTCTTGGTTATCTCTTTCCTTTACTTTCGCAAGCTTACTTGTGTTAAATCCCTTGCTTGCTTGTGTGCTTGTTGTCATTGCATCATATAGGTTGCTCACTTAGTTGCATATCTAGACAACCTACTTTGATGCAAAGTTTAAAGTGGTAAAGAAAAGCTAAAAATTGTTAGTTGCCTATTCACCCCCCCTCTAGTCAACTATATCGATCCTTTCAATTGGTATCAGAGCCTCGTCTCTTATTAAGGACTTCACCGTCTGAAGAGTATGGTTGACGTCGTAGACGGTGTGGAGGAGCACTCCGGTGTGAATCCGGTCTCGTCTACAGGAGATGGGGGAATCGCGGTCTCTCGTGAGGAATTAAATGTGGCGTTGGACACATTGAAAACCTCCATGACTACCGAGGTCGAAAGCATGTTTAGTAAATACTTAGAAGGGCTTAAACTTTCCACCGCACCGTTGAAAGTGGGTGATCCCGCCAACAAGGTGACGGATGCTACCTCCGACAAAGGGGAATCTACTAGCGAGAAAGCTCCTTCTTCTAGTGGTAAAAACGGCATCGGCATCTTTGCCCATGTGGAACCTCCACCTGTCTATGGTGGACCGCTCCCTTCCACTCATTTGAATCATGCCGGCCCGGCTCCTAAGATTGAGAAGAATGTAGATTTTGATTCTTGGTTCTATCGTTTTAAGCGTCATTTAAATCATGTGAACACTAACCTTTGGAGAATTATTGAAGAAGGTTTTTATCCACATGACCGATGTAACTTCACTCCTAGAGAAGTTGTGGATCATCAATTCAAGGAGAATGCTCTCTTCATCATCCAAGAAGCAATCCCACCCGAAGACCTTCCTTATCTCCGGCCCTACACTGTGGCGAAAGATGCTTGGCTCCAAGTTGTTTCCCTCTATCGGGGAAGCGCAAGCATTCAACGCTCCAACTATGAACTGGTGCAATATGAAGCCGATGAGTTTGCAATGAAAGAATATGAAGAACCTCGTGAGCTTTTTCGGAGAGTAACCAAACTCACGGTCTCTCTCCGAGATCATGGAAGTAAGGACACGGATGACAATTGGATGAAGTGCAAATTCCTCAAGGCAATGATGCCCTACCACAAAGCCATGTCCTCCGTCATTCGTCAAAGGCCGGACTTCCACACCTTGTCCTCAAGTGAAGTGTTGGATGAGTTCGTTGCTATGAGCATCTTGGACAAGACCGCCGACAATGTGGTTCTTCGCTCTCAAAGAGTAAAGAGGCCCAACCTTGCACTAAAGGCCAAGGTTAGTATGAAGGAAGAGGATGAAGAGGAAGAAGAGGAGGGTAACCTCGAAGATACGAAGTATGCCTATCATGAACACATGGCTCTTGCTTCAAGGCAATTTTGGAGCAAGAAGAACACAAGGCCAAACTTCAACAAGAACAATTCAAGTGGCGCAAAGGGCAAGCAACGAGTGAGGACTTGCTTCAATTGTGGCAATGTGAGCCACTTTGTTGCGGAGTGCCCTTAAGAGAAGAGGGAAGACAATGGTGGCAAGGTCATCCGAAAGGACAAGGCCAAGTCGATCCCCCACAAGAGCAACTTCACCAAAAAGACTCCTCCCAAGGCATTAGTCGTACAAGAAGAGTACAACGAGGATGATGACGATGATGAAGATGGTGAGTCGCTTGCCATGGCCTCTATGGCCATTGCGATGACTCCACGGATGTCTCTCTTCGACTCACCCAATGAGAACATCGCCGCCAAGTGCCACATGGCTAAGCCACCAACAAGGTAACCCCCAACATCAAAACTACCATCATTAATCATCCTTCTTCGACGGATAGCATTGATGAACATGAGGGGACAAATGTGGAGGAAAATGAGTTTGAGACCTTTATGGGTAAACTCAAGGGTAAATCCAAGATGCACTTCGTTGCTCTCTTGGAACAACTTGGTGAAGCCAATGACATGATCGAGGCTCACGAAGAGACCATCTCTAAGATGGAGGGGCATAGTCGTGACTATGCCGATGAGATTTCGGATCTTTCCAATGCTCTTTACGAAGAGCGTGGTCTTTGTTTGGCTCTTGAGGAGTCATACAACGATGATCATGCTAAGTTAAAGAAAGATCTTGATCATGCTCTTGTTGTGTCTTGTGTGCTAAACTCCGAGAAGGCAAAACTTGGGGTTGATCTTGCTAGATTCAAAGAGGAGCTTGACATTCTCGACAAGGCTTACAAAGTCTTGAAGGGTGTTCATGCTAGCCTCAAGGAGTCTCATGATCAACTCCAAGTAAAGCTAACTAAGGAGAAAGCCACCTTTCCTCATATGGTGTTAATTGATAATGCAAATGCTACTAACCCTTGTTGTGAGCATGTGCATCTTGTTGAGGAGAATGCTAAGTTGAAGGAGCAACTTGAGAAAGGCCTTGTGTCATGCATACAAGGTGAGAAGAACCTCAACGACCTTTTGGAAACCAAAAGGAAGTTGTGGCCAAGGAGGGAATTGGGTTCGCACCCAAGCCCAAGAACAAGAAGAAGAATGACAAGACCAAACGACCTCCTCCTCTCAAGCAAAATTTTGTGAAGGAGGGAGAGGGTGCTTCCAAGGAGAAGAAGAACAATGCGAAGGGTGGCGGTGTCAAGAAGGGCAATGCCACCCCATCCAACAAAGCCGGCGACTTTAATCCTTCTTATGTGTTATGCCGTGCTAGTGATGGGCATGTTTATGCGAAATTTGTTGGTTCTCCTCATGAGTACATTGAATGGTCTATTTGGGTTCCAAAGACCCTTGTTACTAACATCAAAGGACCCATTACAAAATGGGTACCTAAAACCAAGCATTGATCTCTTGTAGGTGTTTGCTTCCGGTGGGGGCTCATGGTTGCTCGATAGTGGAGCTACAAATCATATGACCGGAAGCAAGGACTTGGTGGTGGACGTGCACAAGATTCCATCTATGCCCACCAATGTCGAGTGGGGTGATGCCTCGTCCTCTAAGGTATTGGGACTCGGTAAAGTAGTCATTTCTCATGATCTCACGATCGAGAAAGTCATGCTTGTTGAGTCCCTTGCATACAATTTACTTTCCGTTCGTCAACTTGCTATCATGGGCTTTGCCACCTTCTTTGATATTGATACCGTGGCCCTCTTGTGGAGCAAGACTCTTAAAGTAGCCTTTGTTGGGCATGTCGAGAACGGTCTCTATGTGATTAACTTTTCGGAGCGACCCACTAAGACTGCGACATGCCTAATGGCTAAAGTTGACGTGGGATGGATTTGGCATCGCCGTTTAGCCCATGTCAATATGAGATCTTTGCAAAGTCTTCTCAAGGGGGACCATGTCCGTGGATTAACGAACGTTAGTTTTGCTAAAGATCGTGCTTGCAGTGCTTGTATCGAAGGAAAGCTTCATGAGAAGGCTCACCCTCCCACGACTCTCATTTACTCGAAGAGGCCTTTGGAGCTCCTTCATTTGGATCTCTTTGGGCCTCCATCCTTTGATAGTCTTGGGGGTAGAAAGTATTGCTTGGTAATTGTGGGTGACTATTCAAGATACACTTGGGTGTATTTCTTCAAGAGGAAGAGTGAGACCCAACAAACCTTCATTGACTTTGCAAATGAAGCCCAACGTCAACACAATGCAAAGATCTTGACAATAAGAAGTGACAACGGCACCGAGTTCAAGAACTACACCTTGGATGAGTTTCTTAGTGATGAGGGGATCAAGCATCAATATGCCGCACCTTACACCCCTCAACAAAACGATGTTGCGGAGAGGAAGAACCAGACGTTGATGGATGCCGCAAGGACCATGATGGCGGAGTTCAAGTCTCCATACAACTTTTGGGCCGAAGCCATCAACACCGCGTGTCATCCATCCAATCGGCTCTACCTCCACAAGGGCTTGAACAAGACTCCATATGAGATACTCACCGGTAACAAGCCCAACCTCAAGAACTTTTGGGTGTTCGGGTGTAAGTGTTTCATTCTCAAGAAAGGTGTTCGGTTGTCTAAATTTGAGGCTAGAGCATATGAGGGCATATTTGTTGGTTATGCTGCAAACTCTCATGCTTACCGTGTCCTCAATAAATCCACGGGACTTACTGAGGAGACGTGTAACGTGGAGTTTGATGAGAATAACGGCTCCCAAGTGGAGCAAAGTGGAACTTGTGGTGTAGGTGATGAAATTCCTCCTCAAGCCATAAGAAGAATGGGTGTTGGTTTTATCCTACCCATTGAGGAACCCCTTGTGGCCGAAGGAGAAGGACAATGCTCTACTCAGGTGGAGCCATCACCAACCCAAGGCCCACACGCTTCCGAAGAACAAAGTGAAGGCCCTCAACCTCATGAACAAGACCAAGGGCAAGATCAAGCTCAAGACGGTGGTGACACACCTAGTGATGCCCAAGGTCAAGTTCTTTCCTCCAAGCAAGTTCAAGATCAAGAACAAGCTCAAGACGGCGCTCAAGATGATCAAGTGACCGCTCCTCAACTCACCACCGAGGAGGAATTGGAGCGTCGCGCCGCCAAGATTGCTTCCAAGCTCTCCGCCAAGGGCCATCTCATGAAGAATGTGCTTGGAAGCATTCAAAAGGGGGTAAGCACTCGTAGACAATTGGCAAACTATTGTGAACATCACGCGTTTGTCTCTTGTGTGGAACCCCATAAGGTATATGAAGCTCTCGAAGATCCGGATTGGCTCAATGCCATGCATGAAGAACTCAACAACTTCGAGTACAACAAGGTGTGGAGATTAGTGCCAAGGCCAACGGAGAACCACAATGTCATTGGAACCAAGTGGATATTCAAGAACAAGCAAGATGCTCATGGGACCATCATCCGCAACAAGGCACGATTGGTGGCACAAGGCTACTCCCAAGTCGAGGGTATCGACTACGGTGAAACCTTTGCTCCCGTTGCTCGCCTTGAATCTATTCGTTTGTTGATTGCTTATGCTTCTCATCACAACTTTAAGTTGCAACAAATGGATGTGAAGAGTGCTTTTCTTAATGGTCTTATTAATGAGTTGGTTTATGTCAAGCGACCCCCCGGGTTCGAGGATCCCTACTTTCCCGATCATGTGTATCAACTCGATAAGGCACTCTATGGCCTTAAACAAGCCCCTCGTGCGTGGTATAACCACCTTACCGAGTTGTTACAAGATCATGGGTTTGAAGTTGGGCTAATCGACCCCACTCTTTTTACTAAGAAGGTCAAAGGGGAGTTGTTTGTGTGCCAACTATATGTCGATGACATTATCTTTGGTTCCCCTAACAAAGCTTTCAATGAGGAATTTGCCGCACTCATGACCTCAAAGTTCAAGATGTCTTCCATGGGAGAGTTGAAGTTCTTTCTCGGTTTCGAAGTAAAGCAAAGAAGAGAAGGAACCTTCATCAACCAAGCCAAATACACTCAAGACATGCTCAAGAGATTCAAGCTAAGTGATGTCAAGCCGGCGTCCACTCCAAGGCCCACCAAGTGCCAACTTGACATCGATCCCAATGGTAAAGTGGTGGATCAAAATGTATATCGCTCCATGATTGGTTCATTACTTTACCTTTGCGCATCTAGACCGGATATCATGTTGAGTGTGGGAATTTGTGCATGTTTTCAAGCCGCACCTAAGGAAAGCCACTTTGTGGCGGTCAAGCAAATCTTTCGATGTTTGGCTCATACCCCAAACTTTGGCTTATGGTACCCAAGAGGAGCAAACTTCAAGCTTGTAGGGTATTTGGACTCCGATTGGGCGGGAGACAAAGTGGATAGGAAGTCCACTTCCGGAGGGTGCCAATTCCTTGGTTGCTCTTTGGTAAGTTGGTCTTCTAAAAAGCAAAGTTGTGTGTCTCTCTCGTCCACCGAAGCGGAGTATGTGGCCACCGGGAGTTGTTGTGCACAACTCTTATGGATGAGGCAAACTTGAAAGGATTAGGGTATCATTTGTGACAAAGTGCCTCTTTGGTGTGACAATGAAAGTGCCATCAAGATTTCTCTCAACCCGGTGCAACACTTCAAGACGAAGCATACTGAGATTCGGTATCACTTCATCCGGGATCATATTAGGTGAGGGGAGATCGAGCACAACTATGTCAACACTCATGATAACCTTGTAGATATTTTCACGAAGCCGTTGGATGAAGCAAGATTTCGCGAGTTAAGGCATGAGCTAAATATCATTGATTTGAGCAATGTTTCTTGAACACTTGCACTCCCCACCATACTCGACTTGTTATCTTGTTTAGGAGTAGGCATGGACATAGGGGGAGTGTTGTTATCTTAATGAACTCTCCCTCCCCTTATTATGCATAAATTGATCAACTCTTTCACATTAGCCATTTTTGATGGTACTTGTGCTTCAAAGACGAGTTTTGGTCATGGGCCCAAGGATAATTCTTCGCGGTGCCATACCAATGGACTCAAACATAGGTGGCCTCGGCCACCGCCCTCTCTTGTAGAGGTGTGTGGTTCTTGTCCTCTTGCTGGTGCTTTTGTTGCTTTGTGTTTGCTCTCTCTTCTTGCCGTTTGTTTTTCTTTTTCTTTTGAGCTAAGCCTTTGTGTCTAGTCTTTGGAGTATTGGCTGGGCAGTACTACCGCTTATGTTGACAAGCGGTACTACCGCCCACCCGAGCGGTACTACCGCTGGGGGGCGGGATCAGGGGGTTATGTCGGGGCAGGGGGAGGTTTCTCCTCCCCCATACCCATTCGCACCGCCCCTTCGTCCCTCTCCCTCTCTCCAGCGACTCCTCGCCGCGGGAGGGCTCCGGCGGGCCACCATCTCCGGGCCATCCCTCTCCATTCCCTTCGGTGGAGTCGATCCCCACCTCGTCCTCTTGCCATGGATGCCGGTATTGCCCTCGTTCCTTCTCTCTTTTTGTCTAGTTCTCAGATCTAGCGTTTTTGGGGCAATAGTGGTTGCATCTCTAGATTTTTGGCTAAATCTCGGCTTGAGTAGTTTGGAGAAGGCGTCTAGACTATGTGGATTACGTTTTGGTAGGATTATTTTTGAATTTGGCAGTCCGGTAGTGCCGGATCTGACCACGGGAGTAGGAACCGCCGGTTCCCAGTCTTGCGCGGTACTACCGCTCCCGCTGGGGCGGTACTACCGCTTGGGCGGTATTGCAGCCTATGGCCAGCGGTACTACCGCTGCCTGCCAGTTTCCATCATTCCGCTACGTCTGTTTGATCCATGTTGTTTTGTTTGGAGGCTTACGTTGTTTCTTTCGTGTTGGTTTTTCTGTTCGTGTGTTTGGTTCCAGGTGGTGAACGTCCTGAGGAGCAAGTCCGCCGTGTCAACCCCGGTCGTGCAACATCAAAGCGCTACCGCACCTCTGAGTCAGTAGGTGCTTCCTCAAGTGCGGCTCCTCCGCCTCAACATCAGAAGAAACTTGCCAACAGGCCCAAGCCAAGGGGCAAGACTGTGACTGAGTTGTCTGCTAAGGAGTTCTGGGAAAGGCGTCGCCGCAACCCCTATGCGGAAGACCAAGAACCCAATTTTGTCGACCGCCCGTTCTGGAACCGCTTTCAGTTTGCCATCTACTTTGATGTGATCAAGGCCAAGAAGAATCTCTATGTTGATGTTCGCTCCATCGACACAGATGCCATGGAAAAGGATCCTGAATACTTTGGTGAAGCTCTTCAGATGTGTACTCAGCTCAACATTCTCAGAATCATGCAGTTCAACAAGGACTTTGATGCAGATTTGGTGGCTCAGTTCTATGCTACTGTCCATCTTGGAATTGATGAAGAAAGGACTCTGACCTGGATGACAAATGGCAAGTTACTATCTGTCAAGTGGAAGGCCTTCATGGAGTTACTTCATGTGGAAGATCGCGGGCTTGAGACTCCTGTCGGCTTTCGCCCTCACCGCAACGTCAACTCCACTCCCAAGCAAGCCCTCTGGCCCTACTGCACTATGAAGGTTCACCCTGTGACTAAGAAGGAAACCTATGAGTTGTCTACCTACCTGGGCATCCTTCATCGTGTCTTTCGAGAGACCCTCTTTCCTCGCATCGGGAATCTGGATATGGTCCACTCCTATCTCGTGGATATGCTTCTCTTCTGCCAGCATGAGAAGGAAGCAAATACTGGCGAGTCCCTGGACATTTCTCATGTTATGTGGTCTGAACTTCTCACTGCCATTTCTGACCGCAAGTGCCCGATCTATGGTCCGTTTATCATGCTGCTCATTGAGAAGGCCTGGGCACGTGTCCATCCCCAGGTGATGCTGGAAACTGGAGAATTGGTCTCTCATGAGATCAAGCGTCTGAGGAAGAAGGACAGTTGGGGCATCCAAGCCCCTAATCCGGGGTCCATCTACTGTTGCTGACATGGAGACCGAGGATGGGACTGAGGCCGATGATGACGATGAGGATTATGAGCCTTCTGGGACAGAGCCCTCTTGGGCGAAGAAGATCAAGCGCAAGATGAAGAAGCTCTTCTGCATGGAGTCTCGTGGTCAGTAATGACTCATGTGGCTGAGAAGAAGGCCAGGGGGCGTCACAAGGAGCTCATGCGTCAGCTAGGTGCGACCGTTGTCAGTGGGTCTGAGGGCCAGATCACTGAGGAAGAGGAGTGGATTCAGCAGCACTGTCCGTGGACCGATTCCGACACCGAGCAGTTTCCGACTGAGGATGGCAGTGCAGATGACCCTGCTGGGATGTGATGAGAGAGCTCCTCAGTTTGCCTTCACCTGGAGCCGTAGCGTCGCTCTTTGCCCTTTTGGTGTCTCGATGCCAAAGGGGGAGAGAGCTTAGGGATTTGCTTTATGCTGTGCTTTATGGTGTCGACGTTTTCTGTGTTGTGTCATTGTGTTTTCTCGAGATTTGCCTTGTTTGGTTGTGTGCCAGTGAGACCTAAGTTCCAGATATATGGTGTAAGACATATGCTACCTTATCTTTATCTATGTCTTTCTAGTACTTTGGTATCTTATGAGTTGCTTGTCTATCATGTTATATTACCTGCTCTCATGTATCCTATGCTTAGGTTGTTGGACTATAAAATATAGGGGGAGTGTTGATCCTAATGTATGTGTCCTACATTCCAAAGGCACTACCAACTAGGTGCACACATTCAGGGGGAGCCCGTCTATATTTTGTAGTTCTAAGTTTCTTTACTTTCATGATATATCCTTGTGCAAATCCCTGGTTGTCATCAATCCACCAAAAAGGGGGAGATTGTTAAGGCATATCTCTCTAGATGTAGTTTTGGTGATTGATGACAACATGCTTGCGGACTAATCGTGTGCTTTGAGCATTTCAGAGATTCATCATTTGGCATGAGACGATGTCTTTCCCCTCGGAGTGTCATTCAAGACGGTGTAGTTCTTTCGCTTCTTTTAATGGATTAGTTTCGTAGGAGTCACTGTACTATCAAGAGGGGGTCCTCTTTGGTAAGGCTAGGGTGGAATCAACACGTACACATCCTCTTTACACCCTCTGAGGCTTTCCGCTTCATTGGAGTTTTCTATCCTCTCTCTTTGGGCTGAGTCTGGTCCCAGCGGTAATACCGCTTAGGGGTCACAAGTGGCAGTACCGCTCCGCAGCGGTAGTACTGCTGGTGGGTCCTCAGCAGTAGTACCGCTACGGTACCAGGCCCCTACCGCGTCGACTCAAGATGTCTTTTTTCATGTCGGATTGTGCGGCACTTCGCAGCGGCAGTACCGCTCTTAAGCGGTAGTACTGCCCTACCACCGCGGCAGTACCGCCCATGTCCGTATCTCCCTTGCCCTCCAATCGCCACGGTAGTACCGCCGTGGGTGCGGTAGTACCGCTGGTCTCAGCGGTAGTACCGCTGCCTTATGCGGTAGTACCGCCCTCTGCGGGGCTGTTGTGGGGGGTAACGGTTGGATTGTTCCCCCCACTATATAAAGAGGTCTTCTTCCCCTTAGTTGACCTACCTCTTCCCCCAAAAGCTCCATCGTTGCTCAAAGCTCCATTTTCGCCCGATCTCTCTCCCTAGCCAATCAAACTTGTTGATTTGCTCGGGATTGGTTGAGAAGGCCCCGATCTACACTTCCACCAAGAGAAATTTGATTACCCCCACTTATCCCTAGTGGATCTTGTTACTCTTGGGTGTTTGAGCACCCTAGACGGTTGAGGTCACCGTGGAGCCATAGTCCATTGTGGTGAAGCTTTGTGGTGTCGTTGGGAGCCTCCAATTAAGTTGTGGAGATTGCCTCAACCTTGTTTGAAAAGGTCCGGTCGCCGCCTTCAAGGGTACCAATAGTGGAATCACGGCATCTCGCATTGTGTGAGGGCGTGAGGAGAATACGATGGCCCTAGTGGCTTCTTGGGGAGCATTGTGCCTCCACACCGCTCCAACGGAGACGTACTTCCCCTCAAAAGGAAGGTGTAAGGGCATTTGTATCCCTTAGATGTTTTGGTGATTGATGACAATGCTTTTGCGGACTAATCGTGTGCATTGAGTTTTTCAGATATTCATCCTTTGGCACGAGACGATTCCCTCCCCTCGGAGTTTGAAGCGAAGACGGTGTAGTACTTTCGAATTAGTTTGGTGGACTAGTTTCGTAGGGATCACCGTACTATCAAGAGGAGGTCCGCTTTGGAAAGGCTAGGGTGGAATCATCACGTACACTTCCTTTGCACACCCTCCGAGCCTTTCCGCTTCGTTGATGAGCTCGTTCCCCTCTCTCAGTGTGCCCTCTATGGTCCCAGCGGTAGTACCGCTTGGGTGCTACAAGTGGCAGTACCGCTCCATAGCGGTAGTACCGCTGTAGCCCCCAGCCGTAGTACCGCTGCGGCTTCGTGCTAGTACCGCCTCGATTCGCGGGGTCTTTTTCCGTGTCGGGTTTTACGGTACTAGCCGTGGCAGTGGGGGCGGTAGTACCGCTCGTGTGCGGTAGTACCGCCCTGACCACCGCGGTAGTACCGCTCTGGGCCCAGCGG
Source organism: Triticum aestivum (assembly GCF_018294505.1). Taxonomy (NCBI): domain Eukaryota; kingdom Viridiplantae; phylum Streptophyta; class Magnoliopsida; order Poales; family Poaceae; genus Triticum; species Triticum aestivum. The sequence goes on from NC_057796.1 coordinate 46,073,541, forward strand.
CAGTACCACGAGGAGGAGCGGTAGTACCGTTGACCAAGCAGTAGTACCGCTCTCTGCGGGGCTGAAGTGGGGGGTAACGGTTGGATTGCTCCCCCCACTATAAAAGGGGGTCTTCTTCCCCAAAGTTGATCTACCTCTTCCCCCAAAAGCTCCATTGTTGCTCCAAGCTCCATTTTTGCCTAATCTCTCTCCCTAGCCAATCAAACTTGTTGATTTGCTCGGGATTGGTTGAGAAGGCCCCGATCTACACTTCCACCAAGAGAAATTTGATTCCCCCCACTAATCCCTAGCGGATCTTGTTATTCTTGGGTGTGTGAGCACCCTAGATGGTTGAGGTCACCGCGGAGCCATAGTCCATTGTGGTGAAGCTTCGTGGTGTTGTTGGGAGCCTCCAATTAAGTTGTGGAGATTGCCCCAACCTTGTTTGTAAAGGTTCGATCGCCGCCTTCAAGGGAACCAATAGTGGAATCACGGCATCTCGCATTGTGTGAGGGCGTGAGGAGAATACGGTGGCCCTAGTGGCTTCTTGGGGAGCATTGTGCCTCCACACCGCTCTAACGGAGACGTACTTCCCCTCAAAAGGAAGGAACTTCGATAACACATCCTTGTCTCCACCGGCTCCACTCTTGGTTATTTCTTACCTTTACTTGTGCATGCTTATATTGTGTTGTATCCCTTTCTTGCTTGTGCGCTTGTTGTTGTTCCATCATATAGGTTGCTCACCTAGTTGCATATCTAGACAACCTACTTTGATGCAAAGTTTAAATTGGTAAAGAAAAGCTAAAAAAATTTAGTTGCCTATTCACCCCCCTCTAGTCAACTATATCGATCCTTTCAATTGGTATCAGAGCCTCGTCTCTTTATTAAGGACTTTACCATCCGAAGAGTATGGTTGACGTCGTAGACGGTGTGGAGGAGCACTCCGGTGTGAATCCAGTCTCGTCTACGGGAGATGGGGGTACCGCGGTCTCTCGTGAGGAATTCAATGTGGCGTTGGACGCATTGAAAACCTCCATGACGACCGTGGTCGAAAGCATGTTTAATAAATTCTTAGAAGGGCTTAAACTTTCCACCACACCGTTGAAAGTGAGTGATCCCGCTAACAAGGTGACGGATGCTACCTTCGACAAGGGGGAAGCTACTAGCGAGAAAGCTCCTTCTTCTAGTGGTAAAAATGGGACCGGCATCTTTGCCCATGTGGAACCTCCACCTGTCTATGGTGGACCGCTCCCTTCCACTCATTTGAATCATGCCGGCCCGGCCCCTAAGATTGAGAAGAATGTAGATTTTGATTCTTGGGTCTATCGTTTTAAGCGTCATTTAAATCATGTGAACGCTAACCTTTGGAGAATCATTGAAGACGGTTTTTATCCGCATGACCGAAGTAACTTCACTCCTAGAGAAGTTGTGGATCATCAATTCAATGAGAATGCTCTCTTCATCATCCAATAAGCAATCCCACCCGAAGATCTTCCTCATCTCCGGCCCTACACCGTGGCCAAACATGCTTGGCTCCAAGTTGTTTCCCTCTATCGGGGAAGCGCAAGCATTCAACGCTCCAACTATGAAGTGGTGCAAGATGAAGCCAATGAGTTTGCGATGAAAGAAGATGAAGAACCTCGTGAGCTTTTTCGGAGAGTAACCAAACTCGCGGTCTCTCTCCGAGATCATGGAAGTAAAGACACGGATGACAATTGGATCAAGCGCAGATTCCTCAAGGCAATGATGCCCTATCACAAAGCCATGTCCTCCGTCATTCGTCAAAGGCCGGACTTCCACACCTTGTCCTCAAGTGAAGTGTTGGATGAGTTCGTTGCTATGAGCATCTTGGACAAGACCGCCGACAATGCGGTTATTCGCTCTCAAAGAGTAAAGAAGCCCAACCTTGCTCTAAAGGCCAAGGTTAGTATGGAGGAAGAGGATGAAGAGGAAGAAGAGGAGGGCAACCTCGAAGATACGAAGTATGCCTATCATGAACACGTGGCTCTTGCTTCAAGGCAATTTTGGAGCAAGAAGAACTCAAGGCCAAACTTCAACAAGAACAATTCAAGTGGCGCAAAGGGCAAGCAACGGGTAAGGACTTGCTTCAATTGTGGCAATGTGAGCCACTTTGTTGCGGAGTGCCCTTACGAGAAGAGGGAAGACAATGGTGGCAAGCTCATCCGAAAGGACAAGGCCAAGTCGTTCCCCAACAAGAGCAACTTCACCAAGAAGACTCCTCCCAAGGCATTAGTTGTACAAGAATAGTACAACGAGGATGATGACGATGATGAAGATGGTGAGTCGCTTGCCATGGCCTCTATGGCCATTGCGATGACTCCACGGATGTCTCTCTTCGACTCACCCAATGAGAACATCGCTGCCAAGTGCCTCATGGCTAAAGCCACCAACAAGGTAACCCCCAACATCAAAACTACCACCATTAATCATCCTTCTTCGACGGGTAGCATTGATGAACATGAGGGGACAAATTTGGAGGAAAATGAGTTTGAGACCTTTATGGGTAAACTCAAGGGTAAATCCAAGAAGCACTTCGTTGCTCTCTTGGAACAACTTGGTGAAGCCAATGACATGATCGAGGCTCATGAAGACACCATCCCTAAGATGGAGGGGCATAGTCGTGACTATGCCGATAAGATTTCGGATCTTTCCAATGCTCTTGACGAAGAGTGTGGTCTTCGTTTGGCTCTTGAGGAGTCATACAACGATGATCATGCTAAGTTAAAGAAAGATCTCGATCATGCTCTTGTTGTGTCTCGTGTGCTAAACTCCGAGAAGGCAAAGCTTGGGGTTGATCTTGCTAGACTCAAAGAGGAGTTTGACATTCTTGACAAGGCTCACAAAGTCTTGAAAGGTGTCCATGCTAGCCTCAAGGAGTCTCATGATCAACTCCAAGTGAAGCTAACTAAGGAGAAAGCCACCTTTCCTCATATGGTGTGAGTTGATAATGCAAGTGCTACTAATCCTTGTTGTGAGCATGTGCATCTTGTTGAGGAAAATGCTAAGTTGAAGGAGCAACTTGAGAAAGGCCTTGTGTCATGCATACAAGGCGAGAAGAACCTCAATGACCTTTTAAGCAATCGAAAGGAAGTTGTGGCCAAGGAGGGGATTGGGTTCGCACCCAAGCCCAAGAAAAAGAAGAAGAATGACAAGACCAAACGACCTCCTCCTCCCAAGCAAACTTTTGTGAAGGAGGGAGAGGGTTCTTCCAAGGAGAAGAAGAACAATGCGAAGGGTGGCGGTGTCAAGAAGGGCAATGCCACCCCTTCCAACAAAGCCAGCGACTTTAATCCTTCTTATGTGCTATGCCGTGCTAGTGATGGGCATGTTTATGCCAAATTTGTTGGTTCTCCTCATGAGTATATTCAATGGCCTATTTGGGTTCCTAAGACCCTTGTTACTAACATCAAAGGACCCATTACAAAATGGGTACCTAAAACCAAGCATTGATCTCTTGTAGGTGTTTGCTTCCGGTGGGGGATCATGGTTGCTCGATAGTGGAGCTACAAATCATATGACCGGAAGCAAGGACTTGGTGGTGGACGTGCACAAGATTCCATCTATGCCCACCAATGTCGAGTGGGGTGATGCCTCGTCTTCTAAGGTATTGGGACTCGGCAAAGTTGTCATTTCTCATGATCTCACGATCGAGAAGGTCATGCTAGTTGAGTCCCTTGCATACAATTTACTTTCCGTATGTCAACTTGCTATCATGGGCTTTGCCACTTTCTTTGATATTGATACTGTGGCCCTCTTGTGGAGCAAGACTCTTAAAGTAGCCTTTGTTGGGCATGTCGAAAACGGTCTCTATGTGATTAACTTTTCGGAGCGACCCACTAGGACCGCGACATGCCTAATGGCTAAAGTTAACGTGGGATGGCTTTGGCATCGCCGGTTAGCCCATGTCAATATGAGAGCTTTGCAAAGTCTTCTCAAGGGGGACCATGTCCATGGACTAACGAATGTTAGTTTTGCTAAAGATCGTGCTTGCAGTGCTTGTATCGAAGGAAAGCTACATGAGACGGCTCACCCTCCCACAACTATTATTTACTCGAAAAGGCCTTTGGAGCTCCTTCATTTGGATCTATTTGCGCCTCCATCCTTTGATAGTCTTGGGGGTAGGAAGTATTGCTTGGTGATTGTGGATGACTATTCAAGATACACTTGGGTGTACTTCTTCAAGAGGAAGAGCGAGACCCAACAAACCTTCATTGACTTTGCGAATGAAGCCCAACGTCAACACAATACAAAGATCTTGACAATAAGGAGTGACAACGGCACCGAGTTCAAGAACTACACCTTGGATGAGTTCCTTAGTGATGAAGGGATCAAGCATCAATATTCCGCACCTTACACCCCTCAACAAAATGGTGTTGCGGAGAGTAAGAACCGGACGTTGATGGATGCGGGAAGGACCATGATGGCGGAGTTCAAGTCTCCATACAACTTTTGGGCCGAAGCCATCAACACCGCGTGTCATGCTTCAAATCGGCTCTATCTCCGTAAAGGCTTCAACAAGACTCCATATGAGATACTCACCGGTAACAAGCCCAACCTCAAGTACTTTCGGGTGTTCGGGTGTAAGTGTTTCATTCTCAAGAAAGGTGTTCGTTTGTCTAAATTTGAGGCTAGAGCTCATGAGGGCATATTTGTTGGTTATGCTACAAACTCCCATGCTTACCGTGTGCTCAATAAGTCCACGGGACTTATTGAGGAGACGTGTAACGTGGAGTTTGATGAGAATAACGGCTCCCAAGTGGAGCAAAGTGGTACTTGTGATGTAGGTGATGAAATTCCTCCCCAAGCTATAAGAAGAATGGGTGTTGGTTATATCCTACCCATTGAGGAACCCCTTATGGCCGAAGGAGAAGGACAATGCTCCACTCAAGTGGAGCCATCACCAACCCAAGACTCACACGCTTCCGAAGAACAAAGTGAAGGCCCTCAACCCCATGAACAAGATCAAGGGCAAGATCAACCTCAAGATGGTGGTGATCCACCAAATGATGCCCAAGGTCGAGTTCTCCCCCTCGAGCATGTTCAAGATCACGAGCAAGCTCTAGATCAAGAACAAGCTCAAGACGACGCTCAAGATGATCAAGTAACCCCTCCTCGTTTCACTTCCGAGGAGGAATTGGAGCGTCGTGCAGCTAAGATCGCTTCCAAGCTCTCCACCAAAGGTCATCTCATGGAGAATGTGGTTGGAAGCCTAAGAAAGGGGGTAAGCACTCGTAGACAATTATCAAACTATTGTGAACATCATGCGTTTGTTTCTTGTGTCGAACCCCAAAAGGTGTATGAAGCGCTCGAGGACCCGGATTGGCTCAATGCCATGCATGAAGAACTCAACAACTTCGAGCATAACCAAGTGTGGAAATTAGTGCCAAGGCCAACCAGGAACCATAATGTCATTGGAACCAAGTGGATATTCAAGAACAAGCAAGATGCTCATGGGATCATTGTTCGCAACAAGGCTCGTTTAGTGGCACAAGGCTACTCCCAAGTCGAGGGTATCGACTACGGTGAAACCTTTGCTCCCGTCGCTCGCCTTGAATCTATTCGTTTGTTGATTGCTTATGCTTCTCATCATAATTTCACGTTGCAACAAATGGATGTGAAGAGTACTTTTCTTAATGGTCCCATAAATGAGTTGGTGTATGTCAAACAACCCCCCGGGTTCGAAGATCCCTATTTCCCCGATCATGTGTATCAACTCCATAAGGCGCTCTATGGCCTTAAACAAGCCCCACGTGCGTGGTATGAGCATCTTACGGGGTTGTTACAAGATCGTGGATTCGAAATCGGGAAAATTGACCCCACTCTTTTTACTAAGAAGGTCAAAGGGGAGTTGTTTGTATGCCAACTATATGTTGATGATATTATTTTTGGTTCCCCTAACAAAGTTTTAAATGAAGAATTTGCCGCTCTCATGACCTCAAAGTTCAAGATGTCTATGATGGGAGAGTTGAAGTTCTTTCTCGGGTTCGAAATCAAACAAAGAAGAGAAGGAATCTTCATCAACCAAGCCAAATGCACTCAAGACATGCTAAAGAGATTCAAGCTAAGTGATGTCAAGCCAGCTTCCACTCCAATGCCCACCAAGTGCCAACTTGACATCGATCCCAATGGTATAGCGGTGGATCTAAAGGTATATCGCTCCATGATTGGATCCTTGCTTTACCTTTGTGCATCTAGACCGGATATCATGTTGAGTGTGGGAATTTGTGCACGGTTTCAAGCCGCACCTAAGGAAAGCCACTTTGTGGCGGTCAAGGGAATCTTTCGATATTTGGCTCATACCTGAAACTTTGGCTTATGGTACCCAAGAGGAGCAAACTTCAAGCTTGTAGGTTATTCGGACTCCAATTGGGCGGGAGACAAAGTGGATAGGAAGTCCACTTCCGGAGGGTGCCAATTTCTTGGTTGCTCTTTGGTAAGTTGGTCTTCTAAAAAGCAAAGTTGTGTGTCTCTCTCGTCCACTGAAGCGGAGTATGTGGCGGCCGGGAGTTGTTGTGCACAACTCTTATGGATGAGGCATACTTTAAAGGATTACGGTGTCATTTGTGACAAAGTGCCTCTTTGGTGTGACAATGAAAGTGCCATCAAGATTTCTCTCAACCCGGTGCAACACTTCAAGACGAAGCATATTGAGATTCGGTATCACTTCATCCGGGATCATATTAGGCGAGGGGAGATCGAGCTCAACTATGTCAACACTCATGATAACCTTGTAGATATTTTCACGAAGCCATTGGATGAAGCAAGATTTCGCGAGTTAAGGCATGAGCTAAATATCATTGATTCGAGCAATGTGGTTTGAACCTTTGCACACCCCTCACATTCATCATGCATTCTTGTCTAGGTGTAGGCATGGACATAGGGGGAGTGTTGTTCTCTAAATGAACTCTTCCTCCCCCCATAATGCATAAACTAATCTCACTCTTTCACATTAGCCATTTTTGATGGTACCTGTGCTTCAAAGACGAGTTTTGGTCATGGGCCCAAGGATAATTCTTCGTGGTGCCATACCAATTGACTCAAACATAGGTGGCCTCGGCCACCGCCCCTTTCTTGAAGGGGTGTGTCTTCTGACCTCTTGCTAGTGTTCTTTGGGTGTCTCTTGGTTTTCACTTCTTGCCGTCGTTTTCTTTTGTTTTCTTTTGTGTCGTGCTTGTTGAGTCTAGTTTTGAGTTGCGCTGGGCGGTACTACCGATGTTGCTGCGCGGTACTACCGCTTAGGTGCATAAGCGGTACTACCGCCCTCAGCCGCGGTACTACCGCACTAAGCGGTACTACCGCCCAAAACTGCGGTACTACCGCTGAGGGGCGGGACCAGGGGGTTAAGTCGTGGGCAGGGGTGGTTTCCTCCCCCCATACCCATTTGCTTCGTCCCCTCGTTCCTCTTCGTCTCTCCAGTGCCATCTCGCCGCGGGAGGGCTCCTGCGGCCCTCCGTCTCCGGACCGTTTCTCTCCTTTTCCCTCGATGGAGTCGATCCCCACCTCGTCCTCTTGCCATGGATGCCGGTATTGCCCCCGTTCCTCTTCTCTTCTTGTCTAGTTTTCAGATCTCGTGTTTTAGGGGCAATAGTGGTTGCATCTCTAGATTTTTGGCCAAATCTCGGCTTGAGTAGGTTGGAGAAGGCAACTAGACTCTTTGGATTAGTGTTTGGTAGGTTTATTTTTGAATTTGGCATCCCCGGTAGTGCCGGATCTGTCCACGGCAGTAGGGATCCTCCGTGCCCCGTCTCGGGCGGTACTATCGCCCCTCCTGCCCGGTACTACCACGCGAGCGGCACTAATCGGTACTACCGCCCATATGGCGCGGTACTACCGCTGGAGCGGTACTGCCGCTGTGCAGGCGCGGTACTACCGCCGGATGCCCAGTTCCATCATTCCCTACCGCATGTTGATCCATGTTTGTTGTGTTTGTTTGGTTTTTATCTTTCCTTCTGGTTGTTTCGTGTGTCCGTGTGTTTGGTTCCAGGTGATGAACATCCTAAGCAGCAAGTCCGCCGTGTCAACCCCGGGCGTTCAACGTCAAAGCGGTACCGCTCATCTGAGTCTGCAGGTAGTTCTTCCAGTGCTCCACCCCCGCCAGTGGGTGCTTCCTCAAGTGCTAATCCTCATGTCAAGAAGAAGACTGCCAACAGGCCGAAGTCAACTGGCAAGAAGGTGACTGAGATGACTGCCAAGGAATTCTGGGACAGGCGTCGCCGCAACCCATATGAGGAAGACCAAGAATCCAACCTTGTCAATCGCCTGTTCTGGAACCGGTTTCAGTATGCCACCTACTTTTACGTGATAAAGGCTAAGAAGAACCTCTTTGTGAATGTTCATTCCATCAACATGGATGCTATGGAGAAGGACCCGGAGTACTTTGGTGATGCCCTTCAGATGTGCTCTCAGTTGAACATTCTCAGGATCATGCAGTTCAACAAGGACTTTGATGCAGATTTGGTGGCTCAGTTCTATGCCACTGTCCACCTAGGAACTGATGAAGACAGGACTCTGACTTGGATGGCTAGCTGTCAAGTGGAAGCCCTTCATGGAGTTGCTTGAGGTGGAAGATCAAGGGCTCGAGACTCCAGTCGGGTTCCGTCCTCACCGCAATGTTACCTCCACTCACAAGCAAGCCCTCTGGCCCTACTGTACTCTGAAGATCAACCCTGAGACCAAGAAGGAAACCTAGGAGTTGTCTGCCTTTCTGCACATCCTTCACCGTATCTTCCGCGAGACTCTCTTCCCTTGTATCGGGAATCTGTACATGGTTCACTCCTATCTCGTGGACATGCTTCTCTTCTGCCAGCGTGAGAAGGAAGCAAACACTGGCGAGTCCCTGGACATCTCTCATGTTATGTGGTCTGAACTTCTGTCTGCTGTTTCTGAGCGCAAGTGCCCGATTTATGCTCCATTTATCATGTTGCTCATTGAGAAGGCCTGGAGAAGTACCTACCCCGAGGAATTGCTGGAAACTGGAGAGTTGGTTTCTCATGAGATCAAGCGTCTGAGGAAGAAGGACAATTGGGGCACCTCCGTTCCTAAATCTGGGGTTCCTTCTTCTGCTGCTGCCATGGAGACCGAGGGCGAGGCTGATACTGGTGTTGACCATGACTATGTGCCTTCTGAGGCAGAGCCCTCTTGGGCAAAGAAGCTCAAGCTCAAGATGAAGAAGCTCTTCTGCATGGAGTCTCACGGTCAATACATGACACATGTGGCTGAGAAGAATGCAAGGGGACGCCACAAGGAGCTTATGCGTCAGTTAGGTGCGACAGTCACCAGCGGCTCTGAGGGTCACATCACTGAGGAGGAGGAGTGGATCCAGCAGCACTGTCCGTGGACCGATTCAGATGCCGAGCAGTTTTCGACCGAGGACGGCGGTGCAGACGATCACGCGGAGTACTGATGCTCGAGATCCTCAGCATGCTCTCACCTGGAGCCGTAGGAGCGCTCTTTGCCCCTTTTGGTGTCTCGATGCCAAAGGGAGGAGAGTTTAGGAATTTGCGTCGTTGTGCGGCGAGTGTGTCTGTGTGCTTTCGTTGTGTTTGCTTCCATTTGCTTTGTTTGGTTTTGTGTTCCGTGAGACCTAAGTTCCAGACATATGGTGTGAGACATATGCTACCTTATCCTTATCATATCTTTATCTATGTCTCTTGTCATTTAGTATCTCATGAGTAGCATGCTTACTATGTCATATTTCCTGCTCTCATGTACCACGCTTAGGTTGTTGGTCTCTAAAATACAGGGGGAGTGTAGATCCTAGTATGTGTGCCGTGCAGTCCAAAGCACTTATCTTGATGGCACACATCTAGGGGGAGCCCGTCTATATTTTAGAGATTTGGGGTCTGCTTATGTCCTTTGTCTGTTCCCGTTTGTGCAAATCCCGTATTGTCATCAATCCACCAAAAAGGGGGAGATTGTAAGGGCATTTGTATCCCTTAGATGTTTTGGTGACTGATGACAATGCTTTTGCGGACTAATCGTGTGCATTGAGTTTTTCAGAGATTCATCCTTTGGCACGAGACGATTCCCTCCCCTCGGAGTTTGAAGCGAAGACGGTGTAGTACTTTCGAATTAGTTTGGTGGACTAGTTTCGTAGGGATCACCGTACTATCAAGAGGAGGTCCGCTTTGGAAAGGCTAGGGTGGAATCATCACGTACTCTTCCTTTGCACACCCTCCGAGCCTTTCCGCTTCGTTGATGAGCTCGTTCCCCTCTCTCAGTGTGCCCTCTCTGGTCCCAGTGGTAGTACCGCGGACCGGAGCGGTAGTACCGCTTCGGTGCTACAAGCGGCAGTACCGCTCCACAGCGGTAGTACCGCTGTAGCCCCCAGCCGTAGTACCGTTGCGGCTTCGTGCTAGTACCGCCTCGATTCGAGGGGTCTTTTTCCGTGTCGGGTTTTACGGTACTAGCTACGGCAGTTGGAGCGGTAGTACCGCTCGTGTGCGGTAGTACCGCCCTGACCACCGCGGTAGTACCGCTCTGGGCCCAGCGGCAGTACCACGAGGAGGAGCGGTAGTACCGTTGGCCAAGCAGTAGTACCGCTCTCTGCGGGGCTGAAGTGGGGGGTAACGGTTGGATTGCTCCCCCCACTATAAAAGGGGGTCTTCTTCCCCAAAGTTGATCTACCTCTTCCCCCAAAAGCTCCATTGTTGCTCCAAGCTCCATTTTCGCCCGATCTCTCTCCCTAGCCAATCAAACTTGTTGATTTGCTCGGGATTGGTTGAGAAGGCCCCGATCTACACTTCCACCAAGAGAAATTTGATTCCCTCCACTAATCCCTAGCGGATCTTGTTACTCTTGGGTGCGTGAGCAACCTAGATGGTTGAGGTCACCGCGGGGCCATAGTCCATTGTGGTGAAGCTTCGTGGTGTTGTTGGGAGCCTCCAATTAAGTTGTGGAGATTGCCCCAACCTTGTTTGTAAAGGTTCCTTCGCCGCCTTCAAGGGCACCAATAGTGGAATCACGGCATCTCGCATTGTGTGAGGGCGTGAGGAGAATACGGTGGCCCTAGTGGCTTCTTGGGGAGCATTGTGCCTCCACACCGCTCTAACGGAGACGTACTTCCCCTCAAAAGGAAGAAACTTCAGTAACACATCCTTGTCTCCACTGGCTCCACTCTTGGTTATTTCTTACCTTTACTTGTGCACGCTTATATTGTGTTGTATCCCTTTCTTGCTTGTGCGCTTGTTGTTGTTGCATCATATAGGTTGCTCACCTAGTTGCATATCTAGACAACCTACTTGGATGCAAAGTTTAAATTGGTAAAGAAAAGCTAAAAATTGTTAGTTGCCTATTCACCCCCCCTCTAGTCAACTATATCGATCCTTTCAGAAGGAACTTCGGTAACACATCCTCGTCTTCACCGGCTCCACTCTTGGTTATCTCTTTCCTTTACTTTCGCAAGCTTACTTGTGTTAAATCCCTTGCTTGCTTGTGTGCTTGTTGTCATTGCATCATATAGGTTGCTCACTTAGTTGCATATCTAGACAACCTACTTTGATGCAAAGTTTAAAGTGGTAAAGAAAAGCTAAAAATTGTTAGTTGCCTATTCACCCCCCCCCCCTCTAGTCAACTATATCGATCCTTTCAAACGGCTTTGGCTTTGGGGGAAAGAAGAGAAGTGGGAGGCGCAGATGGATCTGTAGCAGAAGAGGCAATGAAGGGCAGTTTAAATAGCCGGGGAGACGAAAAGGGTACACGCGCAAACGGCGTAGATCGTGACTCAGTGCGTGCGTGAACCGATGCGATCATCAATGTGTGAACGTGAATCGATGCGAACGTGCTTTGCGTGCTCTGCGTTGGCGGCTGCCTGCCTCCCCCTTCTGCGTGCTCTGCGTTGGCGGCTGCCTGCCTCCCCCTTCTGCGTGCTCTGCGTTGGCGGCTGCCTGCCTCCCACAACTGAATCGAGCGGCAGCCGTGCGGCGTGAACCGATGCCTCGACATATGGACGCGAGTGTGCGTGCAGCCTGCCCCTTCTGCCACCGGCACGTATGCCTGCGACGCGTGAAACGACGCTGCGGAGCGACTGAATCCACCGGCAACCGTGCGGCACGGATCGATGCGTGTGTGTCGGCGTGCATGCATGCGTTTAGGTCTAGCTCACTAGATGCGTGCGTGGCGGTGTTCGTATGCATAGCAGGCTACATCGATGCCAAAGCCGGGCATGCATAGCAGGCTGCATCCATCGATAGCAGGCTTTTTTTAATTTATTACCAACAAACTAACGAGCCCGTCCTATGAACACAAACACGGCCCAACCAGCGAAGCCACAACCATAGTCAACAGAGTCGAACGTGGCCCCACAAGTCAGTTAACGGCCAAGACGGCAAACATTAGTTATGAACATTTGTGAGAGTTTCAGCTAAGGAAGTGGGGAAAAGTGAGCAAAAGTTTAAAGCGTGGGGAAAACTGAGCACAACTAAGAAATTGGGGGCACAGATGGAATAAGCCCTATTTGAATATACACCGGATCCAGGCAACAGGTCATGTACGTATGCACGTGTTGTACCCAGTCGTGATCATTTGCTTGTACGTAGCTTAATCAAGTCTTTCTGCGTGCGTGTGTAGGTATTTTTGCGATGCATCTGTACCTACGAAGCCCAATATGCATGGGCCATGCAGTGCAATTGCAGCCCAACTTACACATATATCAAGAACTTGGACTAGCTAATTAATTAACCAGCCATTAGCCCATAAAAATATCTTTCGCTCAGGATTTTCAATGTACATACACTGTGCACGTGTATGATACGCATGCAATCCATGGACACTCCTTGCTCCACACAAATTCAGTCTTCTTCTCAAGTTATGAGGCAAGGGAGAAAAAGATATTGGTACAAATTATCATCAAACAACTTTTTTACTACTCATTCTCCTTATTTTCATACTATATGTAGTACAAAATCCCGTCGAACAGATCGTAGGGATTATTTTTTAATTACTGCGTTCCCCAACAGTGGCATCCGAGCCAGGTCTATGCGTATATGTTATATGCATGAATAGAACACAAAGAGTTGTGGGCGATAATAGTCATACTGCTTACCAGCATGTCATACTTTGATTCGGCGGTATTGTTGGATGAAGCGACCCAGACCGACATTACATGACCGCGTTCATGAGACTGGTTCTACCGCCGTGCTTCGCACACAGGCGGCTCGTGGGTGTCTCTTTCTTCAACTTTAGTTGAATCGAGTGTGACGACGCCCGGTCCTTGTTGAAGGTTAAACAACACACTTGACGAAAAATCGTTGTGGTTTTGATGCATAGGTAAGAACGGTTCTTGCTAAGCCCGTAGCAGCCACGTAAAACTTGCAACAACAAAGTAGATGACGTCTAACTGTTTTTGCAGGGTATGTTGTGATGTGATATGGTCAAGACGTGATGAGATATAAATTATTGGATGAGATGATCATGTGTTGTTAAAGTTATCGGCAACTGGTAGGAGCCTTATGGTTGTCTTTTTATTGCATAAGATGCAAGCGCCATATAATTGCTTTACTTTATCGCTGTGCGATAGCAATAGTTGCAAAAGCAATAGTTGGCGAGACGATCATGTGATGACACGTTAATAAAGATCAAGATGATGGAGATCATGGTGTCATTGTTGCGGAACGCAGTAATTTCAAAAAAATTCCTACGATCACACAAGATTTATCTAGGAGAAGCATAGCAACGAGCGGGGATAGTGTGTCCACGTACCCTCGTAGACCGAAAGCGAAAGCGTTATGTAAACGCGGTTGATGTAGTCGTACGTCTTCACGATCCGACCGATCCTAGTACCGAACGTACGGCACCTCCGCGATATGCACACGTTCAGCTCGGTGACGTCCCACGAACTCTAGATCCAGCTGAGGTCGAGGGAGAGTTTCGTCAGCACGACGGCGTGATGACAGTGTTGATGAAGTTACCGACGCAGGGCTTCGCCTAAGCACTACAACGATATGACCGAGGTGGAAATCTGTGGAGGGGGGGCACGGCACACGGCTAAACAATCAACTTGTGTGTCTATGGGGTGCCCCCCTCCCCCGTATATAAAGGAGTGGAGGAGGGGGAGGGCCGGCCTCCTATGGCGCGCCCAAGGGGGGGAGTCCTACTCCCAGTAGGAGTAGGTTTCCCCCCTTCCCTAGTTGGAGTAGGAGAAGAAGGGAGAGGAAGAGGGAGAGAAGGAAAGGGGGCCGGCCCCCTCCCAATTCGGATTGGGCTTGGGGGGGGGGGCGCCCCCACCTTGGCCGCCTCCTCCTCTCTTCCACCATGGCCCATTAAGGCCCATTAACTCCCCAGGGGGTTTCGGTAACCCCCGGTACTCCGAAAAAATGCCCGAACCACTCGAAACCTTTCCGGTGTCCAAACATAGCCTTCCAATATATCAATCTTTATGTCTCGACCATTTCGAGACTCCTCGTCATGTCCGTGATCATATGCGGGACTCCGAACAACCTTCGGTACATCAAAACACATAAACTCATAATACCGATCGTCATCGAACGTTAAGCGTGCGGACCCTACGGGTTCGAGAACTATGTAGACATGACCGAGACTCATCTCCGGTCAATAACCAATAGCGGAACCTGGATGCTCATATTGGTTCCTACATATTCTACGAAGATCTTTATAGGTCAAACCGCATAACAACATATGTTGTTCCCTTTGTCATCGGTATGTTACTTGCCTGAGATTCGATCGTCGGTATCTCAATACCTAGTTCAATCTCGTTACCGGCAAGTCTCTTTACTCGTTCCGTAATGCATAATACCGTGACTAACTCATTAGTCACATTGCTGTGACACCCAAGTTTTTATTTGGATTTTTCAAAAGATTTTTTTTGTTTTGACTTGAGGGGAGTGATTTAAATTTTTCTTCAAGAGAACTCTCCCTCTCATATCTTTTCTTTATGGCAAAAGTTTTATTTGGATTCACCCAAGGTCTGTCTTTAGTCTTGGAAGTTCTTGCCTTTCATTTGGACTCAAGACAAAATGTTTTTCATTTGGGAAAATAACCTTTGAAAATCTTTTTGAAAATGCACTATGGCTTTTGGAAAGTCCTTTGCCACTTTCAACTATTCCTTCTTGCCATGGCATTAGTGCAAATCCTCTCCCCTAACCCTTCCCTCACCTTTGGATCATGTTTTACACCTAATCCAGCAGGTTGAACCTCTCCATGTGATAATTTCCATTCAAATTCTACTCAAACAAATTTCTGTCTTCTATCCTACTACTTGGAGATTTACAAAGGAACTCCTTTTTCTGTTTTGATTTTTGCCACCAAACCTTTTTCCCCTCCTAGTCCTTTGAACCCTCAACCTAGAACCATGAAGATCCACTAGTCTTCAGTTCAAAATTTTCAAACTACACCTGCTGCAAGTTTGGACCAGATTTGACCAATTTGGTGGAATTCATTCAAAACCTTCCCCAAAAATTCCAAGTAAAATCAGGCAACCCCTGGGTGCATTGAGTGGCCATCTCACCAAGTTACAGCTCCAGAAAAATTCATCTCATTGCAAAATCTTTCTGTCGAACACCTGCAGTGCATGGTCAATGTCAAGTTCAGAAGTTTCAGAGATTCAGTTCAGTGCTCACTATCGTTTTCTTCAGAGATGGACATCGATCTCGTTAGTGCCACCGCGTCACCTTGCTCCTCGTCCCCTCCTCCTTGTCCCTGCACCGCACGAACGCCTGGCGCCTTGCGGGCGTCGGAGACGAGCAGCAGAAGGTGCGCCGCCCCGTGACCGACGCCGGCGGCGGCTTTGCGGACGCCAGCGGGAGACACGGCGCCGACGACTCCACCCAGCGCCGCCCAAACCACCGGAGCCCGCCGCGTGGCCTTCCACTCCCCCGAATGCGCTGCCGCTCTCGTCGTGAACCGCAGGGCGCGGAGCGCGCTCTCTGCCGCCGTTGAGCCCGTGCGGTCACCTCACCGTGGACCGACGCCATTACGCCGAGACCAGCTCCGTTTAGTTGTGAAACAACTCCAGTAACCTCCACTGATGCTGCCTGGCCGCTCAAACCACCTTCCAATCCACTGCTCCGCCGTAATCGCTCGCCGGAGATTCTCCGTTCACGGCCACCCCGTCGATCTGCCTATAAATAGAGGCCCCGAGCTTCAACTCGAGCACCCACCAGCCCTGCACTCCCCCTAGAGCAAGCCTAGCCACTAGTAGAACCCCGAGGAAGTCTCCTTCCTCGACCCCGGCCGCCGCGACCCGCCACGGGATCCAGCCCGATTCACCCCCGTGTGCGCTCCTCCGCCTCCATTCTCTTACCAATAGCTTCACCATGCATCCCTCTTTCTGACCCGCACTTCAATTTGAAGCTTGCAGCCCTCCACCGGAGTTCTCCATCCTCACCCGAGCCGCCGTCCGCCGGAGATAGTGTCGCCGTCGACGTGGTGCTCCCCGTTGGACGAGTCCACCACCCACCGACGCGGAAGAAGACGCTGAAGCTCTTGGTACCCTCCGTTTCTCCTAACTCGCCATGGTTCGACGCCGGCGTCCACCGCAGTCTTCGGGCGCCGGCGAGCTTTTCAAACCTGACATGTGGACCCCGCGTGTCAGCCTCTGTTCTTTTATTCGCGAACCGTTTTCTGTTGGCGCCTTCGGGCAAAATACGCTTTCTCTCTTGCGCTTGCGCATTTCCAAACGAAACGTTTTCTGTTTTCTCAGTTAAAACCCTGGAACTTTTCTGTTTCATTACAGAAAGGTCCCTGGACAGAAACCTTTATAACTTTTTAATAAAAAGGTATTTTTGGGTGATTCTTTTTCTGACAATCTTCAAATTTTGTCTAGTTTTTTATGGGATTTATTTGGAAAATATTTGGCAAAGTTTCTGTGCATGTGTTGGTTTTCACGATAGTACCCGTTTCGTGATTGCCGTAGGTTCCGGGAGAGGTGATGGAGCCGCGAACTTCGCCGAGCTAGACTCCGACTTCTCCGAACCAGGCAAGCATGTTTTGAACATTTGATATGACAGGTGTTTTGCATGTTTGCGTGAAAGTTGGTGCGTGGCATATGAGTGTCAGTAAATACCTCGTTGCTTGTAAGGCAACTACCCGGTTGTTTCCAAAGTCGTGATGATCTCTGATGAGAGATGGCCTAATCATGTGGTGACATGAAGGGCAGCAAGGGGGTACTGTTGTAGCATGCCAGCCTTGCGTCATCCGACTTTCTCCGACGTTAACGTGGTTGGAGCTACGTTATCGTTCTTCCTTTCTTTCCGCATGTTCCAAAGTTGCGATGATCTCTGATGAGAGATGGCCAAATCATGTGGTGACATGAAGGGCAGCAAGGTGGTACTGTTGTAGCATGCCAGCCTTGCGTCATCCGACTTTCTCCGACGTTAATGTGGTTGGAGCCGCATTACCGTTCCTTCCCCCTTCCGTGCTACCACATGTCTCATTGCCAGGGATGCGGTTTAGTAAGTTGGTAACCTCTTTCCATGTACACACCAAACAGAGAGGCCGGGATGATGGTACCTTGGCCCAGGATTAAAGCCAGTCATCCGGTCAGGGGGCATGGGTGTTTCCGGTTGGGACCGAGAGGGGGGGGCACCCCCTTATAGCGCGCGTATAGAAATTTGATCCCATGCTACGCGAGGTTGTAGCCTCCCCGTCTCAAGGTTTTTCTTGAACGATGCTTAGGGTGATCCCTGGCTTCGGATGGTTAAATTGGGTGTGTACTGGTTAGACGTGTTTCTTCCAAAACACCGTAGACGGAACTAGTCCCCGTGACTACTGAAATCCGTTGGCTGTGGTTAAGTACAAACTTTGCAGAGTCAATTCTTTCCAAATCATCGTATCCCTGATCAAGTAATGAAAACATTATATCCATATCTATCCGCGTGGAAAACTTGTTCCCGGCGAGAAAGCTCAAGTGGTAATCCAGATTTATTGCTATTCCTGTGAATGGACTAACTTTATATTTGTTTCATGCTCGTGATAAATTATGTTCCCAAACTGTTGTATTATTGAGCTGTGTTATAAGCCCTTTATGTGACGTCGCGCAGACGTCCGACTGTGGCGTGTTTTTGTTTCTTACATTAAATATAAGCCCTTTATGTGACGTCGCGCAGACGTCCGACTGTGGCGTGTTTTTGTTTCTTACATTAAATATAAGCTCTTTATGTGACGTCGCTCAAACGTCCGACTGTGGCATGCACCGTCCTTATTTTCTGTTATAAGCCCTTTATGTGGTGTCGCCTCGACGCCCGACTGTGGCATTATTATTCCGCATTTTCCGCTCGAGGAGTCTTTCAGACACTCGTTTGGCACCAGTATTATTATTCCGCATTTTCCGCTCGAGGAGTCTTTCAGACACTCGTTTGGCACCAGTATTATTATTCCGCATTTTCCGCTCGAGGAGTCTTTCAGACACTCGTTTGGCACCAGTATCATTATTCCGCATTTTCCGCTCGAGGAGTCTTTCAGACACTCGTTTGGCACCAGTATTACTATTCTGCAGTTTCCGCTCGAGGCGTCATTCAGACCCTCGCTTGGCACCCAGCATTTACTACCTCTATGTCTGAATCGTACTGGTTAACTTATTCATGTACTTCATGTTCGCATTTGTTATATCTTATGTCCGAACTGTCTGGCGAGTACTTTCATAGTACTCACCTGGCTTGTTGATTTGGCCAGATGTTGACGAAGGCGATCTCTTGGATGAAGAGTTTGATAGCGCGTCCGATGCCTAGAGGAGTCCCAGTCAGTCCTGCGCGATCCCGGATTTTGGTCACTTGTTTTGTATACGCTTCCGCCACCCGCAATAAGTCTTCTCGAGCCTCTTTCCGACGCTCGAAGAGCTGTAGTCTTCTGGAATCATATCACTCGCTTCGCGGTGATATCTCCACCACCGTTATTATCGTGAGTTAGTAGTTTGCCACCCTATCCGCCGTATTGTTTATCGGCGGGCATGTAATAAATCGTTGGGCAGTCTCTGCTCAACCTTGTATTATATTTAGTACTCCTGGTAATTTTTCTTCAGTGACCAAGATATTGTCTATCAGTGAGAAGGAATTCTTCCTCGCTGGTCCGTAAAAGGGATTGGTTTCTCAATAATCATTTTATTGAAAAACCGGTCATGACAACTGCTTGCAAGGCTTATAGTGATGTGCATTACCGAGAGGGCCCAGAGATACCTCTCCGAAACACGGAGTGACAAATCCTAATCTCGATATATGCCAACCCAACAAACACTATCGGAGACACCTGTAGAGCATCTTTATAATCACCCAGTTACATTCTGACGTTTGATAGCACACTAAGTGTTCCTCCGGTATTCGGGAGTTGCATAATCTCATGTATAAGTTATGAAGAAAGCAATAGCAATAAACTAAACGATCATAGTGCTAAGCTAACGGATGAGTCATGTCAATCAATTCATTCTCTAATGATGTGATCCCGTTCATCAAATGACAACTCATGTCAATGGCTAGGAAACTTAACCATCTTTGATCAACGAGCTAGTCAAGTAGAGGCATACTAGTGACAATCTGTTTGTCTATGTATTCACACATATACTAAGTTTCCGGTTAATACAATTCTAGCATGAATAATAAACATTTATCATGATATAAGGAAATATAAATAACAACTTTATTATTGCCTCTAGGGCATATTTCCTTCAGTCTCCGGCCATGGTCGACAACGACGAAATTTGAGTAGCATAGAATGTAGTACGTAGTTTTATATATATATATATATATATATATATATATATATATATATATATATATATATATATATATATATATATATATATATTGTGCATGCTTTTGTATGGATTTAAGGGGTGAGTGCGAGAGACTTATATGTGAAGAAGGAAATATGAGAAGTGCCCGCTCAATACCTGCCGACGCGTCTGCGGGCGTTTGAGGGGCCGAAATAGTAAAGTCCGGCTGTTGATGCTCTTATCTATGGCTCTAGATAATTTGCTAATCAATCTCTCTTTCCTGTCTACCACCAAAGATCTGCGTGACAGTGAGACTTGAGGATCGCACCTACTGTTTCGTCATCAGCCTCCCTTTGTGTGCCCTTAATTAGTCAGTGCCGATCGATCAAAGGGCCAAAACTCTTATTTATTTTTGTTCGTCCCGTTTGATTGAATCCAAAAGCCGCTGCCTTTCTTACCTGGGTGAGTCACCATGTGTCCAAAACTTGTAAATATCAGGCGGGTGGATATTTTTCATCACAAAAAGCCAGAGCAAAAATTGCACGACCATGATCAATTGATGGGCCCGCTCTGCTTGTTCATCGATCATATGGATGGATGTACCCTGCCACATGTGCCGGCTTTGTGTCGCATATTGTGCCCCTGTTTATGTCCACTCAATCTGACAAGTCATTCTCAAAAAAGAAAAAAATGATAAGTTATGGTACCATTTTTCTTGCCATCAGCTTATGGTTTTCGAGGTACCAATTTGGTGCATTATTACGTGTATTAGAAACGCCGGATTCTATGGCGCGATCGAAATGGGTCAGGCCATCAAATAAGTTTTTGGAGGGGTCGGTGGACACTAAATAAGATCCTTCAGGGGACATTTTTTGCAAACACACACACACGAGAATCGCCAACCATGCACGCGCTTGCTCTTCACCCGAATACTCTCTAGGCGTGTTTGGTTCAAGTTTTGAACAGTAGTTACATTGCATACACTTCTCAACCCAGTCTGGTTGAGCAAAAACAGCCTCAAATGCATCATCTGCAAGTTGTTTGGTTGCCTGCATCTAGGGTCCCCGCATTAGGTAATACGCAAGTGCACTTTGTTTGGTTGGTTGCATTAGCCCAAGCGGCACATGAACACGGCGTTTGGTTGCATACGCCGTACATGTTGTGCTTGCCTTGTATCCTAGTTCGTGAGCTTACCCACACCTAGCACACCAACGCCACAGCACAGCAATGGCGATGAACTGGGCGAAGATGATGAAGTTCTTCAGCTTCAGCCCAAACTGACGATCCACCTTGACACCTTCAACCTTGCCACTGTCAACACTGCTGCCGTGCTTTCGCACCCACTCGGAATAAGTTTGTTCTGCTGCCTGCCTAGTCTTGAACCCTTTATGGGTGATGTTGCTATACGATGCCACTTGTGCACTGGCTTCTTCCCATGAACTATAAACCCCTGGAGCCTTACCGATGAACACGGCATACCATTTGCCCTAGCAATGCACAAGAGCAAGAGTTGAAGCAGCAAATCAATGGAGCACACAAGTAGCAAGCAAAGTAGCACACAAACAACAATGGAGCAGAAGAAAAGTAAAGCATACATGATCATACGGCATAGCAAGTTCTTCCTAGCACTACCTTCGTGTTAATCTATCACCACATCCAAAAGAGGGTGTAGTCCTACCACCGCAAGTTCACCATCAGCGTGAGGGGTTAGTATATACCACCTCACCAAAATATACAGACCATCAAATAGTTTTGAGCCCTAACTACACAAAATGAACGTCGTCGTCGCCACCGCCATCGCCATCGACTTCTCCACTTGGACACTTGGATCCATCGACTTCTCCACTTCCTCAGGTGGTTGTACACCTGGGTGGCAGACACCTCTTGCCACATAACTCGAACACCTGCTTCGCAACGGTGTTAAGTGCACCTCCTTGAATCCCTTGTCAGTCCTAACTCCACTAGAGATGAGGTCACACATCTTGTTCAGCACGAACGTGGACATGAACGGCTGCCACTTCATGTTGTTCGACCTACCATCCTTCTTTGCCTTTACTGCTGCTAGCTTGAGTGCAGCGGCAGCAGCAGCAGCAGTAGTTGGCTCAACGAGCACTACTGGCACATAGAGGGAATCAGACGTGAACACCTCTGAATCAGGTGCCATCTCGGACATAGGCTGCGAGTCCTCGACAAACGATGGAGTAAACTGGCTGTCGGACACGAGAAGGGCCTAACTAAGATCTTGCGTCTACGTGGTCATGTCCTACAATCGTAGCACGCATTGACAGTAAGCATAGCACGCAACATACCGGACAATCCATGAAAGCAGAAGCATACATGTACATGGTTCATCACTATCATAGTAAGCACATGCTTCATCGCTATCATACCAAGCATACCGGACAATCTATGATCAAGAACATACATCTACAACAAACAACATGCTACAAATGGACCACCAATACCTACAAATCACAGATCTAAGCATGATTCAACACAAGCACAATGTTCAACTTCAAACTCTACTACTAATCTAGCCTACCACATGCTTGAACATCTAGCCCTACCACAAATTGCAACTGCAGTATAGCAATCAACCATATCAGCTCACAGATCAGACCACTATTCAACCATGCATCTAGATCAAACCCTAGCTGCAGCTCAGATCTAGCTAGAAGGAACAGAGAGAAAGGGGGATTGAACTCACAGAGGCCATGGCTGCAGCTTGAGGACGAGGGGGGACGGTCGTGGAATATCAACGCCGGTCGGTGAAGGAGCGCCGACGTCGTGGACCACCGGCCGATGAAGATGCGCTGCTTACCTACTCGTCGGTGCCGATGCGCGTCGGCGGAAAAGCTCGAACGGAGAAAGAATGATGGCGGGAGTTGGGGCAGTGAGGGAGGGGCTAAATAGGGGTGGACTCGGCGGGAGGTGAGCCGAAATCCTCCCGCCGATTTTTCGGCGACGCGGGCGAGCTCGTGCCATCTCCCCTGCTCGCACAAGGGGAGAAGCGCGTCGCCCTCCCCTGCCTCGCCCGAGCCTGGCTCGCGAGCTACTGCCGATTCGGGCGTTTCCCCTGGGCTTGGCCTGAACGTGCTTTAAGGTCCGTGCGATACGAGCCACACAGTGAACGCAGGCAACCAAACGAGCCACTTTTTTCCCGCGCGGACCAGGCTGGGCCTAATGCGGGCAACCAAACACCCCCTCTGTGTCTGTCTCCTGCAGTGCTGCCTAGCTAGTCTTCGCGCTGCTTGGCCGGTGCGGTGCAGGTTGACCGGTCTCGCGACTGGCGGGCTGGTCGGTGAGTTCCTTGGAATTCAGCGATGCATGCATGCATGCATGCCGTGAGCTCGCGTGCTACCACTGCTGGATGCTGGAGAGTACGTTGCTTCTTTCTTTAGTCGATCGATCGGCACCTAGGTCAACTCTGTCACTGTTACTACTACCTTTGACTCTTCATCTGCTACTTACTAGAATTTGCCGTTGTACTATTTATTTGAAAATTAATAAAAAACGCAGCAGAGTCCTGCTGCTTTCCTCAAAAAGAAGAAAAAAAACTAGAATTTGCCGTGTTTCCCGACGAAACTTGTCATCCCCGCAACTGCTAAAATTACCATAAAATAACGTTTGTTTTGCCATGTCTTCCCACTTTCCCAGGGAACATCAGCACAATAACCTTCGCCTATTGTGGAGCAGCGCATGAATTCGAAAAGTCAGTACAGTATGAAAATCCTGGCGTCATGCACTCGATCGGGATAACTACGAAATGCAAAATAGACAACAAAGCTGAATTCTGCTTTTGGGCGCCGCGACGTGGTACACGAGCACGAACTTGATAAGCGCAGCTTCGTGCGCTACGTACCGGCCCACCTGGCGCCCTAGTCAGCCGTGATGATCATGCAACCGTCTCGGTGCGCATGCGTGGCACCATCATCCCGCGACACGTAACGTAAGGATGGCTAAGTCACGCAAGTCCGTCCGTTGTTGTTCCCTGTCGGCGCGTACGGCTGATATCGCCAGCAGTCCAATGACAGTGACGCGCCGTCGAGCAAAATTTAACCTCGTCACCGTGGCCAGTGATTCCGTGGTCGATGTGATCATCTCCATTAAGTGGCCGTGGCTAATTACCATCTCCCATATATTAGCTTATTACTTTTTGCAGGACACATTTTGAGTAATCGATGGCTAACTAATAAGCATAGTTGTTGTTTTATCTATAAAACGGGACGCGAGACTATTTAAGAAAAATACTAATACGTACAATACAGATGAACGGTTTCATAGTATCATTGGACTCGTATTAAGATCGATCACGCAAGTATCAATAACATAGTATTTGCATATCCAAAATATAATTATTTGCAGGAAACACTCGATGAAGTTCCGAAACCAGACAGTTGTAGTAAATATGTTCAATATTTCGCGGCCATTGCTTGAAACTCTTTCTTTGCACAAAAGGCACAAGGTCAAATGTACTACTAATAGTCTTGTTTGAAACTATGTATTTGCGCAAAAGGCACAAGGCCCTTACAAGAATTCTCTTGCAAGAATAAAGAATGCAAGTAAATCCTTGAAGAAAATAGACCATCTTCCTTATGCATCCCTTGCCGGCATGACCGTCCGACATACTTGAGCAATCATTCTTTAGGGCTTCTTCTTACTTGAGCAACCATGTTGAAACCTATCGGATTGTAGGAGCAGAGCCCGGGAAGTCATAGACATCGACCCAGAGGCAATGAAGACTACGATATGCATAGCTGGGGCCAAGAATGGCCAGAGGATAACCCCAACTCCGGGCAGACATAGAAGGGGACACAAACTTCACAGGTTTTCCGATGGGGTTGTATATGTCTGGGAACCATAGAACAAAAACATCCAACTACACCATCCCCCTTCACATGACATCCAGCTACACAGATCTGTGCCCTTGGGCCCCATTAGGCGGGCCGGTTCAGTCCTTCGACGATGTTGTTGTTTGTCTGACAGAGATGCGCTCCTGCTCGGACGTGGTCACGTGGAGCGGCGGAACGATGGCGCGCCTGCTGCATCGCGGCAGAGGAGGCTTCATGTGCCCCTTCGGGGCCTGGCCAGACCCGCAGGCCCGCGGGACTGGTATGCCTCAGCTGCTGTGTCCGCTCGGCTACTGCCTTCGTGGTGGATGTCAGTCCCTCCTGCGTGTCTACGGTGCTGCTGCTCCCGGTTTCCAGCAAGGGTGAGTCTCCTTGCTTCAGGCCTCGCGTATTAGCTTCGCTGAGACGGCGTCGATGATGACAAGGCCGTGATGGCGCATGCTGGTTGATGGTGTGTGTGGTGGAGGGCTTCGAAGCGTCTAGGAGGGGGGGTGAGGGTCGGGAGAAATCCGTGTCGAGGTTCGACGTCGACGCGGGGACGCCTGTGGGCGCCACCATCCCTTCCTGAAGGGCGTTGGTATTTACCCCCCACCCACCTCCCTCGGTGTATCGGGGGAAACGCCAGGACTTGTCCGGGCAGCAGCTTCGTCGCCGTCGCTTCCCCTCCTGAGGGTGTTGCTTGTTTAGTGACGGTTCGAAGCACTAGGAGCATGGTAGGACAACTTCGGCGGGTGCAGCGGTTACGTGTCTTCTTCGTCTTGTTGATCCACCATTGTCGGCGTTGTTTTCTTTTATGTTTTCTCTCTTTTTTTGTTTTGGGCACGGTTGTGCTGTTGGTGCCTCAGCATTGGATCGGTTGTATCGGCAGTTGTTATATAATATAGTGAGGCTCAAGTCTGTTTCGAGAGGATTCCTTCATACTAAGCTAGAAGAATCACTAATTTTCATCAACTTGGAGTGAAGAGGAGACAAATGAGCCCCAATGCATATCCTTCTTATCAATTTACGAAAATATTGATATGATAGCTACATCTTTCTTTCTTGAAACTTTTTCATGATTCCCTCTTTTTCCGTGTAGAAGGAAAACGTGAGGAGCCAACTGATCCCACTCCTCACTCCTCTCGTCTTACGATGAGAAATCGATCATGCATTTACCACTGGGCTCTAGTGGCATGCCACTGAAATTTCTAGGAAATTTGCAGTCTTATCTAAAAATCCACATGATAATGAGGCTTGACTATTTTTAAGTTAAGAGGATATGCACATATTGCTCTGTCATCAGGTTCAACGTGTTTTTTCAATCCAAAGGGCTTGTCCTTCTCATTTGTGTGATTCACGTGTTATGAACTTCTAAAAAGATGATGTGGATGGATTTTTCTTTTCATAATAAGACAACAAAATAAAAAATAAAATAAAACTACGAATCAGGACCACCAACTGGTCCACATTTCTCTGTTCTTCATATGGGTGAACATTACTTCATCACAATTAACACATGCCAGCCTTTTAGCCCATGTCGTTCTCATAATAACGCACGGATCAGTTAATCCCTCCGTATCAAAATATTTTTTGCTTGCCGAACTAGTTATATATAGCACACAAAAAAGGTGCTATCATCAAAAAAACATTGTGTAGGGAGGCACTCCATACTGCACATGCATCTCCCCTCCACCTCATCAGCATTTCCTACCAAAACAAAGGATCATGGGATGCACATGCGTGCGGCTATCATGGGAAATCTCTTAGCATGGACTTGAAATGGTCCGTATGCAATAGAAGCAAACCGGCATTCACTCCATGAAACATCCACTTTGAGAAAGCAGGCCTCACACTTTTTTACAGTTTAGCATACGTCGTTTTCTGATAACAATAGTCTGCCTCCTCCCACCCGTACCGAATACTACTCCCTCCGTTTTTAAATATAAGTTATTGTAGAGATTTCACTATAGTCTACATACGAAGCAAAATAAGCAAATCCACACTCTAAAATGCATCTATATACATCCGTATATGCTCCGTGTGAGATGTCTACAAAGACTTATATTTAGATTTAGAAACAAAGAGAGTATATCTGAAACCGTACGTGCATGTTTCTGGATTTGCTCTATGTGATATTTGAGGCCGACTAGTTTCATTTGCATAAACAGAGAATGCATGCAATGCAACATCCACAGGTGTACCTTAACGGCTTAACCAGTCTAGACATTATTATTTCTCTGCCAGCACTAATAGTCGTTCGATCAAGAGACCATATTACGTCATTTTTGTGCTGATATGTATCTCGTGTGTAGATTGAATGGTTCCCACCGATGACCCTGTGAAATGGCAAAACCATTTAAAACGAGTCTTCTTCCAGGGATATAATAAGTGTGTATTTCTTTTTTCAATATAATACAGACGCAAGCGCTCATATACATGCGTATATACTCACCTTATGAACGCACACATGTACACCCTATTTCTATGAGCACCTCTGAAAGGTTGAGCCGGCATATCATCTAGAATTTTGCGAAGTCACCGTACGCACCTCGTCATCGACGGGAACGTCTCCTCCCACTAAATGCGCATCATCGGAAATCCTGAAATAAATCGGTAATAAATGCGAGCACCAGGACTTGAACCCTGATGAAATAGGAATACCACAGTCCCTCTAACCATTCAACCATAGGTTGGTTCGCGGCGTGTATTTCCTTAACACTCACCCACACACAGAGGAAAAGTGTATTTCACCATAGTAATTTCTGTCACCGAGAGATATGAAATTCCCATGTAAAACAAGCATCGAGAAAAGTAATTAAATTGAAATCTGCGTCTGCATTCTTCTTTGGACGTGGTAGGTGTTCGGGGCCACAGCCCGTACGGGTGGGGACTGGGACGTGGTACCGTCAGGTAAAACCTAGTCGTGGTTGCTCCCCGGTCAACCTCGGTCGGCCCAGCCGTGGCACGCCCAGGCCGAGACACGCAGCTGGTAGGCCGGGTGCAGGCACGTCGCTGCAAAGGAAGACAGGTCACGCGCATCCATTGGCGTTCCATGTCGACGGCACGTACGGCTGATAGATAGAGCTACAGTACTACTAGCTCCACTGCCGCTGACTACTGACTACTGACAGCAACATTAACGTGATCAAGCGATTTACTGCTACGTAGCAGTAATTTAGTACTACTTTTCCCGATCAAAAGAGGTCGTGTCGTGTACTACTACTCCACTGTACGTGTCACAGTAAATGGTACTGTAGTAGTACTGGTAGTATTATGCTACTATACAGGAGTACTCCTACTTGATTAGTTGATGTATAAAACACATATCGAAGCAGTTTCAATATACTTTTCAATCAAGTCTATATGATACCCCTTCGCTCCTGCCTCCTGCAACCTTCGAGTTAGGTTTTCCTGCCTTTCGCCGGCGTCATCGCCGGTCCACCTCGTCTCCCATGTGTCAGGACCTCGATCCTAAGTCACACCGACCTAGCATGTAACACATCATATCACTTTACGGCCTCACGCACAGTATTCTCACGGGTGCCACCTTATCTGACTTGGGTCCGTTTGCGTCTTTTGGCTCACACATATATGATAGTGTCGCTAGCATCCATATGACAGATAACCCGGGCCGACATGACTAGTCGTGAATCCAAAGTGCCACTAACTTACAGGGACAGGCATACATGACCCAGCAACGAACGTGTCGGTCATTAACGTATGAACCCAAGTCGTAGCAAGCTACAAGGACTTAAAGGAACAACGCGTGACATTTCCCCGGAGGGACAAACATAGGTACGAAGAAGGACACATGCCGGCCAGCCTAAGTGTTCCGAAGCAGTAGCAAGCTACCACGGCTCAGTGAAAGCACTAGGAGACATTTCCCCATAAGAGAGGCTACCAAGAATAAACAACTAGATTGTCGGATCCCACACATACCAAGCATTCCAAAATCATACACATAATATGCTCGATATGTGCAAATACAACATGGCATCGCAACAAAATTCTACGACTCGGAGTATTTATTCAGAAGGCTCCGAAGAGTCATAGATAGTACGAATTACAATCATGGATCACATGACCCAACATACAGAGCATACAGGCAATGGAAGCATAACATGTCTGAGTACAAACAACTACAAATGAAAAAGGCTGAGAAGCCTAACTATCTACAAGACCCTCCCAAGGGTACATGATCTTAGCTGAGGTAACAAGCTAAACGTCGAAGTCCACGCGGAACTACTAGTGAGACTGAAGTCTCTTCTGAAAAACATAAATTAGGCAAATGTGAGTACAAATGCACCCAGCAAGACTTACATCAAAACTAGCTACATATGCATCAGTATCAACAAAGGAGTGGTGGAGTTTAACTGCAGCAAGCCAGCTTTGACTCAGTGGCTAACCTGAACTACGACTGCAAGTAACTCTTTTGAGGTGGCGCACACGAGTCCACATATTCACCATAACAATACACCACTATGGATCCGCTCCCGTCTCCCTACGAGAAGGCCATCCATAGCACTCACACTTATCTTGCGCATTTTAGAGTATCCACTTTCACTTGTCTATGAACTATATAAGCAACCCAGTAGTCCTTTACCGCGGACGCGGCTATTTGAATAGATCATGTTAACCCTGCGGGGTGTACTTCACACACGTCATGTATCTCGGCAACCTTCAAGCGGAAGCCTGGCGAGGGTGTCGGCCACGACCTGACTAACCACGCAAGACTCTAGTCCAGGTTTATCGCCTATTCGGGTTCCACCCGCAAGGGAGTCTAGCCGAGGTTTCCATCACAACCTCAAACGATGTGTACAGGGTTCCCAAGCCCACCAAACGGGCGACGCTTGGTATACCCGGCCACGGTGCCTAGTCTGTCCCAAGTCCACCTGTACCGGATGCCACTTGGTAGACTACTAACACAACCTACAAACACCAGAAACTAGTTGCAACTCCTGGACGGAGATCGAGGTGATTAATAAGCCGAGAGGGGCACTTAAGCATTCCAATGTGCGGTAGTAACTGTCTTGGATCACAGACACAGAACTCAGTTTCTGATGACGGTTTCAATGAGACAACCCACCATGTACTCCTACATGGCCTCTCACCGCTACCTTTACCAAATCATGTTCACACACTTAGGCCTCGTTCGGATCAAAGGGAAGAAAAACAATGGATTGGAACAAAGTGGAGGAAAAGGAAAGGAAAGCAGGTGTGAAACATAGGAATATAAAAACGTTGCAACAGTGTTCGGGACGCAGGAGACACAGTACAGGAAATATAAATGGGTTAGTCCCACGAAATGAATTTTCTATGTTGAGTTCAGGTCAATGGACCCCAGCATGCACAGATCCAGGCCGTAGTTAGCTTGATGTGGGCCCCAAATGCTTGGTTGAGCTACGCTGCCTCGGGCCAACGCACAAAAAAAGAGCTGGGAGTGGATGTTTTATTTCCTCCAAAAGTACAGGATAGCTACGATTTCCAGAGGATTTGAAATGATAGATTCCTACGTCCTGAACAAAGCTACAGTGACAAAACCAGTAGGAATGGATTCCTTCACCGCTTCCTTCAGTTTTCCCGTGAAACGAACATGCCCTTAGCTCTCAACAGTAGGACATTGATGACCACATTCCAATTCATCCCCGATGAATCAGACCTGACACAACTCTAAGCAATAGCAGGCATAACAAGCAAGCATAAATGAGTAGGCACATCATGGCTCAAACAACTCCTACTCATGCTAGTGGGTTTCAACTATTTACTGTGGCAAAGACAGGTCATGCAGAGGAAAAGTGGTTCAACTACCATAGCATGTAACAGTTGAAACATTGTTGTCCTAATGCAGTAAAAGAGAGCAAGAGCGAGAGAGTGGGATTGTATCGGAATGCTCAATGGGGGTTTGCTTGCTTGGCACTTCTGAAGATAGCATTGTATCTTTATCAGTGTCATCGATCACATCGTCGGAACAACGTCTACCGAGAGGGAACAACACCGACAAAGGAACAGAAACAACATTCAATTCAATGCAATGCACAAGCAAATGAATGATATGACATATTATGGTACTGAATTGAGCTAATGCAACAACAAGTCATTTTAATTGAAGTGGAATTCAAACTACTTCAAATTCCAACTCCAAACCTATTTTTCAAATTTACCCTAATCATGTTTTATCCTAAACAGTGGAGTTAACTTGCTCAAACATGCATGAACATGGCATAAACTGATTCTTTGGATTTTTATGATCATTTTTCATATATAACTTATTTCATTTGGAGTTACGGTTGAATTCCTATAATTTTTTAAAGTTTTGAACATTTTCTGAAATAAATAAATCATTTCTGATTTATTTAAAACTCTAGAAAACATTTAACGCATCAGCATTACGTCACTGTGACGTCAGTAGGTCAACTGGGCGGTCCAGGTCAAACCTGACCAGTGGGACCCCCCGTGTCAGTGTCACATCTAGCTAACAGTGGTATTAGTGTTAAGCTGAACCTAATCTAATTACTGTCAGGTGTTGGGCCCACCTGTCATGGGCACAGGGGATGCCACTAGCGCTAATTAACCGGGATTAGGCCGGAGGCTAATCGCCGACGAGGAAAGAGGCGGCGGTGGGGCTCCGGATTGCGCTACGGGGCACGGTTCGAGCCGCGGCTGGGCGCGTTGGAGTGCCCTCGCCGACGCGCGTCGAAGGGTGGTGCCAGCCGGGCCTGTGGTGGCCGGAGGCGACGGCTACAAGCTCGGCAGCGGCTGCCGGCGTGCAAACAAAATGGATGAGAGGGGTATTCGGGGGAGGAGCTCACGGTGATTGCGTTGAGCTTTTCAGTGGGCTCGGGGAGGCATCGGAGCGGGCGGATCGGCGAGGCGGATCTCCGGCGGCTGACGATGAAGAAGACAGTGGTGGAGATGATGCAGGGCCTCCGGGCGTCGCGTAGCTCGGTGGAGAGGACGAGGAAGACGCGGCGGAGCTTCTTGGTGGGTGCTACCTCTTGAGCACTGCGTTGGTTTTCCCTTGAAGAGGAAAGGGTGATGCAGCAAAGTAGCGTAAGTATTTCCCTCAGTTTTTGAGAACCAAGGTATCAATCCAGTAGGAGACCACACGTAAGTCGCCTCGTACCTGCACAAACAAATAAGAACCTTGCAACCAAAGCGATAAAGGGGTTATCAATCCCTTCACGGCCACTTGCAAAAGTAAGATCTGATAGAGATAATAAGATAAATATTTTTGGTAATTTTTATGATAAAGATTGAAAGTAAAGATTGCAAAGTAAAATAGATTGGAAACTTATATGATAGAGAATAGGCCCGGGGGCCATAGGTTTCACTAGTGGCTTCTCCCAAGATAGCATAAGTATTACGGTGGGTGAACAAATTACTGTCGAGCAATTGATAGAAAAGTGCATAGTTATGAGAATATCTAGGCATGATCATGTATATAGGCATCACGTCTGCGGCAAGTAGACCGAAACGATTCTGCATCTACTACTATTACTCCACACATCGACCGCTATCCAGCATGCATCTAGAGTATTAAGTTCATAAGAACAGAGTAACGCATTAGGCAAGATGACATGATGTAGAGGGATAAACTCAAGCAATATGATATAAACCCCATCTTTTTATCCTCGATGGCAACAGTACAATATGTGTCGTTTCCCCTGCTGTCACTGGGATCGAGCACCGCAAGATTGAACCCAAAGCTAAGCACTTCTCCCATTGCAAGAAAGATCAATCTAGTAGGCCAAACCAAACTGATAATTCGAAGAGACTTGCAAAGTTAACAAATCATACATAAAAGAATTTAGAGGAGATTCAAATATTGTTCATAGATAATCTTGATCATAAACCCACAATTCATCGGATCTCGACAAACACACCGCAAAAAGAGTTACATCGAATAGATCTCCAAGAAGATCGAGAAGAACTTTGTATTGAGATCCAAAGAGAGAGAAGAAGCCATATAGCTAATAACTATGGACCCGAAGGTCTGTGGTAAACTACTCACACATCATCGGAGAAGCTATGGTGTTGATGTAGAAGCCCTCCGTGATCGATTCCCCCTCCGGCGGAGCGCCGGAAAAGGCCCCAAGATAGGATATTGCGGGTACAGAAGGTTGCAGCGATGGAAATAGGGTTTCCTGGTGCCCCTGGATGTTTTCGGGGTATATGAGTATGTATAGGCGAAGGAAGTCGGTCAGGGGAACCACGAGGGGCCCACGAGGGAGGGGGCGCGCCTCCCTGCCTCGTGGCCTCCTCGCTTCTTTCTTGGCGTCCACTCCAAGTCCCCTGGATTGCGTTTGTTTCAAAAATAACTCTCCCGAAGGTTTCATTCCGTTTGGACTCCGTTTGATATTCCTTTTCTGCGAGACACTGAAATAGGCAAAAAAACAGCAATTTGCACTGGGCCTTCGATTAATAGGTTAGTCCCAGAAATAAATAAAAGTGTATAATAAAGCCCATTAAACATCCAAAACAGATAATATAATAGCATGGAACAATCAAAAATTATAGATACGTTGGAGACATATCAAGCATCCCCAAGCTTAATTCATGCTCGTCCTCGAGTAGGTAAATGATAAAAACAGAATTTTTAATGTAGAATGCTACCTAGCGTATTTCTCAATGTAATTTTATTTATTGTGGCATGAATGTTCAGATCCGAAAGATTCAAGATAAAAGTTTAATGTTGACATAAAAATAATAATACTTGAAGCATACTAATAAAGCAATCATGTCTTCTCAAAATAACATGGCCAAAAAAGTTATCCCTACAAAATCATATCGTCTGGCTATGCTCTATCTTTATCACACAAAATATTTAAATCATGCACAACCCCGATGACAAGCCAAGCAATTGTTTCATACTTTTGATGATCTCAAACTTTTTCAATCTTCACGCAATACATGAGCGTGAGCCATGGACATAGCACTATATGTGGAATAGAATGGTGGTTGCGGAGAAGACAAAAAGAACAAGATAGTCTCATATCAACTAGGCGTATCAACGGGCTATGGAGATGCCCATCAATAGATATCAATATGAGTGAGTAGGGATTGCCATGCAACGGATGCACTAGAGCTATAAGTGTATGAAAACTCAACAAAAGAAACTAAGTGGGTGTGCATCCAACTCTCTTGCTCACGAAGACCTAGGGCATTTTGAGGAAGCCCATCATTGGAATATACAAGCCAAGTTCTATAATGTAAAATTCCCACTAGTATATGAAAGTGATATCATAGGAGACTCTCTATCATGAAGATCATGGTGCTGCTTTGAAGCATGCTACCTCTTGAGCACTGCGTTGGTTTTTTCCTTGAAGAGGAAAGGGTGATGCAGTAAAGTAGCGTAAGTATTTCCCTCAGTTTTGAGAACCAAGGTATCAATCCAGTAGGAGACCACGCTCAAGTCCCTCTCACCTACACAAACAAATAAGAACCTCGCAACCAACGCGATAAAGGGGTTGTCAATCCCTTCACGGTAACTTACGAGAGTGAGATCTGATAGATATGATAAGATAATATTTTTGGTATTTTTATGATAAAGTGAAATAAAGATGCAAAGTAAAATAAAAGGCAATAGAAATAGCTAAGTGTTGGAAGATTAATATGATGGAAAATAGACCCGGGGGCCATAGGTTCCACTAGTGGCTTCTCTCAAGAGCATAAGTATTACGGTGGGTGAACAAATTACTGTCGAGCAATTGATAGAATTGAGCATAGTTATGAGAATATCTAGGTATGATCATGTATATAGGCATCACGTCCGTGACAAGTAGACCGACTCCTGCCTGCATCTACCACTATTACTCCACACATCGACCGGTATCCAACATGCATCTAGAGTATTAAGTTCATAAGAACGGAGTAACGCTTTAAGCAAGATGACATGATGTAGAGGGATAAACTCATGCAATATGATATAAACCCCATCTTGTTATCCTCGATGGCAACAATACAATACGTGTCGTTTCCCTTTCTGTCACTGGGATCGAGCACCGCAAGATTGAACCCCAAGCTAAGCACTTCTCCCATTGCAAGAATGATCAATCTAGTAGGCCAAACCAAACTGATAATTCGAAGATACTTGCAAAGATAACCAATCATACATAAAATAATTCAGAGAAGATTGAAATATTGTTCATAGATAAAATTGATCGTAAACCCACAATTCATCGGTCCCGACAAACACACCGCAAAAGAAGATTACATCGAATAGATCTCCACGAGAATCGTGGAGAACTTTGTATTGAGATCCAAAGAGAGAGAAGAAGCCATCTAGCTAATAACTATGGACCCGAATGTTTGAGGTAAACTACTCACACATCATCGGAGAGGCTATGGTGTTGATGTAGAAGCCCTCCGTGATCAAGACGCCGGAAACGGCACCAAGATGGGATCTCACGGGTACAGAAGGTTGCGGCGGTGGAATTAGGTTTTTGTGGATGCCTCTGTTGGTTTGGGGGTACGTAGGTATATATAGGAGGAAGAAGTACGTCGGTGGAGCAACGTGGGCCCCACGAGGGTGGAGGGCGCGCCCCCTGCCTCGTGCTCTCCTGGTTGATTTCTTGATGTGGACTCCAAGTCCTCTGGATCACATTTGTTCCGAAAATCACGTTCCCGAAGGTTTCATTCCGTTTGGACTCCGTTTGATTTCTTTTTCTGCGAAACACTGAAATAGACAGAAAACAGTAATTTGGGTTGGGCCTCCGGTTAATAGGTTAGTCTCAAAAATAATATAAAAGTGTATAATAAAGCCCATTAAACATCCAAAACAGAATATAATAGAGCATGGAACAATAAAAAGTTATAGATACGTTGGAGACGTATCAAAGCACAAGTGTGGTAAAAGGATAGTAACATTGTACCTTCTCTCTTTTTCTCTCATTTTTTTAAATTGGGCCTTCTCTCCCTTTTATTTTATTTTTTTGTGACCTTGTTTTTTTAGTCCGGAGTCTCATCCCGACTTGTGAGGGTATCATAGTCTCCATCATCCTTTCCTCACTTTGGACAATGCTCTAATAATGATGATCATCACACTTTTATTTACTTACAACTGAATACTTAGAACAAAATATGGCTCTATGTGAATGCCTCCGGTGGTGCACCGGGATATGCAATGAATCAAGAGTGACATGTATGAAAATTATGAACAGTGGCTTTGCCACAAATACGATGTCAACTACATGATCATGCAAAGCAATATGACAATGATGAAGCGTGCCATAATAAACGGAACGGTGTTAAGTTGCATGGCAATATATCTCGGAATGACTATGGAAATGCCATGATAGGTAGGTATGGTGGCTGTTTTGAGGAAGGTATATGGTGGGTGTATGATACCGGCAAAAGGTGCGCGGTATTAGAGAGGCTAGCAATGGTGGAAGGGTGAGAGTGCGTATAATCCATGGACTCAACATTAGTCATAAAGAACTCACATACTTATTGCAAAAATCTATTAGTTATCGAAACAAAGTACTACGCGCATGCTCCTAGGGGGATAGATTGGTAGGAAAAGACCATCGCTCGTCCCCGACCGCCACTCATAAGGAAGACAATCAATAAATAAATCATGCTCCGACTTCATCACATAACGGTTCACTATATGTGGATGCTACGGGAATCACAAACTTTAGAACAAGTATTTCTCAAATTCACAACTACTCAACTAGCATGAATCTAATATCACCATCTTTATATCTCAAAACAATTATCAAGTATCAAACTTCTCATAGTATTCAATGCACTTTATATGATAGTTTTTATTATACCTATCTTGGGTGCCTATCACTTTAGGACTAAGATTTTTAACCAAAGCAAATTACCATGCTGTTTTGTAGGACTCTCAAAATAATATAAGTGAAGCATGAGAGATCAATAATATCTATAAAATAAACCACCACCGTGCACTAAAAGATATAAGTGAAGCACTAGAGCAAAATTATCTAACTCCAAAGATATAAGTGAAGCACATAGAGTATTCTAATAAATTCCGATTCATGTGTGTCTCCCCCAAAAGGTGTGTACAGTAAGGATGATTTTGGTAAACTAAAAAGCAAAGACTCAAATCATACAAGACGCTCCAAGCAAAACACATATCATGTGGTGAATAAAAATATAGCATCAAGTGAAGTTACCGATGGACGAAGACGAAAGAGGGGATGCCTTCCGGGGCATCCCCAAGCTTAGGCTGTTGGTTGTCATTGAATTTTACCTTGGGGTGCCTTGGGCATCCCCACGCTTAGGCTCTTGCCACTCCTTGTTCCACAATCCATCAAATCTTTACCCAAAACTTGAAAACTTTACAACACAAAACTCAACAGAAAATCTCATGAGCTCCGTTAGCGAAATAAAACAAACCACCACTTCAAGGAAGTGTAATGAACTCATTCTTTATTTATATTGGTGTTAAACCTACTGTATTCCAACTTCTCTATGGTTCATACCCCCCGATACTAGCCATAGATTCATCAAAATAAGCAAACAACACACGAAAAACAGAATCTGTCAAAAACAGAACAGTCTGTAGTAATCTGTATCTAACGCAAACTTCTGTAACTCAGAAAAATCTGAAAAAATAGGACGTCCTAGATAATTTGATTATTGATCTACTGCAATTGGAATCAGTATTTTATCACGTTATGGTGATTTTTAACAATTGTTTTCGTGAGCAGAAAGTTTCTGACTTTTTCAGCAAGATCAAATAATTATCATCCAAGAAGATCCTATAGGTTTTACTTGGCACAAATATTAAATAAAACATAAAGACACGTCTAACCAGAGGCTAGATGAAATATTATTTGCTAAACAGAAAGGATAAATAGTGGGTTGTCTCCCAACAAGCGCTTTTCTTTAAAGCCTTTTTAGCTAGGCATTGAGATTTCGATGATGCTCACATAAAAGATAGTAATTGAAACACAAAGAGAGCATCATAAAACATGTGAAAATCACATCTAAGTCTAACATACTTCCTATGCATAGGCATCTTATAGGCAAACAAATTATCAGGGCAAGCAAAAACTAGCATATGCAAGGAAGCGGAAAGAAACAATAGCAATCTCAACATAACGAGAGGTAATTTAGTAACATGAAAATTTCTACAACCATATTTTCCTCTCTCATAATAATTACATGAAGGATCATAAGTCAATAATATAGCTATCACAAAACATATTCTTAACACGATCCACATATATGCAAAGTTGACACTCTTCCAAAATAGTGAGATTAACATTAACTAAAGTCATGACCTCTCCAAACCCACTTTTATCCAAAAAACTCATAAGATTGAACATTCTCCAAATATGTGGGATCTAAAGTCGACACTCTTCCAAACCCACTTCAATATTATTTCAAACATTATTATCAATCTCATATTCATCATGGGGTTTAAATAAATTTTCAAGATCATAAGAAGAATCACCCCAATCATGATCATTGCAACAAGTAGTAGACATAGCAAAACTAGCATCCCCAAGCTTAGGGTTTTTCATATTATTAGCACAATTTACATCAAGAGAATTTATAGTAAACTCATTGCAATCATGCTTTTTATTCAAAGATCTATCGTGAATCACTTCATAAAGTACTTCATCATAATTTTCAGATTCACGAATTTCAAGCAAAACTTCAAAAAGATAATCTAGAGCACAAAACTCACTAGCAATTGGTTCATCATAATTGGATCTCTTAAAAAGATTAGCAAGCGGATGAGGATCCATAGATCTTAGATTCTCTGTTTAGCAATAAATAAACAACTATTCCAACCAAACGAGCAAACGAGCCAAGTAAGACATCAAAGCAAGCAAAAAAGACGAACAGAAGAAGGGCGAATAAAACGGCAATGGTGAAGTGGGGGAGAGGAAAACGAGAGGCAAATGGCAAATAATGTAATGCGAGGGATAAAAGTTTGTGATGGGTACTTCGTATGTCTTGGCGTAAGCCTCCCCGGCAACAGCGCCAGAAATCCTTCTTGCTACCTCTTGAGCACTGCGTTGGTTTTCCCTTGAAGAGGAAAGGGTGATGCAGCAAAGTAGCGTAAGTACTTCCCTCAGTTTTTGAGAACCAAGGTATCAATCCAGTAGGAGACCACACGCAAGTCGCCTCGTACCTACACAAAGAAATAACAACCTTGCAACCAACGCGATAAAGGGGTTGTCAATCCCTTCACGGCCACTTGCAAAAGTGAGATCTGATAGAGATAATAAGATAAATATTTTTGATATTTTTTATGATAAAGATTAAAAGTAAAGATTGCAAAGTAAAATAGATTGGAAACTTATATGATAGAGAATAGACCCGGGGGCCATAGGTTTCACTACTGGCTTCTCTCAAGATAGCATAAGTATTACGGTCGGTGAACAAATTACTGTCGAGCAATTGATAGAGAAGTGCATAGTTATGAGAATATCTAGGCATGATCATGTATATAGGCATCACGTTCGCGGCAAGTAGACCGAAACGATTCTACATCTACTACTATTACTCCACACATCGACTGCTATCCAGCATGCATCTAGAGTATTAAGTTCATAAGAACAAAGTAACGCATTAGGCAAGATGACATGATGTAGGGGGATAAACTCAAGCAATATGATATAAACCCCATCTTTTTATCCTCGATGGCAACAGTACAATACGTGTCGTTTCCCCTGCTGTCACTGGGATCGAGCACCGCAAGATTGAACCCAAAGCTAAGCACTTCTCCCATTGCAAGAAAGATCAATCTAGTAGGCCAAACCAAACTGATAATTCGAAAAGACTTGCAAAGATAAAAAATTATACATAAAAGAATTCAGAGGAGATTCAAATATTGTTCATAGATAATCTTGATCAAAACCCACAATTCATCGGATCTCGACAAACACACTGCAAAAAGAGTTACATCGAATAGATCTCCAAGAAGATCGAGGAGAACTTTGTATTGAGATTCAAAGAGAGAAAAGAAGCCATCTAGCTAATAATCATGGACCCGAAGGTATGTGGTAAACTACTTACACATCATCGGAGTGGCTATGGTGTTGATCTACAAGCCCTCCATGATCGATTCCCCCTCCGGCGGAGCGCCGGAAAAGGCCCCAAGATGGGATCTCACGGGTACAGAAGGTTGCGGCGGTGGAAATAGGGTTTCGTGGTGCTCCTGGATGTTTTCGGGGTATATGAGTATATATAGGTGAAGGAAGTCGGTTAGGGGCACGAGGGGCCCACGAGGGTGGGGGGCGCGGCCACCCTCCTGGGGCGTGCCTTCCTGCCTCGTGGCCTCCTCGCTTCTTTCTTGACGTCCACTTCAATTCCCCTGGATTGCGTTTGTTCCAAAAATAACTCTCCCGAAGGTTTCATTCCGTTTGGACTCCGTTTTATATTCCTTTTCTGCGAAACACTGAAATAGGCAAAAAAAGCAATTTGCACCGGGCCTTCGGTTAGTAGGTTAGTCCCTAAAATAATATAAAAGTGTATAATAAAGCCCATTAAATATCCAAAACAGATAATATAATAGCATGGAACAATCAAAAATTATAGATACGTCGGAGACGTATCAGTGGGTCGGCGAGGCGAGGCAGTGGCGGTGGCCGCGGCAACAGCGAGCGGCGGCGATGGAAACGCTCGGGTGTGGCGCGGGAAAGAGCGGAGGAGGGGGGAGGAGCACGAGGGAGAGTTCGAGGGGATTCAGGGGGTTGCGTGGCGCTCGGGAGAGGCATCCGGGGGGGAGGAGGGGCAGCCAGGCAGGGAGGAGGGGGCCGGCGTGCGTCGAGCACACGCCCTCCGGCCTACTGGCAGGAGGTTAGGGACGGTGGGGAGTTGGGCTGGGCCTCAGCCACAGTGTTGGGCCGCTAGGTGAGTGGGCTTCCCAGTAAGGCCGGGTTAGTTTCCTTTCTCTCTCTCTTTTCTGTTTTCTATTTATTTCAATCTGTTTGGTTTGATTCAAAGGCCAAACCACTTTCATAAATTCTGAAAATATTCATGGGCTCTCTCTAAGTTATTCCATATGCCCAAAACATAAATCCAGAAGTATTGGAGCTATAACTTATTTTATAGCATTTATTAGCTCCAATTCAAATAGGTAGTCATTTAATTCAAAAATCCAAAAATGTACTAGAAATATATTCATCATTTTTGGGAGAGGTTTCCACCTTAACCAGAAATCATGAACTTTTCTTAAGGGCATTTTGGGCTCATTGAAGATTATTTTAGGTTGAACCTATTTGATTCGATCTGGTGCTAGGGTTTGAGCAATCCCCATTTCCACTTTCAAATAAATTTAGACATGATGCATGGATGCTTGCGCAACTATTTGCAATCAAATTCTAGGGCTGTGACACTATGGTCCTCCGACCCTTGCTGACGGGAGGGCTCCGTTTTTGAATATTTTTCGAAGTTTTGTTAGGGTTTGTGGCATGCTCAGAAAGACGAGGCGGAGGCAACTTCTTGAAGATGGAATAAAGTCCTCTTCGCCTAGCCACCGTCCTGGCGATGTTTCTAGCGTTGTCGGAGGGCGTGTGGAGGTATGCCTCCGGTGGATCTCGTGGGATCCGGTCGGCATTTGTCTTCGGTGGATCCGTTTGGATCTGGTCTTCGTTAGTCTATGTGTCTGCAGATTGGATCCATCCGATTCAGATGTCTCTTCATCGGCGGCGGTTGCTGTTCTGGTGCGTTGGTCTTATGGAGCCTTAGCACGACGACTTCCCGACTATCTACTACAACAATGTTTGTCCGGCTCCGATGAGGGAGGGACGATGACGGCCGCGCCTTCGGCTCGCTTCAGTTCTTGTAGTTGTCGCTAGGTGGTCTACGGACCTGAATGTAATTCTTATTTTTGTGTTCTTTGTAATACCTTGACAGTTGATAAATAGATTGAAAGTTTCTCAAAGAAAGAAAAAACACATATCGAAGCAGAAGTACTACAACAGCAAACGTACTTCACTGCATGTTGACGATGAGTATTAATTTAAGTAGGCATCAGCTCGTACATGTACATCCTTTCTTGTCAACGTACCAAAACGTTGAAGCAGGGAGGGTCACTCACCTTATGTATGGCCTCTAGTCTAGATACAAGTTGCTAATCAATCTTTCTTTTCCGTCTACCACCAAAGATCTGCGTGACAGTGAGGCTTGAGGATCGCACCTACTATTCTGTTTCGTCATCAGCCACCCTTTTTGTGCCCTTAATTAGTTAGTGCCGATCGATCAAAGGGCCAAAACTCTTATTTATTTTTGTCCGTCCCGTTTGATTGAATCCAAAAGGCGCGCCCTTTCTCATCAGGGTGAGTCATCATATGTCCAAAA
The DNA here is from genome assembly GCF_018294505.1 of Triticum aestivum. NCBI lineage: Eukaryota > Viridiplantae > Streptophyta > Magnoliopsida > Poales > Poaceae > Triticum > Triticum aestivum. The sequence continues at coordinate 46,115,316 of NC_057796.1, forward strand.
CTTGTAAAGATCAGGCGGGTGGATATTTTTCATCAGAAAAAGCCAGAACGGAAACTGCACGACCACGATCAATTAATGGGCCCGCTCTGCCTGTTCATCGTCATAGGGATGGATGTACCCTGCCTGCCTGCCACATGTGCCGCGCATGTTGTGCCCCATGTTTAGACCAACTCCAACGCGCCAACCCATTTCGTTCGCGTGTGTTTATTTGGATCAAAACAGACATAAAAGTTGACCCAACACATCGATCTAAATGGACGTGCATTTGTTTTTTTCGTCTGCGAACCCATTTCCGACCCAAATTTGAACCCCATTTGCATCAGCTCGGACACGAAACGGACGCGCGCTATGCCCGCACACTCCTCCCCCTGGCCCGTCAGTCGGCGGCATCACCACAACCATTTCCCCCCTACTTTCCTAAAAAGCTCTTGCCCGCTTGCACTCCGGGCCGCTCGCCATGGACAGCCGCCGTCCTCTCCGCCGCCTCACGGCAGGAGGAAACCAACACCCGAGTGGCCGCGGCAACGAGGGAGATCCTGCTCTATCTAGGGTTAAACATTGGCCATCACGGGCTCGTCAGCGCCGCCGTGCCCACAGCCAGCACGGGCTCATCGGCATTCCCTCGGGTGGTACTGCCAGCGTTCGTCTGCCATCCAGCCAATTCCCAACTTCCATGTCTATCCACATGCCTCCCGCTTCTCCAGTGAATGCTCGTCGGAGGTGAGCATGGTGGCGCCATCCATGGCCATCGACCTCAACTCCACACCGGTGGCCGGTGGATTATCCCCCGGAGGGCGCAAGGAAACGCCCGCGGGAGATGCCAGCCGGCAAGCTTCCCGACGCCTGTAACCTGTTTGGCAGAATGCCGGCCACTGGTGCAGTGGCGCACCGTGTGCTGGTGCGCCATTAGTGTGATAGACACTAATGGCGCACCACAACTATGGTGCGCCACTACTAACATTTTTTTTCTTTTTTCCAAAAATACTAAGGCGCACCGCGGGGCGGTCCCGCGGTGCGTCATTAGTGTCTATCACACTAATGGCGCACCACAACCATGGTGCGCCACTACTAACAAATTTTTTTCTTTTCTTTTTTCCAAAAATTCTAATGGCGCACCGGGGCACAGTGCGTCATTACTAGTTTTAACTAGTAATGGCGCACCAGTCACCCCGTGCGCCACTACTATCATTTTTTTTTGCAAAACTATTAATGGCGCACCGCCAGCTGGTGCGCCATTAGTAACCAGGGTTACTAATGGCGCATTTTTTGGTGATGCGCCATTAGTAACCTGGGACCAGCTAGATATTTTGGACAGCCACCTACACACTCACTTTCCCCATTTCATTCTCTCCACCTCCTCCTCCAAGCTTGTCTCGGGTGCCTCCTCCTCCTCACCTCATTTGCACCATAGATTCATCCAAATTAAGTGGTTAAATTACCTTTTTTGATAGGTAAGTAAGGGGAAAGCTTTCTTTATGTTGTAGATCTACTTTTTTCTCCCTCCAACAACGTGCACATGCACTTTTTATGGCCTAGCTAGATCTATGTATGTTTGTGGTGTTGCATATGTTTGTGGTGTTGCATATATGTTTGTGTTTGCATGTACCGGTATTTGAAATGCGATAGTTGCCAATATTTTGCCGGAATGTTGATTCATTTCCGTTTCGGCGAGAATTTTGGCACTATGCATTCTTTTTGGTCCTGTTTTTAGGCAAAGTCATGCCAAATTTTTCTTGGTTCTAAAATATCGTTTTGCTCTACCCCGCAGGTGACCATGGTCCGCACGATGACCGAAGGCATCGTGAATAGGTTTTTGAGCTCCGCGAAGGCCGAGATGCTTCAAAATAACGAGACGGAGATAAGATGTCCGTGTCGAAGATGCAAGCTGAGGAGCCTTATGGACCCGGATTCCGTACAGGTGCGGGACCACCTGCTCTTGCGTGGTTTCATGGATGGTTATCGGTGGCAAGGTGAAGAAGATGATTATGAAGTCGTCCATGGGGGCCGGCCGGCAAGAAATGAGGAAGGGCAGCAAGATAACCGCGGCGAGGGCGGGCGAGAAGACGAAGAATCTCCAGGACATGATCACGAAGTAGATGCAGTACATAGTCATCATGTAGAAGATGCCGGACATGATGATGAGGAAGATGCCGGAGCAGACGAAGGGCATGATCATGAAGATGAAGATGCCGGAGCAGACGACGATGGACCATCGATGGGCTGGGTGCAGGACCCTCATATTCAAGAGCTGCTTCTCAAGCAGACGGATAACGCAAGAGCTGCCGCCCGAGAGAAAGCCAAGCTGGATCAACTAGAGATAGACGCGGTTACTCCATTGTATGAAGGATGCAGGCCCGAGGATACCCGCCTGAAAGTAACGCTCATGGCTCTGGAGATGAAGGTAAAACACAAAATGACCGACGCATGCTTCGACGAGAACATGTCATTCTAGCACGAACGTCTTCCCAAGGGGAACAAGTGCTCGACCAGTTTCGAGGAGGCGAAGAAAATCGTGTGTGCATGAACAATTGCATCATTTATCAGGACGAGCACGCGGAGTCTACCATATGTCCGGTGTGCGGCGTCACTCGATACAAGAAGAGGAAGAAAGCTCCTCGAAAAGTGGTGTGGTACTTTCCGATCACTCCTTGTCTGCAGCGGTATTTCGCGGACCCTAAGGTAGCAAAGCTCTTGCACTGGCACGCGGATAGGGAGGAGAAGAAGCGAGAAGATGACGCAAATGATCCGGAGATAAATAAAACAGACAAGATGCTGAGTCACTCTAAGGATGGGAGCCAGTGGCAAGCGTTGAACTTCGAACACCCAGAATTTGGGAACGATCCAAGGAACATCGTGCTGGGCGCGAGCACCAATGGAGTCAATCTGTTTGGCAGCCAGAGAAGCACACATAGCACCTGGCCTGTGTTTGTGCGGATGTACAACCTTCCCCGCTGGTTGTGCATGAAGAGGAAGTACATTCACATGAGTATGCGAATTGAAGGGCCAAAACAACCAGGGAACGACATCAATCTGTATCTGGGGCTGCTGAAAGAGGAGCTAGACACGCTATGGAAAACACCAGCCAATACGTGGGACGCCGCAGAGAAAGAATATTTCCCTATGAGAACCGCACTGCTCATGACGGTGCACGACTATCTCGGTTACGGATATCTTGCGGGGTAGGTGTGTTGGAAATATGCCCTAGAGGCAATAATAAATAGGTTATTATTATATTTCCTTGTTCATGATAATCGTTTATTATCCATGCTAGAATTTTATTGATAGGAAACTCAGATGCATGTGTGGATACATAGACAACACCATGTCCCTAGTAAGCCTCTAGTTGACTAGCTCGTTGATCAATAGATGGTTACGGTTTCCTGACCATGGACATTGGATGTCGTTGATAACGGGACCACATCATTAGGAGAATGATGTGATGGACAAGACCCAATCCTAAGCCTAGCACAAGATCGTGTAGTTCGTTTGCTAAGAGCTTTTCTAATGTCAAGTATCATTTCCTTAGACCATGAGATTGTGCAACTCCCGGATACCATAGGAATGCTTTGGGTGTACCAAACGTCACAACGTAACTGGGTGGCTATAAAGGTGCACTACAGGTATGTCCGAAAGTGTCTGTTGGGTTGGGACGAATCGAGACTGGGATTTGTCACTCCGTGTAAACGGAGAGGTATCTCTGGGCCCACTCGGTAGGACATCATCATAATGTGCACAATGTGACCAAGGAGTTGATCACGGGATGATGTGAGTTACGGAACGAGTAAAGAGACTTGCCGGTAACGAGATTGAACAAGGTATCGGGATACCGACAATCGAATCTCGGGCAAGTACCATACTGATAGACAAAGGGAATTGTATACGGGATTGATTGAATCCTCGACATCGTGGTTCATCCGATGAGATCATCGAGGAGCATGTGGGAGCCAACATGGGTATCCAGATCCCGCTGTTGGTTATTGACCGGAGAGTCGTCTCGGTCATGTCTGCATGTCTCCCGAACCCGTAGGGTCTACACACTTAAGGTTCGGTGACGCTAGGGTTGTAGAGATATTAGTATGCGGTAACCCGAAAGTTGTTCGGAGTCCCGGATGAGATCCCGGACGTCACGAGGAGTTCCGGAATGGTCCGGAGGTAAAGATTTATATATGGGAAGTCTTATTTTGGTCGCCGGAAAAGTTTCGCACTTTATCGGTATTGTACTGGGAGTGCCGAAAGGGGTCCGGGGGTCCACCAAGGGGTCCACCAGTCCCGGGGGGGCCACATGGGCTGTGGGGGGTGCGCCTTGGCCTATATGGGCCAAGGGAACCAGCCCCAAGAGGCCCATGCGCCAAGAGATAAGATAAACGGAGAGTCCTAAAGGGGGAAGGCACCTCCGAGGTGCCTTGGGGGGGAAGGACTCCCCCTGGCCGCACCCTTCCTTGGAGGAAGGGCCAAGGCTGCGCCCCCCCTCTCCCTTGGCCCTATATATAGTGGGGGGAAGGGAGGGCAGCAATACCTAAGCCCTGGCGCCTCCCTCTCCCTCCCGTGACACCTCTTCCTCCCCGCTTGCGCTTGGCGAAGCCCTGCCGGGATCCCGCTACTTCCACCACCACGCCGTCGTGCTGCTGGATCTCCATCAACCTCTCCTCCCCCCTTGCTGGATCAAGAAGGAGGAGACGTCGCTGCTCCGTACGTGTGTTGAACGCGGAGGTGCCGTCCGTTCGGCGCTAGGATCATCGGTGATTTGGATCACGACGAGTACGACTCCATCAAACCCGTTCTCTTGAACGCTTCCGCTCGCGATCTACAAGGGTATGTAGATGCACTCCCCTTCCCTCGTTGCTAGATTACTCCATAGATTGATCTTGGTGATGCGTAGAAAATTTTGAATTTCTGTTACGTTCCCCAACAGTGGCATCATGAGCTAGGTCTATGCGTAGTTTCTATGCACGAGTAGAACACAAAGTAGTTGTGGGCGTCGATGTTGTCAATTCTTCTTGCCGCTACTAGTCTTATCTTGTTTCGGCGGCATTGTGGGATGAAGCGGCCTGGACCGACCTTACACGTACGCTTACGTGAGACAGGTTCCACCGACTGACATGCACTAGTTGCATAAGGTGGCTAGCGGGTGTCTGTCTCTCCCACTTTAGTCGGAACGGATTCGATGAAAAGGGTCCTTATGAAGGGTAAATAGAAATTGGCATATCACGTTGTGGTCTTACGTAGGTAAGAAACGTTCTTGCTAGAAACCTATACAAGCCACGTAAAAACTTGCAACAACAATTAGAGGACGTCTAACTTGTTTTTGCAGCATGTGCTATGTGATGTGATATGGCCAGAAGATGTGATGAATGATATATGTGATGTATGAGATTGATCATATTCTTGTAATAGGAATCATGACTTGCATGTCGATGAGTATGACAACCGGCAGGAGCCATAGGAGTTGTCTTTATTTTTTGTATGACCTGCGTGTCATTGAATAACGCCATGTAAATTACTTTACTTTATTGCTAAGCACATTAGCCATAGAAGTAGAAGTAATCGTTGGCGTGACAACTTCATGAAGACACAATGATGGAGATCATGATGATGGAGATCATGGTGTCATGCCGGTGACAAAGATGATCATGGTGCCCCGAAGATGGAGATCAAAGGAGCAAAATGATATTGGCCATATCATGTCACTATTTGATTGCATGTGATGTTTATCATGTTTTGCATCTTATTTGCTTAGAACAACGGTAGTAAGTAAGATGATCCCTCACTAAAATTTCAAGAGAAGTGTTCCCCCTAACTGTGCACCGTTGCGAAGGTTCGTTGTTTCGAAGCACCACGTGATGATCGGGTGTGATAGATTCTAACGTTCGAATACAACGGGTGTTGACGAGCCTAGCATGTACAGACATGGCCTTGGAACACATGCGAAACACTTAGGTTGACTTGACGAGCCTAGCATGTACAGACATGGCCTCGGAACACAAGAGACCGAAAGGTCGAGCATGAGTCGTATAGAAGATACGATCAACATGGAGATGTTCACCGATGATGACTAGTCCGTCTCACGTGATGATCGGACACGACCTAGTTTGATTCGGATCATGTTTCACTTAGATGACTAGAGGGATGTCTATCTGAGTGGGAGTTCAATAATCAGATGAACTTCATTATCATGAACATAGTCAAAAGGTCTTCGCAAATTATGTCATATCTTGCGCTTTAGTTGTACTGTTTAAGATATGTTCCTAGAGAAAATTTAGTTGAAAGTTGGTAGTAGCAATTATGCGGACTGGGTCCGTAAACTGAGGATTGTCCTCATTGCTGCACAGAAGGCTTATGTCCTTAATGCACCGCTCGGTGTGCTGAACCTCAACGTCGTCTGTAGACGTTACGAAACATCTGGCATATACGTTTTGATGACTACGTGATAGTTCAGCGCGTATTGCTAACGGTTTAGAATTGTGGCACCAAAGACGGTTTTGAAACGTCGCAGGACATATGAGATGTTCCGAAGACTGAAATTGGGATTTCAGACTAGTGCCCACGTCAAGAGGTATGAGACCTCTGACAAATTTCTTAAGCCTGCAAACTAAGGGAGAAAAGCTCAATCGTTGAGCATGTGCTCAGATTGTCTGAGTACTACAATCGCTTGAATCGAGTGGGAGTTAATCTCCCAGATGAGATAGTGATGGTTCTCCATAGTCACTGCCACCGAGCTAGTAGAGCTTCGTGATGAACTATAAATATCAAGGATAGATGATGATCCTTGAGCTGTTCGCGATGTTTGACACCGCGAAAGTAGAAATCAAGAAGGAGCATCAATTGTTGATGCTTAGTAAAACCACTAGTTTCTAGAAGGGCAAGGGCAAAAGGGATACTTCATGAAACAGCAAATCGTTTGCTGCTCTAGTGAAAAATCCCAAGGTTGAACCCAAACCCGAGACTAAGTGCTTCTGTAATGAGGGGAACGGTCACTGAAGCGGAACTACCCTAGATACTTGGTAGATGAGAAGGCAGACAAGGTCAACAGAAGTATATTGGATATACATTATATGAATGTGTACTTTACTAGTACTCCTAGCAGCACCAGGGTATTAGATACCGGTTCGGTTGCTAAGTGTTAGTAACTCGAAATAAAAGCTGCGGAATAAATGGAGACTGGATAAAGGTGAGATGACGATGTGTGTTGGAAGTGTTTCCAAGGTTGATGTGATCAAGCATCGCATGCTCCCTCTACTATCGAGATTTGGTGTTTGCGTTGAGCATGATTGGATTATGTTTATCGCAATACGGTTATTCATTTAAGGAGAATAATGGTTACTCTGTTTATTTGAATAATACCTTCAATGGTCATGCACCTAAAATGAATCTCGATCGCAGTGATACACATGTTCGTGCCAAAAGATATAAAATAGTAATGATAGTTCCACATACTTGTGGAACTGCCACTTGAGTCATATTGGTATAAAACGCATGAAGAAGCTCCATGTAGATGGATCTTTGGACTCACTCGTTTTTTGAAAAGATTGAGACATGCGAACCATGTCTATTGGTATATATGCATGAAGAAACTCCATGCAGATGGATCGTTTGGACTCACTTGATTTTGAATCACTTGAGACATGCAAATCATACCACATGGGCAAGATGACTGAAAGGCCTCGTTTTCAGTAAGATGGAACAAGAGAGCAACTTATTGGAAGTAATACATTTTGATGTATGCAGTCCAATGAGTGCTGAGGCATGCAGTGGATATCGTTATGTTCTTACTTCACAGATGATTTGAGTAGATGCTGAGTGTATTTACTTGATGAAACACAAGTCTGAATTATTGAAAGGTTCAAGTAATTTCAGAGTGAAGTTGAAGATCGTCGTGACAAGAGGATAAAATGTCTGTGATATAATCATAGAGATGAGTATCTGAGATACGAGTTTGGCACACAATTAAGACATTGTGGAAAGTGTTTCACAATTAATACCGCCTGGAACACCACAGTGTGATGGTGTGTCTGAACATCATAACTGCACCCTATTGGATATGGTGCATACCATGATGTCTCTTATCTAATTACCACTATCGTTTATGGGTTAAGCATTAGAGATAACCGCATTCACTTTAAAAGGGGCACCACGCAATTCCGTTGAGATGACACCGTTTAGAGAAACCTAAGTTGTCGTTTCTTAAAAGTTTGGGGCTGCGAAGCTTATGTGAAAAAGTTTCAGGCTGATAAGCTCGAACCCAAAGCGGATAAATACATCTTCATAAGAATACCCAAAACAGTTGGGTATACCTCCTATTTCAGATCTGGAAGCAAAAGTAATTGCTTCTAGAAACGAGTCCTTTCTCGAGGAAAAGTTTCTCTCGAAAGAATTGAGTGGGAGGATGGTGGAGACTTGATGAGGTTATTGAACCGTCACTTCAACTAGTGTGTAGCAGGGCACAGGAAGTTGTTCCTATGGCACCTACACCAATTGAAGTGGAAGCTTAGGATAGTGATCATGAAACTTCGGATCAAGTCACTACCAAACCTCGTAGGACGACGAGGATGCGTAATACTTCAGAGTAGTACGTGATCCTGTCTTGGAAGTCATGTTGTAGGACAACGATGAACCTATGAGCTATGGAGAAGCGATGGTGGGCCCATATTCCGACAAATGGTTAGAAGCCATGAAATCCGAGATAAATGGATCTTTAAGAAGAAGACGGACATGGACGGTAATGTTACCGTCTATGAAGCTCGACTTGTGGCAAACAGTATTTTCACAAGTTCAAGGAGTTGACTACGATGATATTTTCTCATCCGTAGCGATGCTTAAGTCTGTCGGAATCATGTTAGCATTAGCTGCATTTATGAAATCTGGCAGATGGATGTCAAAACAAGTTTCCTTACCAGTTTTCGTAAGGAAAGGTTGTATGTGATACAATCAGAAAGTTTTTGTCGATCCTAAGGATGCTAAAAGGTATGCTAGCTCCAGCGATCCTTCCATGGACTAGAGCAAGCATCTCGGAGTCAGAATATACGCTTTGATGGAGTGATCAACGTTTTTGGGTTTATACAAAGTTTGTTAGAAACTTGTATTTACAATAAAGTGAGTGGGAGCGCTACGACATTTCTGATAAGTATATGTGAATGACATATTGTTGATCCGAAATGATGTAAAATTTCTGGAAAGCATAAAGGGTTGTTTGAAAGGAGTTTTTCAAAGGAAGACCTGGATAAAGCTGCTTACATATTGGGCATCAAGATCTATAGAGATTGATCAAGACGCCTGATGATACTTTCAAAGAACGCACACTTGGCATGATTTTGAAAGAGTTCAAAATAGATCAGCAAAGAAGGAGTTCTTGGCTGTGTTACAAGGTGTGAGCATTGAGTAAGACTCAAGACCTGACCACAGCAGAAGAGAGAGAAAGGACGAAGGTCGTCCCCTATGCTTTAGACGTAGGCTCTACAGTATGCTATGCTGTGTACCGCACTTGAAGTGTGCCTTGCCATGAGTTGGTCAAGGGGTACAATGGTGATCCGGGAATGGATCACATGACAGCGGTCGAACTTATCCTTAGTATCTAGTGGACTAAGGAAGTTCCTCGATTATGGAGGTGAAAAGGAGTTCGTCGTAAAGGGTTACGTCGATGCGAACTTTGACACTAATCTGGATGACTCTGAGTAGTAAACCGGATTCGTATATTAGAGCAGATACTTGAAATGGCTCCAAGTAGCGCGTGGTAGCATCCACAAGATGACATAGATATTCGTAAAGCACACACGGATCTGAAAGGTTCAGACCCGTTGATTAATAACCTCTCTCACAAGCATAACATGATCAAACCAGAACTCATTGAGTGTTAATCACATAGATATATGAACTAGATTGTTGACTCTAGTAAACTCTTTAGATGTTGGTCGCATGGTGATGTGACCAGTGAGTGTTAATCACATGGTGATGTGAACTAGATTATTGACTCTAGTGCAAGTGGGAGACTGTTGGAAATATGCCCTAGAGGCAATAATAAATAGGTTATTATTATATTTCCTTGTTCATGATAATCGTTTATTATCCATGCTAGAATTGTATTGATAGGAAACTCAGATGCATGTGTGGATACATAGACAACACCATGTCCCTAGTAAGCCTCTAGTTGACTAGCTCGTTGATCAATAGATGGTTACGGTTTCCTGACCATGGACATTGGATGTCGTTGATAACGGGATCACATCATTAGGAGAATGATGTGATGGACAAGACCCAATCCTAAGCCTAGCACAAGATCATGTAGTTCGTTTGCTAAGAGCTTTTCTAATGTCAAGTATCATTTCCTTAGACCATGAGATTGTGCAACTCCCAGATACCGTAGGAATGCTTTGGGTGTACCAAACGTCACAACGTAACTGGGTGGCTATAAAGGTGCACTACAGGTATCTCCGAAAGTGTCTGTTGGGTTGGCACGAATCGAGACTGGGATTTGTCACTCCGTGTAAACGGAGAGGTATCTCTGGGCCCACTCGGTAGGACATCATCATAATGTGCACAATGTGACCAAGGAGTTGATCACGGGATGATGTGAGTTACGGAACGAGTAAAGAGACTTGCCGGTAACGAGATTGAACAAGGTATCGGGATACCGACGATCGAATCTCGGGCAAGTACCATACGGATAGACAAAGGGAATTGTAAACGGGATTGATTGAATCCTCGACATCGTGGTTCATCCGATGAGATCATCGAGGAGCATGTGGGAGCCAACATGGGTATCCAGATCCCGCTGTTCGTTATTGACCGGAGAGTCGTCTCGGTCATGTCTGCATGTCTCCCGAACCCGTAGGGTCTACACACTTAAGGTTCGGTGACGCTAGGGTTGTAGAGATATTAGTATGCGGTAACCCGAAAGTTGTTCGGAGTCCCGGATGAGATCCTGGACGTCACGAGGAGTTCCGGAATGGTCCGTAGGTAAAGATTTATATATGGGAAGTCTTATTTTGGTCGCCGGAAAAGTTTCGCAATTTATCGGTATTGTACTGGGAGTGCCGAAAGGGGTTCGGGGGTCCACCAAGGGGTCCACCAGCCCCGGGGGGGCCACATGGGCTGTGGGGGGTGCGCCTTGGCCTATATGGGCCAAGGGAACCAGCCCCAAGAGGCCCATGCGCCAAGAGATAAGATAAACGGAGAGTCCTAAAGGGGGAAGGCACCTCCGAGGTGCCTTGGGGGGGGAAGGACTCCCCCCTGGCCGCACCCTTCCTTGGAGGAAGGGCCAAGGCTGCGCCCCCCCCTCTCCCTTGGCCCTATATATAGTGGGGGGAAGGGAGGGCAGCAATACCTAAGCCCTGGCACCTCCCTCTCCCTCCCGTGACACCTCTTCCTCCCCGCTTGCGCTTGGCGAAGCCCTGCCGGGATCCCGCTACTTCCACCACCACGCTGTCGTGCTGCTGGATCTCCATCAACCTCTCCTCCCCCCTTGCTGGATCAAGAAGGAGGAGACGTCGCTGCTCCGTACATGTGTTGAACGCGGAGGTGCCGTCCGTTCGGCGCTAGGATCATCGGTGATTTGGATCACGACGAGTACGACTCCATCAACCCCGTTCTCTTGAATGCTTCCGCTCGCGATCTACAAGGGTATGTAGATGCACTCCCCTTCCCTCATTGCTAGATTACTCCATAGATTGATCTTGGTGATGCGTAGAAAATTGTGAATTTCTGCTACGTTCCCCAACAAGGTGGTCCACGGATTTTCTGGATGCGTCAGGTGCATGGATGACACAACGTATCGCCAGCTAGATAGAGATCCCGGGTCTTCGAAAACCGTGTTCATGGGACATCGAAGGTGGCTTCGCGACGATGACCCATGGAGAAAACGCAAGGATCTGTTCGATGGTGAAACCGAACCCCGAAAACGCCCGCGTACGAGGAGTGGCGAGGAAATAGACGAGCTGTTGAAATATTGGAAAGATTGCCCACTGCCGGGAAAGAAGCAAAAGGCGCCAGAGCCGGGAAAGAAGCGAAAGGCGCAAGAGCCGCTGCTGAAGGTATGGAAAACGAGGTCTGTTTTCTGGGACTTGCCGTACTGGAAGATCCACCGTGTGCCTCACAGCCTTGATGTCATGCATATCACGAAGAACGTGTGCGAGAGTCTGCTTGGTACCCTGCTCAACATGCCCGAGAGGACCAAAGATGGGCCGAAAGCAAGGGCAGACTTGAAATCAATGGGCATCAGGGAGGAGCTTCACGCTAATGATGATGATGATGACGCGAAGCAGGACATGGAAAGTTGTCGCAAAGGCAAAAAGGCCAAGAAGACCAAAAATGACTTCCCTCTCGCGTGCTTCACTCTAAGTCAGGAGGAGATCGATCAGTTTTTCACCTGCCTCGTAGGAGTAAAACTTCCTTACGGTTACGCGGGGAAGATAAGCAGATACCTAGACTCAGCGAAGCAGAAGTTCAGCGGGATGAAGTCTCACGATTGTCACGTGCTGATGACGCAGATACTTCCAGTTGCAATCCGTGGGATCATGGACGCGCACGTCCGTGAAACGCTATTTGGCCTATGCAACTTTTTCGACATCATCTCTCGGAAGTCGGTTGGCGTGAGGCAACTCAGAAGGCTACAGGAAGAGATCGTGGTGATACTATGCGTGCTTGAGATGTACTTCCCGCCCGCATTCTTCGACGTTATGGTGCATCTGCTGGTCCATACCGTGGAGGATATCATCCAACTCGGGCCGACGTTCCTGCACAGCATGATGCCGTTCGAAAGGATGAATGGTGTCATCAAAGGATACGTTCGCAACATGTCACGTCCAGAGGGAAGCATAGCCAGGGGCTTTCTGACCGAAGAGTGCATCTCCTACTGCACGAATTATCTAGGCATCGAGAACCCCGTTGGTCTGCCCGTCAACAGGCACCTCGGCAGGCTCGCTGGATGGGGTCACCGTGAGGGTCGCCGCAAAATGCATGTTTACTTCGAGGGTCGACTCGCCGACTTTGAAAGAGCAAACCTAGTCGCGCTACAACACATAGACGTGGTCGATCCTTGGGTGGTAGAGCACAAAACCTTTATTGAGAAGACGTACAATGACCGAGGCCAACAGAGGACGGACGGAGATATAATCAAAGAGCACAACTCATGTTTCACGCGTTGGTTCAAGCAGAAGCTTCTGTTGTACCCTTTACATGAGGATTCTTCCACGGAAGAACAACTCATATTCGCCTTGTCACAGGGCGCCGAGCACAACCTGATGACGTATGAGGCGTACGATATCAACGGCTACACATTCTACACCGAGGGAAAGGACATGAAGAGCGATGGTTATCAGAACTCCGGGGAAAGGACATGAAGAGCGATGGTTATCAGAACTCCGGGGTAACGACAAGGACAGATACTACGGAAGGATCGAGGAGATCTGGGAGCTGAGCTACGCTGGAGAGAAGGTCCCGATGTTCCGTGTCAGATGGGCCAAGAGCGTCCTAAAAGAAGACCGGTATTTCACCACCATGGTTATACCCGAAGCCAAATCCAAGACCGCGGGCGCAAATGTCACCGCGAAAAATGAGCCATGGGTACTGGCTTCCCAAGTGGACCAATGCTTCTTCATTACCGACCCGTCAAAGCCCAGTCGTGTTGTCGTGAGGAGAGGCAAAAGGAAGATCATCGGAATGGATGGAGTCGCCAATGAGCAAGACTTCGACAAGTACGGCGACCCGAAGATGGAACATGACGACGACGATGAAGTACCAGCATACACCACAAGAAGAAGCAGGACCACCCTACCTAAAGGACGTCCGTTCAAGAGAAGAACTCCATTTACGAAAAATAAGGGCAAGAAGATTGTGAACAGATAGCTAGCTAAGATCGATTGTATTTAAATTGTAGCCTTCATTTCTCGATTGTATTTCACGGGCACTTTTTGAACTCATGAATATTTTTAAATTTCATGGGCACTTTTTGAATTCATGAATATTTTTTCAAATTTTATGATATTTTTCATATTCAATATGAAAAAATATTGAATATTCATGAGGACACTCGATCTCGCTCCCCCTCCATCTCTATCTCGACCCCCCTCCATCTCGATCGCTATCCCCCTCCATCTCGATCTCGATCCCCCCCCCCGCACCCTCCCCCGCTCCACCAACGCCGATGACCCACCGCACCCTCCCCCGCTCCACCGCCGCCGCCGACCCCCCGCACCCTCCCCGGCCCGCTCCACCGCCGCCGATTACTGTTTTTATAAAAAAATATTACTGTTTCATATTCATTTTCATTTTCTAAAAACATATTAGATGCAACAAATAATAATAATAATAATAAATTACTTATGGCGCACCGCTGGGTGGTGCGCCATTGCTGTGCAAAAAAAAAGGTTACTTATGGCGCACCGCTGGGTGGTGCGCCATTGCTATCTAAAAAAAAGATTTCTAATGGCGCACCGCTGGGGGGTGCGCCATTGCTATCAAAAAAACATACTAATGGCGCACCGCTAGGGATGTGCCATTAGTACTCTTCCCCCCTAGCTAGCTAATTCGCCCGATACCTTCGTCCCTCCCTCGCCACACTCCCCCCCCCCCCCCCCCCCGCAGCCCCGACCCACGACGACGCCGCCCCTACGTGCGCCGCCGCCCCCGCGCCCCCCGCCACTGCAGCTCCTTTGCCGCCCACCGGACAGCAAGCCGCCGCGGCCCCCAACCATCCCGCCACCGACCCGCAACCATCCCACCGCCGACGACCGCACGGGGTGCAGGACGACGACCGCCGCTGACCCGCAACCATCCCGCCGCCGCCGACCCCGATCCCGACCCCTCCGGCGACCGGCCGCGCCCGCCCAGGTACCTCTCCTCCTTCCTCCTTCCTCCCTCTCCACCCTTCCTCCCCATTCCCTCCCTCCCCTTCTGCCACTGTCACCCACGGCCTTGGTCAATCCCGCACAGCCACTGCCGCCGACCCTCCCCTCGACCGTGGTGACGCCGGCGTCCCTCCTGTCGGTCGTGCCGCAGCCGCAGCCGCAGTCCGTAGGCAGGGACAATCATGAAGGCACCATTCATGTGAAGGCACAAAAACACAAACTTGACCCCCCCCCCCCAATTTTCCTGGTTCTGTAGTTAGGCAATTACCACATGTTTTCCTGCAGTGAAGCTGTTGTTATGATATGCAGGCATGAGTACCAGAGGGTGGCTACCATTGTTTGTAGGATTAAGGAAATGATCATATTATCACTGAAATATATTTAAAATGTCTATTTAGTGCTATTTTCAGATATAACCTTGTAAGCAGAAATTTTAAACTGTAGCTGCAAACCTTTCCAGTAGTTTGACTTGTGTCCTCCATATTTAACTTTAAAATCAACTAAAACTTTAACTGAAACTTTAATTTAAACTTTAACTGAAACTTTAATTAAAGTTAGCTTAAGTCTTTTCCTTTAATAAAAATTGTATGGTGGATGTCTTGTTGTAAAATTGTATGCATATTCATGCCCTTTCATGTTTTCAAGGAAACACCAGACTTTCCAGTTAGTGCTTTCTCAAACTTCTGCAATTTGCACTTCTTGGAACTAAACAGAATTATACAATGAACTTCTGTAGGCTGATCTGAGTTGGACCATCCTCTGCAGCCAACTTCTCTTCGGCAAGAGGAAGAAAGGAGAATCAGGGTAGGGTTTCATGGCTAGAAGATATATTGTTGTACAACAATTTGTTACAAATTGCATTTATTGGTATATGTACGCTAGTTTTGTCATATCAGGAGCTTAGGAACTTATCGTGACTAATTTATTATAGAAAGCTGTCAGAGCTCACTTTTAGAAATTAGCAATAGCAAAATGTGGTTAAGATTTAAGGCATCCGGACTAAGCATATGTTTTGGCATACAAGTATCTCTTTCTTCAAGACCGGTAAATCAAGTGGGTAAATAGATGTTGCTGCTGGACTATATGTTCTGGACTATATGTTCATTGGTACTATATGTTCAGAATGAGTTAACTTGCTGTCATTTATCGAAATTCATAATGTGCTGGACTATATGTTCATTGGTACTACTTGTGATGCTGCTGCTGTACTACTTGGGAATTTTGTCAACTTGTGATGCTGCTGTTGTACCCCGAGAGGCCCTTGAGTTTGCCGAAATGTCGATTAACTTCCGTTCCGGCAAATTCGGGTACTCCATATGTCCTATTTTCAGCAAAGGTCATGCTGAAATTTTCCGTGAATTTTAGCATGACTTGGCTAAAAATAGGACATATGGGGCACTTGCGACTAATGCATGGGCCGGGGTATCTTAGTACTTAATTAAGTAGGATCAACTGCCTCTTGTGTTATACATATAGAAGTGTGATATCTACTCATAGTTATTACTAATGTCAGTTGCTCGTCATCGATAAACCCTAATCTGGTAGGATGACCTACTAAAAAAGCCCATACCACATATTCTATTTGGATGGCCCTGCTAACCTTTGACCATAAATACTTGAGATGGATGTAGCAGGCTTAAAGAAAGAAAAGTTTTTAGGCCAACTCCACTGGGCCTGGCTGAAAATGCACAAGTGTGCATGAATAACAATATTCTATTGTAAAGCTAAACAGGAAAGAGGAACAACTCATCCTAACCATTTGCTCTCAAAATTACCACTTCACTTCTTACTACTGAAAATCTTAGACCATCTCCATTCACCAATTGCTCAAACCAGTTCGAAGGGCGTGTTTTCACCACACTGTGGAGTATCTTATTGGACCCAACAGAGATGATGTAGTTTTGAATTATGAACATAGGAAATGTCGTCATCGGACGACGAAAGTCTCCCGGGGGAGTGCGACTGGTGCCACGACGGTCGAGGTCTGTGCGACAGGCCTCACTTGGACGATGATCGGCGCTTCAGCATTAAGCTCGAGGAGACCTTCGAAGTTGAAACGTTACGCAACGACGACAAGTGTTTTTTTTATAATTAAGCATGACTTCAACTATTTCAACGTGTAATTTTTCATCTTTTACAATTCGAGTATAGTTTATCCCATGCCATGCAAGACGCTATGTCTTGGAGAGGATGAATTTTGAAGACCATGAAAATTTTGAAACGAAGAAAATTCACCTAAGGACACATCATGATGTTGATTTTGAAGTAAATCTGTATAATGCTGAGAGCGTAACCCATTTTGGTTGCAAAAATTGGGAAGCATTTTGCAAGATGTATGGTTCTGATGAGGGTATGCTTGTCACCATGGATCTTGGTGATCCTGACATCGACCAAGACAATATGGACATTTGGGTCCTTGTTGATACGCCTCCAGTTCTACCGCTATGTGAGTTTCTCAAACGTAGTTAATTATTAACTAATTTATATTATTTATTCCAAAATAGTTGACAACTTATTTCCATTGACAGCTTATTTTGATTGTTCAAAAAATGTGCGGAACATGGTAGACAAAACCCACTACACCGATGGCCCCGAGTTAACTTATCAGGAGAAAAATCATCGGTCGGATTTTGTACTGATCTTGAGAATTACAATATCTACAATCAAACTCCTCAACATTATGGTCAATACGTGCCACTAGTGCACGTGTTGAACTACCGTAACTACCATGGAGATACCCTGGTAAGATTTTTTACTATTACGACATCCGTGCATCTTTTGCATACTTCTAAAACTAGTACATCATTGCTAACTATGAAGTTATTACTATGTTTTTCAACAGAGAATCCCAGAGGATTGTGTGCCTCATTTGATGTATCAGAATGGCAGCCTTCATGTTTTGAACATATATCCAGGTCATCCTACGAATCTCAACTGTCCATACCGGATTTCTAGAAGAAGTGGAGACATGCTAATCAGAGAATGGAAAAAATGTATGGACAGTCGTAAGGAGGTTCTTGGAAGCAAAAGGAAGCGCCGCGCAAGAATTGGAGATAGGATGATCTCCATTCTCCAATAATGGAGAGTCAGGGTCTATGTTGTTTTATGCTATTTTACCTTAAATAGGGTATTTAGGTCCTGCCTAATACTGATGATCATGTGCTAAGAACAATTAAGTAGGGCTGGTTCGATGACTATCAGGATGATGATCGTATGACTTGTTATTAATAACGAGTAGAAGTTGTATGATGATGATTAGTAGGACTTGTTAGGATTAGTATTACTTTCGACAAACTCGCTACTCGCGGTTTCGAGACTTGTAATGTTTTAACTTTGTTCGGTATTTGAAATTCGGAGACTAATATGATGAATTCTATTCGGAGACTAATCTTCTATTGTATTCGATAAATCTGCTGTTTATATGTTGTGCTCTCTATATTATGCGCAGTAATATGTTTTGTAACCTGTGCAAAAATCAGAAAATAAAAAATAATAATCCCTAATATTCATACTACTGGCACACCACTCAGCACACTAATGGCGCACTGCAGAAAGGATACTAATGGCGCATCACCCCCTAGTGCGCCATTAGTATGCCAAAGCACATGGGTAAATATGGCCCCCTGGGAGGCATACTAATGGCGCACGGTGGGCTATACTAATGGCGTACTGCATGGTGCGCCATTAGTGTACCAGATACTAATGGCGCACCAGGGGTGCGCCATTAGTATTTAATTCTAATGGCGTGGTGCTAGTGGCGCACCAGTAGTGCGCCATTAGTAGGCAAAACTGGTGCGCCACTAGCAGGCCTTTTCCTAGTAGTGCGACGAGACGGACAACCTTTTCATCATCGAGAACATCATCTTCGAAGGTGGTGCGGGAGCCGTTTGCTTCGCAGGCGGTGCAGGCGTGGCTGCCTTCAATCCCGATGGGACCCAAAGCCAAGACGGCCGAGCGTCCTTCATGCTCGCCACCTTTGATCAAGTTGGCATGGATGACCCCTTCATGCAAGACCAGGTCGGCATGGGCAGCACCTTCCTGCTGGACCAAGAATTCCCTGAGTAGTACGGCCTTGAGGAAGAAGATGAGATGTACATTGACAGGGAGCCTTTGTTCGAGGACGAGCTCACCAACTAAGCTTGTTCAAGGACAAAGGCATAACACAGCCGGGGGACGAACTCATTTGCCTGTGTTGGAGGGACATTGGACTGAAGGAAATATGCCCTAGAGGCAATAATAAAGTTATTATTTATTTCCTTATATCATGATAAATGTTTATTATTCATGCTAGAATTGTATTAACCGGAAACATAATACTTGTGTGTATACATAGACAAACAGAGTGTCACTAGTATGCCTCTACTTGACTAGCTCGTTGATCAAAGATGGTTATGTTTCCTAGCCATAGACATGAGTTGTCATTTGATTAACGTGATCACATCATTAGGAGAATGATGTGATTGACTTGACCCATTCTGTTAGCTTAGCACACGATCGTTTAGTATTCTGCTATTGCTTTCTTCATGACTTATACATGTTCCTACGACTATGAGATTATGCAACTCCCGTTTACCGGAGGAACACTTTGTGTGCTATCAAACGTCACAACGTAACTGGGTGATTATAAAGGTGCTCTACAGGTGTCTCCAAAGGTACTTGTTGGGTTGGCGTATTTCGAGATTAGGATTTGTCACTCCGATTGTCGGAGAGGTATCTCTGGGCCCACTCGGTAATGCACATCACTTAAGCCTTGCAAGCATTGCAACTAATGAGTTAGTTGCGGGATGATGTACTACGAAACGAGTAAAGAGACTTGCCGGTAACGAGGTATTGAGATACCGACGATCGAATCTCGGGCAAGTAACATACCGATGACAAAGGGAACAACGTATGTTGTTATGCGGTTTGACCGATAAAGATCTTCGTAGAATATGTGGGAGCCAATATGAGCATCCAGGTTCCGCTATTGGTTATTGACCGGAGACGTGTCTCGATCATGTCTACATAGTTCTCGAACCCGTAGGGTCCGCACGCTTAAAGTTTCGATGACAGTTATATTATGAGTTCATATGTTTTGATGTATCGAAGGTAGTTCGGAGTTCTGGATGTGATCACGGACATGACGAGGAGTCTCGAAATGGTCGAGACATGAAGATTGATATATTGGACGACTATATTCGGACACCGGAATGGTTCCGGGGGTTATCGGATATATAACGGAGTACCGGGAGGTTACCGGAACCCCCCGGGGGTTAATGGGCCTACATGGGCCTTAGTGGAGAAGAGGAGAGGCAGCTAGGGCAGGCCGCGCGCCCCCTCCCCCTCTAGTCCGAATTGGACAAGGAGGGGGGAGGGGGCGCCCCCCCCCTTTCCTTCCTCTCTCTCTCCTCTTTCCCCCTTCTCCTAATCCAACAAGGAAGGGAGGGAGTCCTACTCCCGGTGGGAGTAGGACTCCTCCTGGCGCGCCCCTCTCCTAGCCGGATGCCTCTCCCCCCTTGCTCCTTTATATACAAGGGCAGGGGGCACCCCAAAGACACAACAATTGATCATTGATCTTTTTAGCCGTGTGCGGTGCCCCCTCCACCATAGTCCACCTCGATAATATCGTAGCGGTGCTTAGGCGAAGCCCTGCGTCGGTAGAACATCATCATTGTCACCACGCCGTCATGCTGACGAAACTCTCCCTCAACACTCGGCTAGATCGGAGTTCGAGGGACGTCATCAGGCTGAACGTGTGCTGAACTCGGAGGTGCCGTGCGTTCGGTACTTGATCGGTCGGATCGTGAAGACGTACGACTACATCAACCGCGTTGTGCTAACGCTTCCGCTTTCGGTCTACGAGGGTACGTGGACATACTCTCCCCTCTCGTTGCTATGCATAACCATGATCTTGCGTGTGCGTAGGGAAATTTTTGAAATTACTACGTTCCCCAACAGTGGCATCCGAGCCTGGGTTTATGCGTAGATGTCATATGCACGGGTAGAACTCAAGTGAGTTGTGGGCGATACAAGTCATACTGCTTACCAGCATGTCATACTTTGGTTCGGCGGTATTGTTGGATGAAGCGGCCTGGACCGACATTACGCGTACGCTTACGCGAGACTGGTTCTACCGACGTGCTTTGCACACAGGTGGCTGGCGGGTGTCAGTTTCTCCAACTTTAGTTGAACCGAGTGTGCCTATGCTTGGTCCTTGAGAAGGTTAAAACAACACTAACTTGACGAACTATCGTTGTGGTTTTGATGCGTAGGTAAGAACGGTTCTTGCTCAGCCCGTAGCAGCCACGTAAAACTTGCAACAACAAAGTAGAGGACGTCTAACTTGTTTTTGCAGGGCATGTTGTGATGTGATATGGTCAAGGCATGATCCTAGATTTTATTGTATGAGATGATCACGTTTTGTAACTGAGTTATCGGCAACTGGCAGGAGCCATATGGTTGTCACTTTATTGTATGCAATGCAATCGCCCTGTAATGCTTTACTTTATCACTAAGCGGTAGCGATAGTCGTAGAAGCATAAGATTGGCGAGACGACAACGATGCTACGATGGAGATCAAGGTGTCGCGCCGGTGACGATGGTGATCATGACGGTGCTTCGAAGATGGAAATCACAAGCACAAGATGATGATAGCCATATCATATCACTTATATTGATTGCATGTGATGTTTATCTTTTATGCATCTTATCTTGCTTTGATTGATGGTAGCATTATAAGATGATCTCTCACTAAATTATCAACGTATAAGTGTTCTCCCTGAGTATGCACCATTGCGAAAGTTCTTCGTGCTGAGACACCATGTGATGATCGGGTGTGATAGGCTCTACGTTCAAATACAACGGGTGCAAAACAGTTGCACACGCGGAATACTCAGGTTAAACTTGACGAGCCTAGCATATGTAGATATGGCCTCGGAACACGGAGACCGAAAGTTTGAGCGTGAATCATACAGTAGATATGATCAACATAGTGATGTTCACCATTGAAACTACTCCATCTCACGTGATGATCGGACATGGTTTAGTTGATTTGGATCACGTAATCGCTTAGATGATTAGAGGGATGTCTATCTAAGTGGGAGTTCTTAAGTAATATGATTAATAGAACTTAAATTTATCATGAACTTAGTACCTGATAGTATCTTGCTTGTCTATGTTAATTGTAGATAGATGGCTCGTGCTGTTGTTCTGTTGAATTTTAATGCGTTCCTTGAGAAAGCAAAGTTGAAAGATGATGGTAGCAATTACACGGACTGGGTCCGTAACTTGAGGATTATCCTCATTGCTGCACAGAAGAATTATGTCCTGGAAGCACCGCTAGGTGCCAGACCTGCTGCAGGAGCAACACCAGATGTTATGAACGTCTCGCAGAGCAAAGCTGATGACTACTCAATAGTTCAGTGTGCCATGCTTTACGGCTTAGAACCGGGACTTCAACGAAGTTTTGAACATCATGGAGCATATGAGATGTTCCAGGAGTTGAAGTTAATATTTCAAGCAAATGCCCGGATTGAGAGATATGAAGTCTCCAATAAGTTCTACAGCTGCAAGATGGAGGAGAATAGTTCTGTCAGTGAGCATATACTCAAAATGTCTGGGTATAACAATCACTTGATTCAACTGGGAGTTAATCTTCCAGATGATAGCGTCATTGACAGAATTCTTCAATCACTGCCACCAAGCTACAAGAGCTTCGTGATGAACTATAATATGCAAGGGATGGATAAGACGATTCCCGAGCTCTTCGCAATGCTAAAGGCTGCAGAGGTAGAAATCAAGAAGGAGCATCAAGTGTTGATGGTCAACAAGACCACCAGTTTCAAGAAAAAGGGCAAAGGGAAGAAGAAGGGGAACTTCAAGAAGAACAGCAAACAAGTTGCCGCTCAGGAGAAGAAACCCAAGTCTGGACCTAAGCCTGAGACTGAGTGCTTCTACTGCAAACAGACTGGTCACTGGAAGCGGAACTGCCCCAAGTATTTGGCGGATAAGAAGGATGGCAAGGTGAACAAAGGTATATGTGATATACATGTTATTGATGTGTACCTTACTAATGCTCGCAGTAGCACCTGGGTATTTGATACCGGTTCTGTTGCTAATATTTACATCTTGAAACAGGGACTACGGATTAAGCGAAGATTGGCTAAGGACGAGGTGACGATGCGCGTGGGAAATGGTTCCAAAGTCGATGTGATCGCGGTCGGCACGCTACCTCTACATCTACCTTTGGGATTAGTTTTAGACCTCAATAATTGTTTTTTGGTGCCAGCGTTGAGCATGAACATTATATCTGGATCTTGTTTGATGCGAGACGGTTATTCATTTAAATCAGAGAATAATGGTTGTTCTATTTGTATGAGTAATATCTTTTATGGTCATGCAACCTTGAAGAGTGGTCTATTTTTGTTGAATCTCGATAGTAGTGATACACATATTCATAATATTGAAGCCAAAAGATGCAGAGATGATAATGATAGTGCAACTTATTTGTGGCACTGCCGTTTAGGTCATATCGGTGTAAAGCGCATGAAGAAACTCCATACTGATGGACTTTTGGAACCACTTGATTATGAATCACTTGGTACTTGCGAACCGTGCCTCATGGGCAAGATGACTAAAACGCCGTTCTCCGGAACTATGGAGCAAGCAACAGATTTGTTGGAAATCATACATACAGATGTATGTGGTCCGATGAATGTTGAGGCTCGCGGCGGATATCGTTATTTTCTCACCTTCACAGATGATTTGAGCAGATATGGGTATATTTACTTAATGAAACATAAGTCTGAAACATTTGAAAAGTTCAAAGAATTTCAGAGTGAAGTTGAAAATCATCGTAACAAGAAAATAAAGTTTCTACGATCGGATCATGGAGGAGAATATTTGAGTTATGAGTTTGGTCTTCATTTGAAACAATACGGAATAGTTTCGCAACTCACGCCACCCGGAACACCACAGCGTAATGGTATGTCCGAACGTCGTAATCGTACTTTACTAGATATGGTGCGATCTATGATATCTCTTACTGATTTACCGCTATCGTTTTGGGGTTATGCTTTAGAGACGGCTGCATTCACGTTAAATAGGACACCATCGAAATCCGTTGAGATGACGCCTTATGAACTGTGGTTTGGCAAGAAACCAAAGTTGTCGTTTCTTAAAGTTTGGGGCTGCGATGCTTATGTGAAAAAGCTTCAACCTGATAAGCTCGAACCCAAATCGGAGAAATGTGTCTTCATAGGATACCCAAAAGAGACTGTTGGGTACACCTTCTATCACAAATCCGAAGGCAAGACTTTTGTTGCTAAATTTGGAATCTTTCTAGAGAAGGAGTTTCTCTCGAAAGAAGTGAGTGGGAGGAAAGTAGAACTTGATGAGGTAATTGTACCTGCTCCCTTATTGGAAAGTAGTTCATCACAGAAACCGGTTCCTGTGACACCTACACCAATTAGTGAGGAACTTAATGATGATGATCATGAAACTTCAGATCAAGTTGTTACTGAACCTCGTAGGTCAACCAGAGTGAGATCCGCACCAGAGTGGTACGGTAATCCTGTTCTGGAGGTTATGTTACTGGACCATGACGAACCTACGAACTATGAAGAAGCGATGGTGAGCCCAGATTCCGCAAAATGGCTTGAGGCCATCAAATCTGAGATGGGATCCATGTATGAGAACAAAGTGTGGACTTTGGTTGACTTGCCCGATGATTGGCAAGCCATTGAGAATAAATGGATCTTCAAGAAGAAGACTGACGCTGACGGTAATGTTACTGTCTATAAAGCTCGACTTGTTGCAAAAGGTTTTCGACAAGTTCAAGGGATTGACTACGATGAGACTTTCTCACCCGTAGCGATGCTTAAGTCTGTCCGAATCATGTTAGCAATTGCCGCATTTTATGATTATGAAATTTGGCAAATGGAAGTCAAAACAGCATTCCTGAATGGATTTCTGGAAGAAGAGTTGTATATGATGCAACCGGAAGGTTTTGTCGATCCAAAAGGAGCTAACAAAGTGTGCAAGCTCCAGCGATCCATTTATGGACTGGTGCAAGCCTCTCGGAGTTGGAATAAACGTTTTGATAGTGTGATCAAAGCATTCGGTTTTATACAGACTTTTGGAGAAGCCTGTATTTACAAGAAAGTGAGTGGGAGCTCTGTAGCATTTCTGATATTATATGTGGATGACATATTACTGATTGGAAATGATATAGAATTTCTGGATAGCATAAAGGGATACTTGAATAAGAGTTTTTCAATGAAAGACCTCGGTGAAGCTGCTTATATATTGGGCATCAAGATCTATAGAGATAGATCAAGACGCTTAATTGGACTTTCACAAAGCACATACCTTGACAAAGTTTTGAAGAAGTTCAAAACGGATCAAGCAGAGAAAGGGTTCTTGCCTGTGTTACAAGGTGTGAAGTTGAGAAAGACTCAATGCCCGACCACTGCAGAAGATAGAGAGAAGATGAAAGATGTTCCCTATGCATCAGCCATAGGCTCTATCATGTATGCAATGCTGTGTACCAGACCTGATGTGTGCCTTGCTATAAGTTTAGCAGGGAGGTACCAAAGTAATCTAGGAGTGGATCACTGGACAGCGGTCAAGAACATCCTGAAATACCTGAAAAGGACTAAGGATATGTTTCTCGTTTATGGAGGTGACAAAGAGCTAGTCGTAAATGGTTACGTCGATGCAAGCTTTGACACTGATCCGGACGATTCTAAATCGCAAACCAGATACGTGTTTACATTGAACGGTGGAGCTGTCAGTTGGTGCAGTTCTAAACAAAGCGTTGTGGCGGGATCTACATGTGAAGCGGAGTACATAGCTGCTTCGGAAGCAGCAAATGAAGGAGTCTGGATGAAGGAGTTCATATCCGATCTAGGTGTCATACCTAGTGCATCGGGTCCAATGAAAATCTTTTGTGACAATACTGGTGCTATTGCCTTGGCGAAGGAATCCAGATTTCACAAGAGAACCAAGCACATCAAGAGACGCTTCAATTCCATCCGGGATCTAGTCCAGGTGGGAGACATAGAAATTTGCAAGATACATACGGATCTGAATGTTGCAGACCCGTTGACTAAGCCTCTTCCACGAGCAAAACATGGTCAGCACCAAGGCTCCATGGGTGTTAGAATCATTACTGTGTAATCTAGATTATTGACTCTAGTGCAAGTGGGAGACTGAAGGAAATATGCCCTAGAGGCAATAATAAAGTTAATATTTATTTCCTTATATCATGATAAATGTTTATTATTCATGCTAGAATTGTATTAACCGGAAACATAATACTTGTGTGAATACATAGACAAACAGAGTGTCACTAGTATGCCTCTACTTGACTAGCTCGTTGATCAAAGATGGTTATGTTTCCTAGCCATAGACATGAGTTGTCATTTGATTAACGGGATCACATCATTAGGAGAATGATGTGATTGACTTGACCCATTCCGTTAGCTTAGCACACGATCATTTAGTATTCTGCTATTGCTTTCTTCATGACTTATACATGTTCCTATGACTATGAGATTATGCAACTCCCGTTTACCGGAGGAACACTTTGTGTGCTACCAAACGTCACAACGTAACTGGGTGATTATAAAGGTGCTCTACAGGTGTCTCCAAAGGTACTTGTTGGGTTGGCGTATTTCGAGATTAGGATTTGTCACTCCGATTGTCGGAGAGGTATCTCTGGGCCCACTCGGTAATGCACATCACTTAAGCCTTGCAAGCATTGCAACTAATTAGTTAGTTGCGGGATGATGTATTACGGAACGAGTAAAGAGACTTGCCGGTAACGAGATTGAACTAGGTATTGAGATACCGACGATCGAATCTCGGGCAAGTAACATACCGATGACAAAGGGAACAACGTATGTTGTTATGCGGTTTGACCGATAAAGATCTTCGTAGAATATGTGGGAGCCAATATGAGCGTCCAGGTTCCGCTATTGGTTATTGACCGGAGACGTGTCTCGGTCATGTCTACATAGTTCTCGAACCCGTAGGGTCCGCACGCTTAAAGTTTCGATGACAGTTATATTATGAGTTTATATGTTTTGATGTACCGAACGTAGTTCGGAGTCCCTGATGTGATCACGGACATGACGAGGAGTCTCGAAATGGTCGAGACATGAAGATTGATATATTGGACGACTATATTCCGACACCGGAATGGTTCCGGGGGTTATCGAATATATCGGAGTACCGGGAGGTTACCGGAACCCCCCCCCCCCCGGGGGGGTTTAATGGGCCTACATGGGCCTTAGTGGAGAAGAGGAGAGGCAGCTAGGGCAGGCCGCGCGCCCCCTCCCCCTCTAGTCCGAATTGGACAAGGAGGGGGGGCGGCGCCCCCCCTTTCCTTCCTCTCTCTCCTCTTTCCCCCTTCTCCTAATCCAACAAGGAAGGGAGGGAGTCCTACTCCCGGTGGGAGTAGGACTCCTCCTGGCGCGCCCCTCTCCTGGCCGGCCGCCTCTCCCCCCCTTGCTCCTTTATATACGGGGGCAGGGGGCACCCCAAAGACACAACAATTGATCATTGATCTTTTAGCCGTGTGCGGTGCCCCCCTCCACCATAGTCCACCTCGATAATATCGTAGCGGTGCTTAGGCGAAGCCCTGCGTCGGTAGAACATCATCATCGTCACCACGCCATCGTGCTGACGAAACTCTCCCTCAACACTCGGCTGGATCGGAGTTCGAGGGACATCATCGGGCTGAACGTGTGCTGAACTTGGAGGTGCCGTGCGTTCGGTACTTGATCGGTCGGATCGTGAAGACGTACGACTACATCAACCGCGTTATGCTAACGCTTCCGCTTTCGGTCTACGAGGGTACGTGGACATACTCCCCCCTCTCGTTGCTATGCATCACCATGATCTTGCGTGTGCGTAGGGAAATTTTTGAAATTACTACGTTCCCCAACATGGACAAGACCCCAAGGTCGGCGCCAAGCAAAAGGCATCTACCTTTTGGCGACGTACCATGAACGCCAAGTAAAAGGAGTACCATGAACGCAATAAGTTGGTGACGTACCAAATGGAGAGCAAGCGCGGGCGGGTGTCTCTCTGAAAGCGATGGAGGGTGATACAACAAGAGTGCAACAAATTTTGTGCAACCCTTGAGAGCATCCAAGCACGCCTCAGCCTCAAAGATATGGTATACGTGCGCCCTCTTCGTATCCGTCTCCGTTGTGTTTGCATGTCCATTTGTCCATATGCTTGCATGCTATTAATTTGTAGGCATTCCAAGCTTTGGAGGCATTTAAGGCCCGACATGATGGCAAGTCCTTCAACCTCACCCATTGTTGGATGATCATCAACGGGGAGGAGAAGTTCAAGGTGCAATATGCCGCCGGCAAGGCGGAGGGGGGGGGGGAAGGAAGCCGACGTGGAGCATGGAGAGGGTGAGAAGTCACGGCCGCGGGGGAAGACCAACTCGAAGAAGGAGGACAAGTGCGATGCGGCGTCGATTGCCTTGCATGCCACTTTGGAGGGCATGATGAGCAAGAAGGACACAAGGGACGTGAAGCGCCGGCAAGACAAGGAAGAGCAAATGAATGCCTTCATGGAGACCCAAAGGAGGAGGCTTGAGCTCGAAGCGGAGAAGCAAGCCAAGATGCTCGAGATGGAGGCGGAGAAGCAAGCGAAGATGCTCGAGATTGAGGCCGCCAATGCCAAGACCAAGGCAAAAGAAGTGGCGCTCGCTAGCATGATGACGGGGGTGGAGATCATGAAGGTGGACTTGAGCATGACGTCGCCGAGGAAGAAGCCATGGTTCGAGAAAATGCAGGCTGACATGCTCAAGTTCGATGACGAGTGATCTATGGCGGAGAGCGCCATCCTTTTTTGTATGTCGGTAAGTGTGCTGGCATGACCACAGCCGAGATGACGTGGTTCAACTTCCGCCACTTTTTATGTGCTGGCATGTGTGCCGGCCGCTGAGAAGTGCACCAGCATGAACTGTGCGGTGGTTTTTTAGGCTGGCATGTATGCCGGCCGCAGGTATGGCGCTGACATGAACTCTGGGCAATGGCATGACCACTGACATGATCTATGACCGTGGGTTTTAAAAATTGTGTGCGGACATGAAATAGGTCGGGCGTGTTGGGCGCACGGCCGGCCCAAATGCAAAACGGGGCGGCCGACCTAAACGGACGAAAAAAGGACAAAGCGCGTGTCCGTTTGGGTCGGTGCATTGGAGTTGCTCTTATGTCCACTCAACCTCACAAGTCATTCTAAAAAGATAAAATAAAATTGACAAGTTAGGTAACTGTTCTTCTTGCCATTGGCTCATGGTTTTGGAGCTCTAATCTCAAACTTTTCTGACCAACTTGTTAAGCTAGTACCCTACGTCTTCATTTTCGAACCTAAGAGAGCGGCAAAATAAAAATCAGACTTGTTAAACTAGCACTCTTGGTCTTCGTTTTCGAACTCAAGAGAGCGCCAGAATAAATCAAATCCGCATGGCGAGCCAGTGCACATGATCTAATCTACCTCATCATTTCCAGGTAAACCAACGGAGCAATCCAGGCTGCATCGTTTCCTGCCAATCAACGGGTCATGGGATGCACATGCATGCGCCTATTCCGGGCATCCTTCGGGCATGTGGAGTCCAAATTAGTTCAGATGCAATGGAAGGAAACTGGCATTCACTCCACGGGAATGAGAGAGGAATCCCAGTCTCAGGCTCTCAGCGGGTGGAGTGGATTCGTTTTGGAAACGAAATCTGGGAGCAAGCTGCAGCAGGCGCTCGCCATCAGCTGCACGTTATCTCCAATTTAGCATGTAGTATCCGTTTTTCTGGTAAGAGTAGTCTGCCAGGGTGCCTCCACCAGTTTCGCAGCTGAGATGGTGCACAATGTTGCTGGATTTGTTCCACCTGGTATTTACGGCTGAACAATTCCTGTCTGCATAATAAAAAGAATGCATGCAACGTTTTCTAGGGCTTCTATTTTCAGATGATCAGAAAACAAATAAATTAGTTTCAATCAAAGATCATCTTTCTCACCACCGTCGAGGTCGACCTTCCTGCTCCCCCGCTACCCCTGCCTCGTCGCCCAGGAAATCTTCGCCATTCCTGAAGAAATACATTTTGAGAGTGTTTATTTCCACGCGACTCGAAAAAAAAATCCAGGTTCAATCAACGTCATCTCACCTCCCGTTTGTCGTCGAAGACTCGAACGCAGCTTCAATGACTTTACGAAGCCAAGTCTCACCGTAACTCAGCCCCCATTATCAACCGTCCGTTAAAGATCCAGCGTTCCAGATTGACCTATTTTCCATACTGAAAATTTAAGTGTTCAGAAAAAATTGAAAAAAATTCAATAAATCATAAATGTTTCATTTTGTATTCTGGGAAAGTTTCAACCCATTTGGATGTATGGTTTGTGATTAAATAGTTTTTTGAGCTCAAATAAATAAATAATGTGTATTCGCAAACTATACATCCAAATGGATCGAAATTTTCACAGAATACTAAAGAAGCATTTATGATTTATTGGAATTTTAAAAAAAAATCTGAACACTTTAAAAAAATTCATTAGAAATATGGATCAATCTGGTCCGTCGGATCTTGAATGGATGGCTGATAGAAGGGGCTAAGTTACGGTGAGACTTAGCTTTATGAAGTCACAGAAGCTGTGTCCTGAAGACTCGAGGTTGTCTTGCCTGCTCCCCGGCTACTCTGCCTTGCCGCCCAGTGCATCCTGTGCCCACCCCAATCCCCCTCCCCTGCGCCCGCACACGACAACTGAATTCAGCTGATTGAAATATAACCAACATAATATTTTGTAAACATCGGTGCCTCCCTTGGGACCAGTTGATTAGGTGGGCTTGGGTGCATACCAGGAACTGAATCTGAGCTTTGATTTGAAAACCGGTGATTTCCACCGTTTCGGGAAACATTTTTTTCGTCAGCATCTTTTAAATAACGAGCCTCCTAGTCGACTTTCATTGTAGAAACCGCCATCAGATTGTTATGTAACCGACGTGTCTTCCTCATCCCGTCATTATCAGCAATCGAGGTTCTTCTGGACACGCCCGAAACTTGTAGCATTTCGCCATCAGTTGCACGGAGGCAGTAAAAGACATATTTTAGAGTGTAGATTCACTTATTTTGCTCCATATGTAGTCCATATTGGAATCACTAAAAAGACTTACATTTAGGAACGGAGGGAGTAAAAGAAATGCATGCAACATTTTCGAGGGCTTCTATTTTCAGGTGATCAGAAAATGAATAAATTAGTTTCAATCAAAGATCATCTCACCACATGTTGCCGTCAAGGTCGACCTTGCTGCTGCCCCTCTACCTCTGCCTTGTCGCCCAGGATATTTTTGCCATTCTTGAAGAAATACAATTTGAGATTTTTTTTCAGCCGACTTGAAAAAAAAATCCAGTTTCAATCAACGTCATCTCAGCGCCTGTTTGCCGTCGAGGACTTGAGGCCGTCCTGTCGGCTTCTCGGCTGGTCTGCCTCGCCGCCCAAGGCATCCTTTGCCCACCCCCAACCCACCCCCTCCCTCGCGCCCGCACACGACAATTGAATTCAGCTGATTGAAATATAACCAACATAATATTTTATAAACATCGGTGTTTCCCTTGGGACCAGTTTGTCAGGTGGGCTAGGGCGCATACCGGGAACCGAACCTAAACTTCGATTCTGATAAGCGGTGATTTCCACCATTTCGGAAAACATTTTGTCGCGTTAGATTGTTTTTTTCTTTGAAACAACGAGCCTCCTCATAAATTTTCATTATGGAAACTGCCATAAGATTGTTGTGTAACCGACGTGCCTTCCTCATCCCGTCCTTATCAACCATTGGGGTTCTTCTCGACACGCCCGAAACTTGTAGCATTTCGCCACGGGAAGTCGACAGATTTTGTCACCAATTTTCAAACACAAGATGATGCCCGGGGGAGCAATCATAGAGGCGTGCAACCACCATACCGCTGAATGGGAAAAACCGCACCCAGCTGATTTGAAAAATAATCAACATGATATTTTGAAAATATCCGTGTTTCCCCTGCGACCAGAGTTGGCCAGGTTGGCCAGGACGCATACTGGGAACCGAATCTGAACTTCGATATATGATAACCGATAATTTTCACCGTTTCCAAAAACATTTTTTGTTAGATTGTTATGTCTTTTTTTATATAAAAAAACCTCCTCGCCGTTTCATTATGGAAACCGCCATCAGATTGTTGTGTAACCGGTTCTGAGCTCCGATTTTGACATCCAATGATGTCCACCGTTTAAAAAAAACTTTTTTTGTCAAATTGTTGTGTAACCGACATGTCTTCCTCATCATGTCCTTATCAGCAACCGGGTTCTTCTCGACACGCCCGAAACTTGTAGCATTTCGCCACTGGAAAAATCAACAAATTTTGCCACCAATTTTCAAACACAAGATGATGCCCGGGGGAGCAATCATAGAGGCGTGCAACCACCACACTGCTGAAAGGAAAAAAACCCACACCAAACCTAGCTCTTCCAAATTAATACCCTCCGTTCCTAAATATTTGTCTTTCTAGATATTTCAACAAATGACTACATACGGAGCAAAATAAGTGAATCTACACTCTAAAATATATCTACATACATCCGTATGTGATAGTCTGTTTGAAATGTCTAGAAAGACAAATATTTAGAAACGGAGGGAGTACTATATAGTTGCCCGATAGTAACACTCTCAAAGTCTCAAATCATCATGTGGTCATGCTTCCCTTTGGCCCAAAAATCCCAAAACTGATCAGTGGATTGCTACTACGTAGACGTAGACAGTAGACCCGAAGCCGTATATACGGACGAAAGCAACCGCCCAAATACTACTACGGATAATATGGACACCGCCGCGTACACGTGACCCACACTCTGCTTCCGCTTCTTCTGCTGCCGTTGCTGCTGCTGCCGCTGCCCTTCAGCTCGCTAAAAGCCAGCCCAGTCCCCTCCCCTCTCTCTCCCACGCCCACACCAAACGGCAGCAGAGAGAAGACAAGAAGCAGGGACCTCCGAGGAGCAGAGCGGAGCCAAGAAAGCAGCTCGGGAGGGAGGGGAGGGAGTCGTCGTCGGAGGAGGAGGAGGAAGAGCAAGAAGATGCACGGCGGCGGGTCGAAGATGCTGGGGGTGGTGAACTTCATCACCTTCCTGGCGTCGATCCCGGTGCTGGGGGGCGGCATCTGGCTGGCGTCCCGGGCCAACTCCACCGACTGCATCCGCTTTCTGCAGTGGCCCATCATCATCATCGGCCTCGCCGTCATGGTCGTCTCCCTCATGGGCTTCGCCGGCGCCTGCTACCGCCAGACCTGGCTGCTCCGCATCTACCTCTTCGCCATGTTCTTCATCGTCGTCGCGCTGCTCTTCTTCATCGTCTTCGCCTTCGCCGTCACCGACCGCGGGGAGGGCCAGGTGGTCATGAACCGCCGCTTCCTCGAGTACCAGCTCTCCGACTACAACGGATGGCTCCGCAACCGCGTCGCCGACCCGGAGTACTGGGCCACCATCAGCGCATGCCTCCGCGACGGCCGCGCATGCGCCTCCATGCGCCGCCCCGCCCGCGACCACAACACCGGCATGCTCGTCACCGAGCCCCCCGTCATGTTCTACGGCCGCAACCTCTCCCCGATTCAGGTCCGCCGGCCCCCTCCCCTTCTCCCCTGCTCCCAAGATTCACTTCCTTCTTGCCTCGCACAATATTTCCATGCGATTCTATTGGCAATCCCCCAGTGCCAATCAGGAAATTTGGGGATTTTTCCTGCTACAGATGTTCTTTCTTTTTGTGTGGGGGGATTTTAATGCACACTCTACTTAGGAGGATAAGCTATATCCTAGTACTAATCTGCTCTGCTTATTTCTGCAATTTGCTTTGAGTTCTGCTGGAATTATTGATTCAGTTTGAGTTTTCTCACACTGTTTAGGGAGGATATTCCAGTTTACTGCTACTTGGTAGTACCATGTGGATCTCGAGAGGAACCTTGCTTGCCCCCTTTACCATCAGCCCCCCTTTTGCTTAGCAAGTCATGCCCGACCTTTGAGAAAAATTGTTAATCCTGCAACCTTTTTGCTTCTCCCTGATTTGGGGCAAAAACCAGCTAGGAGAGAAAAACAACTAATTAGCAGCCTCCCATCCAGCACCTTTCTCCAAAAGCAGTCTTTTTAAGCTTTAATTGGTTCGTCCATGGAATTGCTTGACAACACAGAAAAAGGATCTTCGCCGCGGTTATGCGATTATTCGATGCGTGCCCGTAAGTAGAGACACTTTGTGGGGGTGATTTGGGGCTCCAGATCATCAAGGATTGTTACCATCAGGCACTATGTTTTGGAAAAGAAAGTGTTTAAAGGATGTTTTCTTTGGCTGATGTGAACAACTAACACAAAGTTTGTTCTTTCTGCATGGAGCAATCTCAGATTCTACTAGTGCCTTAAGCACTAAGGATTGACTGAATGGTCAATTTGATTCCTGGTCTATGTCAGTTGCCTTCCCTCTCCAGTCCAGGGACTACTATGAGTTGACACTATCGCGTCGCGGTGGTAATAAGTAGAATCTCCCTGTGTGTGGTGATGCTGAGGATAAGGTCATTTTCCTGGCTTTTTCGGATGCCAAACCGGCATGGAGGACCAGGATATTTGTATGATTGAGGGATCAGGACGACACCATGGTGTGATGAGGACAGCCAAAAGCCAGAGATGCCCGGTGCCACATTTCATTTCAGAGTTGGAACTGGACCATGGAAGCCTTGCATAGTTAGCTGCCTTGCTTCTTGTCCTGGTGTTCTCTGTGCTGTCTTCTCCATACCTGCCAGGCTGCTTGTTCTTTTCCTCTGCTATAATCTTCCAGAGCCAATGCAATGGTTTGGAAAAAAAAAAACACCACTGCCCCTGTGATTCTTTTTTCCCCTAGGGTCCATATGCTAGTGCATTATGGGCTGCATCTCTGTATTCTAATGCAGATTAGCTGTTGCCCATGTCTGCATACATCTGATTCTATGGAGAAGTAATTATTGAATTATTGAGTCAAGTTGTGTGCAGTTTAATGCACATGGGCACACATAATTTGTAGTAGGCGGGTACCGTGCCCATGAAAGCATACGTTGGGGTGGTGGGTTCATCGTTTTTCAATACCAGGTTGGATATGGCTTTGTTTTCTCCGGTGCACGCACATATAGGCATAGGCATGTTATGGAGCATCTCATATGTTTGGTTTTAAATTGAGCTGGTGTGGACAATTTCGTGTTTGGTAATAGGATATCAAGATCAACACTATTCAATATGTGTTTGTAGCTGGTATATGTTTGTCTTCATTGGAGGTCTAGGTGGTGACAAATAGATAAATATGATCTCCATACTGATCCACCTTGTGTACGAGCCTCATTGGGAACTATACTTAGTTTACTGCTGTGGTAGTTGTGTTCATGGTGGGTGTACAAATTATGCTTGCAGATATATTATTTTCTATGCAATTATTGTCTGTAACATTTCAATTATTTGACTGTACATTGCAGCATCGAGCTAACAATAATACACCATTGTAGTTGGAACTCCTATTACATTAATGTACATGCAGTATGAATGAACTTCAGTCCAGAGAGTTGAGTATTTCAGGTTAATGAATGATATGTCCACAGGCTCACCAACAAACGATATAGTTAAGTTTCATCTTGGTCAGTTAATTGGGATCTCAAAACTTCAGCCCAAGCTGATGACCTGTAATATTGCACCTACCCAACTTAACAACTACAACAGTTCACACAAAAATGCATTTTGTTGCAATATCCTTTTCTGTACTGTCCATAAAGTTTAAGCTGTACAACTCATTTTGGGTCTACAGAAATGAAGTTTTTTTTATTTTATTTTGTATCTACATAAGTGAATTTCTCAGTATGCTGTTCAGATTACTTGTGTGATTCCTCGGGATACTAACACCATTCTGCAACTGCCAATCACAGTCCGGATGCTGCAAGCCACCGACATCGTGCGCCTTCACCTACAACAACGAGACGTACTGGAGCGCAAACCCCGGCGTCCCCACCGTGGTGACCGACCCCGACTGCCTCAAATGGAGCAACGACCAGCAGACGCTATGCTTCCAGTGCGACTCGTGCAAGGCCGGCGTCCTGGCCGGCATCAAGAAGAGCTGGCGCAAGGTGGCCATCATCAACATCGTCGTGCTCATCATCCTCATCATCGTCTACGTCGCCGGCTGCGCCGCGTTCCGCAACGCCAAGAGGGACGACAACGACGAGTCGTACGGCATGGCCAGGATGACCAAGTCCCGGCCGAGCAGGTTCCAGTTCCAGGCTTGCGAGCGGCGAAAACCGGTAGCTCGCTCTTTGCGTGTACAAAAGGCCACTCACTGTGGGTGGTGGTGTTAAGACTTTGCCCTGAACTATATTTCTTACTGAACCGTGTGGATGATGGTCGCTGTAGTTGGGTGGTGTGAAAGGGAAGATGTTCATGGGATCGAATGTTTAGTGTGGTGCTTAGGGTAGGTCTATTCTGTATTTGGTGGTACAAGATGAGGTCTGCAAGGAACAGAAGGGGCTGTCTCATTTTAGGAATGTATTATTCTGCACTTGGTGATTTTGATCTGTCATCTTCCTTAGTACTAGTTCATGCTATTATTATGATTGCCATCAATCTCAATATATCATGTTTTTGTTTAGACAGACTCAATATATCATCTGCAGTATAGGGGTTCGCTGCTATGCTAAATATTGGAGCTTGTAGTAAGATGTGTAACAAGATCAAGATCCGCCTTTTAGTTCGTCTGATCACATTGCTTTCTTTTTTTAATTTGACCACATTGCTAGAAGTCTCTATCCAGGCCCACTTTTTAGCCCATTTTGCTTTGGGAGAATATCACACCAAATTTTGATAGAAACCGGTGAAAACCATGCTGAAACGGTGTTTTTAAGTTTCAAAGAAATCATAAGAAAAATACAGAATGTCAAGAGTGATGTTCTATTTACATGTGAAATTTCCAAGTTCAAACAAAACACCATTTATGAGCACTAGTTTTGTTTTCCTTGTAAATGTCTCAAGTTAGTTTTTTTTAAAGGAGGACAAACCCTGGCCTCTGCATCAAAAGGATGCATGCCGCCATTTTATGAAAAAGTTCATCATGAAAAGTTTCACAGTGCAGTAACTGATTCCACTCCAGTAAGCCATGTCCCAAATAACATGTCAATGCTAACTGGAGGGCTTATAATAAAGGCTATATGAATCGTATGCCATAGAAGCTTAGCGAGAGGGCAATCGATAAAAAGATGTTGTATCGTTTCATCATTCTGACAGAAACAACAATGTGAATTGCCTACCCAACTGCGCCTAAGCAGATTATCTTTGGTGAGAATCACTTGCTTATGGACGAACCACATGAATATCTTGATTCTCAACGGAACTTTAATTTTCCAAATATGAATAGATCTCGCGATTTGGCCAGAATCAATCAGATCCAAGTACAGCGATTTTACCATAAAAACCCCGTTCTTAGTTATTTTCCAGTGAAATAGGTCAGGCTGGTTAGAAAGTTGAACATCCATCAACCTTCGCACAAGATGCAACCAAGCGTTTCACCTCTCGCCCACTAGGGATCTCCTGCACTGGATATTCAGCGGGGATGACTGTAATACTGTATCAATGTAAACCTCCTTACGCTGTACAATATTATACAGAGCAGGATATTGCAAGGCCAAGGACGTCTCCCCTAACCATGTATCTTCCCAAAATCTCGTTGTAGTACCATCTCCAACCAAAAAAATTGCTCTATGAAAAAAGGCATCCTTTATTCTCATTAGCCCCTTCCAGAATGGTGAGTCGTTAGGTCTGACGGTACCTGGGCCAGAGACTTTGAGACTAGATATTTGTTACGAAGAATCTGAGCCCACATGCCGTCGGTCTCAACCGATAACCTAAATAGCCATTTACTTAATAAGCATTTATTTTTCATCTCCAAGTTCTCAATCCCAAACCCCCCTTGGTCCTTTGGTCTGCAAATAATATCCCACCTGGTAAGCCTGTATTTCTTCTTTACTTCATCGCTTTGCCAGAAGAAACGAGATCGATAGAAATCTAATCTTTTCCGCACCCCTACAGATACTTCGAAGAAAGATAATAAGAACATCGGCATACTAGTTAGTACTGAGTTTATTAACACCTGCCGACCTCCATAAGACATAAGCTTGCCCTTCCAGCAACTTAGTTTTTTTTCAAATCGATCCTCAATGCATTTCCATTCTTTATTTGTAAGCTTTCGATGGTGAATTGGGACTCCGAGGTAACTGAAAGGCAAGTATCTCATTTCACAACTGAACAATTGTCTATATGCATCTTGTTCCTCTTTGGCTCTTTCAAAGCAGAATAATTTGTTCTTGTTAAAATTTATTTTTAATCCTTGCACTTTAAGTGAGAAGGAATCACGGCAGGCAGAAAAATCCAAACAAATGTACACTATAAATCTAGCTGAGTAATTACTGTGTGTATATATTGACACATGAATCATGTAAAGCTGGAGTATATGTGTAATCATGGTGTGCATCGAAGAAAATTAACATGATTCTTGTGTCAATATGTACAACAAGCGATGCCACGAACACTTCCTCGCACGTGTGAGTTTCGGTCGATTTGTTAACTTCATAAACCAATGCACGAAAGATAAAAAATACTGAAGATCAAGCTGCATGGGTTGCTGCTCAAAATCCTCATCGGATTCCATAACTGGGGATTAGAAGAAAACAAGTGTGAGATGAAATAACATAGAACTCCAGAATTTAAAATGCCTAGCTAGCAGTGAGCACCGTAATCCCATATACACTATTGGAATCCAGTAATTTGCCGTCTGCCACCTCTTTGCCGTCCACCAGCTGACGGTAAAGAGCCTCTTTTGCCGTCCGCTTCCACATAACGGACGACAAAGAATGTGCAGATGGAAAAAAGTCTATTTGCCGTCCGCTATTTCTTTGCCGTCAGCCAGCTGACGGCAAGGAGGTAGAAGGCAAACAGCAAAGGGCCAGGTGGGCCCCACAGGGCATGATGTGGCTAGGTCAGGTTCTTTGCCGTCCGCCGGCAGACGGCAAAGATGAGACGTGGGCCAGCCCTAAATGGCCGCCCTCTTTGCCGTCTGCTAGCGGACGGCAAAGAAGGCCCACTTAACGGGCCGAGCCGTCTCCCCTCTCTCTCTCTTTCTCTGTCTCCCTCGATCCCGCGCGCCCGCCTCTCTCCTCCCCCGCCGCTCTGCCGTCGCCGCCCGCCAGCCCCGGCCCCCGGACCCAGCCCCCGCCCCCGTCCAGCCCTCCCCCCCGCCCCCGCGCCCCGTCGTCGGAGAGGCCTGCGCCGGGCCGCCCCGGTGCCGGACCCCTCCCCGCGGCCCTGCGCCCCGCCGCCCCACTGCCGCCCTCCTTCCCGCGGCCCCTGCGCCGCCCCACCGCACCGGCCGACCTCGCCCTCCACCGGCGATCCCCTGCAGGTTTGTTCTCCCCCCCTTTTTAGTTTAGTTTTTTTAGTTTCTTTTAGTTTAGTTTCTGTTTTAGTTTTAGTTTTAGTTTTAGTTTTAGTTTAGTTTTATTTTCAGTTTAGTTTTAGTTTATTTTATTTTAGTTTATTTTAGATTAGTTTTAGTTTAGATTAGTTTTAGTTTAGAAGAAGAAGAGGAGTAGAAGGAGGAGGAGGAGGGAGGAAGAGGAGGGAGAAGAAGAGGAGTAGAAGGACCCCCTAACCCGCTGAGCCTGTTGTAAAAATTTAGTTAGGTCGACGGAAGAAACAAAATTGCTATGTTATTCATCTTTCGATTTAAATGTGCAGTTATTTCGTCGCTGCGAGGGTCTGGTGTTCGATGAGCTCTCCCCATGCGTTCGTTGGTGAGCACAAATGATATCTCCTCCTCCCCCCTTCATTTGCTCTGTTCTGGTCTTCGTGCCGATGAAACTTGCTAGCTATAGGTGTCAATCATCAGTATGCGTAACCACTATGTGTCTCCCGTTCGAAAGGGTTACATCTATAAATATGCATGCATTTGCATATTTATAATCGTGATTCTTTCGAATTGTCCAACGTTATCCATGGACAGCCCGAGTATGTGTAGATTGGGTTCGTTTTCCCATATGCTCTGCTCCGGATCCGATGCAGAATTTCGTCAGTGCCTCCTTGTTGTTCTCCGGGTACACATCCTCTCTGCTTATTGCCGAGACGTGTATCAGGAGAACAGCAGGGAGGTGCTGCCGAAATTTTGCGTCGGATCCGGAGCAGAGCATGGGAAAACGAACCCAATCTACACATACTCGGGTGGGATTAGGACCTATCTTTACCTATTAGCGTGTAGGTTGCATGGACGTAATAAAACTGACAAACTCCATTAACTGATGGATATGGTTTGCTTAATTATGTATATATTTCTTGTGTGTCCAGTAGGAAGTCAACATGAGTGATCGTGCATGGATGTACACCGGTTACACTAGTCAGAAAGTTTGGACTGAGGAATGGTTAACAAAAACCAAGGGGTTTGTTAGAGCCGCATTTGCAAATGTGCCCCTGTGCCCGTTGCGACAACTATAAAAAGAGGGACGAGCTTGAAATGAGTAAAGACCTTCAGAAGTTTGGTTTTACGCCTGGTTACACGGTCTGGACATTACATGGTGAGTCTGCCCAACGTGCCAGAGCCGAGGTTCATCGTCGCACCAACGAGCATGGTACCGGGACCGCATACATGGTGCAAGAGTTTGACGACGCTCGGGACTCGGACGAAGAGATGGAGGAATCTGCAAAGGCCTTCACTGAAATGTTTGAGTCCTCAAAACGTCCTCTCCACGAGCACACTGAGCTTTGTCAGCTGGATGCCATCTCACAAATAATGGCTATGAAGGCTCAATTCAACTTGGGCAGAGAATGCTACGACGGGATGATGACACTATTCGGACGATTTCTACCCAAAGGCCATGTGCTACCTCCAAACCTGTACCAGTCAGACAAAATCCTTCATGCTCTTAAGATGCCCTGTGAGAAGATACATGCCTGTGAGAAAGGATGTGTCTTATTTAGGCTTCAGTATGAGGACTTGAACTATTGTCCCATTTGCAATTCTTCCAGGTATGTTGTGGTAGACAACGGTATGGGTGAGAAGACGCAGACCAAAATACCCGTTAATGTTCTTCGGTATATGCCAATCATACCAATACTTCAACGTCTTTTCATGGTCGAAGAGACGGCCAGACAGATGACATGGCACAAAACGGGCAAAAGAACCGAACTAGATGCAGATGGGAATGTGATGATGGTGCACACATCGGATGGTGAAGCGTGGAAGTGCTTCGATGAATTACATAAGGAAAAAAGGCAGATCCAAGGCATCCTCGAGTCGCCGTCAGCACAGATGGGTTCAGTGTTTGGTCAGATGGCAACCCCATACAGTTGTTGGCCCGTGTTTGTCATTCCACTCAATCTCCCCCCGGGCAGATTATGCAAAGAAAGAACATTTTCCTGACATTGATAATTCTAGGGCCCAACTATCCGGGGAAGAATATGAATGTGTACATGCATCCGCTTAAGGACGAATTGCAAGAAGCTTGGGATAATGGGTTCAAGACATACGACGCCTTTAGCAAACAGAACTTCATAATGCGTGCCTGGTACATGTACTCGACGCATGACTTGCCGGCGTATGCGCTATTCGTTGGCTGGTGTGTGCATGGAAGGTTCCCGTGCCCCACATGCAAGGGAGCTCTTGAGTTTCGTTGGCTGACGGCAGGGCACAAGTATAGTTACTTCGACTTGCATAGACCGTTTCTACATCCTGGCCATAAGTTCAGGAAAGACAAGAAGAACTTCATCAAAGGTAGAGTTGTCAAACACTCTGCACCACCTGCGTTGACAGGCCAACAGACCCTAGATCAGTTAAACGCTCTCGAGCCAGATCCAGAGCGTCCAGGGTATTTCAAGGGGTATAATAAGGAACACGCCTGGACTCACAAGACATGCTTCTGGGGTCTGCCTTACTTCAAAGACCTCCTTTGCCCACACAACATCGACGTGATGCACACTGAAAAGAATATCGCCGAAGCCATTTTTGGTACATTGTTCGGCATAAAGGGGAAATCAAAGGATAATACTAAGGCTAGATTCGATCAAGAGGAGCTATGTGATAGACCTTTACAAAACATGAAAGAGCCGAAAGGAAAGGGGAATTGGAAGAAGCGAAAGGCATGGTTCAATCTTGGAAGGCCAGCTATGAAGGAAATTATTTTGTGGGTGAAAATGCAGTTGATGTTCCCCGATGGGTATGCAGCAAATCTAAAGAGGGAAGCGAATCTTCAAAAATTGAAAATATTTGGTCTAAAAAGTCATGATTGGCACATATGGATTGAGCGGATAATGCCAGTGATGTTGCGTGGCTTCATCCCTGAGGATGAATGGCTAGTACTGGCAGAGCTGAGCTACTTCTTCCGTGTTCTTTGTGCGAAAGAACTATCGCCTGGCCTCCTAGAAGAAATGGAACAGTTGGCACCGGAGTTGATCTGCAAGTTAGAGAAGATCTTTCCGCCAAGCTTCTTTAATCCAATGCAACACTTGATTTTGCATCTCCCGACCGAGGCACGATTGAGGGGGCCCGTGCAAAATCGTTGGTGCTACTCAACTGAGAGGATGCAGAAGACGCTTCGAGCAAAATGTAAAAAATAAACGTAGAATAGAAGCATCGATGGCGTAGGCATTCATCACTGAGGAGGCGGCAAACTTCGTGACAGCACACTACGAAGCCAAAAATCGTCATTTGCATAATCCGAAGCCTCGGTACAATGCTGACGAACCTCAAAAGGGTCAATCCAACCTCAGCCTATTCAAAGGGAATCTCGCACCAGCCAGTGGTTGGAAACCAGTAAGGTTGGATGTTGAAGAATGGCGGACCATTTCGCTGTATCTCTTCAACAACCTAAGAGAAGTGCGGCCATACATCGAGTAAGATCTTGGTATATTGTTTCACAACTTCTAATTCCTTTGAACTTCTCTTATTCCTGGATATTTTATGCAGTCGATACGTCGCCATATTCTCGTATGGAGCGGTGATCCAAAAGGATTCCGTCGAAGAGTATGAGCTTCTGGCAA
Organism: Triticum aestivum; assembly: GCF_018294505.1. Taxonomy (NCBI): domain Eukaryota; kingdom Viridiplantae; phylum Streptophyta; class Magnoliopsida; order Poales; family Poaceae; genus Triticum; species Triticum aestivum. The sequence goes on from NC_057796.1 coordinate 46,158,244, forward strand.
AACAAGGAGCCGAACATCCCGGTTCATCTCTTGGTTCAAAAAAGGGTAATTTCCATTAGACCCTTTCTTTTCTTTGGCTAATTTTCGACTAATGCAACAATCCTTTCGTATTAAACTTGTAGGCTAATTCAGAGATTATGGATGCCGAATTGAGACAAGTAGCTAATGGTTTTGACTATAAGGTCCGTTCATTTGACAAATACGACATCAACGGGTATCGCTTTCGTACCTATGGCAAAGAGCTATCTATGGCCGACCGAAAGTCTACAAATTGTTGTGTCTCTGCTATCGGCGAAGGAGGTATCGAGTATTATGGAAGAGTTGAAGCAATTTATGAACTTGAATTCTATGGTGAAAACCCACCAAACGTCGTAGTCTTCAGATGTTATTGGTTCCAGCCGAGGGAGACTAGAAGGACTCATGAACATATAGGGCTAGTCGAAATCAAACAAAGCACCCATTTGGATGTTCCCGATGTCTATATTACGGCTCAACAGATAACCCAAGTTTTCTATCTACCGTGGGCCTGTCAAACTGATCCAAATCTCAGTGGTTGGGACGTCGTTTATGAAGTGTCGCCACGTGTTAGACCACCTCCCCCCAATGAAAAGGATTATGAACCTCACATTAACCAAGACACATATGACGAAGGAGAATTCTTCCAAGAAACACGTCTTTCCAAAAAAATGTTTCAAGAACCGCTCTACTCCACCCCAGAACATTGAAGTAGACAACGATAGTGAATCCGACTTCGCCCCTGAGCCGGAACAAGAAGAGCCGGAAGAAGAAGAAGTTACTGCTGTAGATGACATGTCAATGCTTGAACGATTACGTAAAGGTGGCCTTCCACATGATGATGCATTTATTAATGATGATGATGAGCACGTCATTAGCGATAGTGATGATGATGATGCTTTTATTAATGATGATGACGAGCACGTCATTACCGATAATGATTATTAGGTATTCAAATTTTTATGTTGTACTTGATTTATATAGTTATTTGTATGATTGTATGATTTATATAGTTGGTATTTATAATTTTCTTACTTTGTATGATTGTTTCTTATACATAGTGCCATGGTCTTGATTTCCGCCCGGTCGGCCCTCGCCCACTTTATGATTCGGATGTGGTAAATTCTCTTTCATAACTATTTGTTGCATTTCGCATTTATGACAATTATGGTCATCAAGTTGACATAGAGATATTTTAATCTAGGAGGTATGTGAACCGGAATTTGAAACGGACCCTCTTGTCGAGAAGTTAAATTTAGTTGAAAAATAAAATGAGTATTTGAAAGAAAAAATTAAAAGAATTGAAGAAGAGAAGATGACATTGTTGATGCCATCGATGATCACAAGATGAAGACGAATGCAATGCGCTTGAAGATGGATGCAATGCGCCTGAAGCTTAAGAAGATTAGAAAATATGCCATTGATAATGAGGCTTGGTATCATTATGCCGTTGGATCAATTGTTACCTTAGTTGCGATCTTCATCACATTTATTGTGATGAGGGTAAGTTTTCTCTAGTGTTTTGCTTTACAAATGGATACTTAGCTTATTTTCCTCCTAAATGGCATAATTACCTAAGTTAGATAAAAAATAAGCTATACTTAGCTTATTCAGTTCATTTATGACATACTTAGGTAAAAATGGCATGATAATCTTTGTTAGCTCCAAAATGATATAGACTTAGCTCATTTTCCTCGAAAATGACATAATAACCTTACTAAGCTCTAAAATGACCTATTTACCTACCTTAGCTCTAAAATGACCTACACTTAGCATTTTTACCTAGCTTAGCAATAAAATGACATTTTTACCTACCTTAGTTAGAAGAAGAAGAAGATAAAGAAGAGGAGAGGAGAAAAAGAAAGAGAAGAAAAAAAATCTTCTTCTTCTTCTTCTAACTAGTCTTCTTCTTCTTCATCATCATCTTCTAACTAGTCTTCTTCTTCTTCTTCTTCTAACTAGTCTTCTTCTTCTTCTTCTTCTTCTAAATTTCATCTTTCCCAATTTGCAGATTTGCTTTACATGAGGAAGCTTGGATTCATGGAGTGTACTATTCTTCTGGTGCTTCCTTGTTGTTTATGAAAACTTGTTTGGATATGTATGTCTATATGGATATGTTGTTGGAAACTTGTTTCTGGTTATGTATATATGGATATTGGACTTTGTTGAACTATGTTGTTGGATTGGATGAAATATGTTGTTGGACATGCTGTTGGATATGTATGCATGCATATCTGTGTTTGAAACCATGTCTAATTAACGGGATTTAAATAAAAACAAGGGATATATAGCCTCTTCGCCGTCTGCTAGCTGACGGCAAAGAGGACATGTGGCAGTCACCTGTTCCAACTGGGAACACTGGCTGCCTATTTGGTCATTTTGCCGTTTGCTGGCAGACGGCAAAGTGACCAGCTATGCCGTCTGCCAGCAGACGGCAAAGATTCAAACCTCTTTGTCGTCTGCTGGCGGACGGCATATCTGGACACGTGGTAGCTTCCCAGTGCTGCCTAGCTGGGCTCTTTGCCGTCCGTCAGCGGACAGCAAAGATCTTTGACTCTTTATCGTCCGCTGGCAGACGGCAAAGAGCGTCGTTAACCCCCTAACGGCTCTCACGCCACCGCACTGCCGTCCACTGTCTTTGCCGTCTGCTGGCCTCGGATGGCGGACGGCGTAATCCTTTGCTGGCACGCGTTCATCCGGACAGTTTGCCGTCCGCTAGCGGACGGCAAAGAATTATGTCGTCTGTGATCTATGCCTTTGCCGTCCGCCATGGCGGACGACAAAGAAGCTGATTCCAGTAGTGATAGTGAATGATAACCTAAATGAATTCAAACGAGACCATACAGTGAACAAGATCAAACTGATTGCCACGGCCGTGGTAAGCAGTGCGATTAGAACCAGCAGGTTGCCTGGCAGTAGAGGAGCTTCATGGGGGGCAAAGGGGGCCATTGCCCCTCCCCCCAAACATGCATAACTTGGAGATGTATGTGCCTTGGAGCGTGCCGACGTCGTCCAGCGAGGCCGGCCCCGCAGGCTTGGGCGGCGTCACCTCCGTGCCGCCATCCTCCATGTCCTCCAGTGCCTCCGGGCAGGCCTTGATGTCGTCGACGTTCTGCTCACCTTCGACGCTGATGTGCTTCGCGGCGGTCTAGACTGTGACTCCGAGCTCGACTTGGATAGACATGGTTGCGGTTGCTGAAATGGGCCCTGGACTGAGCGTAGCGAAGCACTGATCAGGTGTGAGCCCTTTATTTTACTGAGACGGGGCAGTGCAGAATAGGAGTCAGCCCTAGGATGAAAAGGTCCCCTCCTTATCAACTGCTTAATAGTTAATTGCATGAGACTACTCATCAACAAGATTTTCAAAAGCTCATTGCAGATTAAGAGAATTACAACCAAGCACTAATTACATTAGGAAATTTCTTCTTTTTAGCCCATTTGGCCACATTGCTCTTTTTTTTAGTTTGACCACACTACTAGAAGTCTCTCCAGACCCACTTTTTAGCCCATTTGGCCACATTGCTTGCTTAGAGAGAATATCACATGAAAACCAAGTTTTGATCCAAACCGGTGAAAACCATGTTGAAACGATGCTTTTAAGTTTCAAAAAAATCTGAAAAAATACAGAATGTTAGAGTGTCATGTCCTATTACATGTGAAATTTCCAAGTTCAAACAAAACAACATTTATCAACATAAATGGTGTTTTGTTTGAACTTGGAAATTTCACATGTAATAGAACATTGGGTCTTGTTTCTGCAGGCTTGAATAGACAGTATAACCTGAACTTAACACATACTAGGACTATATCTCGCCTTGCGCAAGCCGTAAGCTAGCATCACATGAAGGTTTCTCCCTCCTGTAGTTTACTGGGCCATCCTGTGTTACTGTATTTTTGCTGCTCGCTCGCTCGTTCGGGTTCGTTCGTTGCCCGGTTAGTTTTTCTTTTTTTCTCCTTATCTATTAGTTCCCCAAGTAAAGCTTGCATCAATTTTCTCTTTCTTGCTTTTTTTGTGTGTGTTTTACGGTTTTCATCGGGATTTTTATTTTCTTTCTTTTTATGTGTTCTTCTGTTTTCTTTGGTTTTTATTCGTTTTCCTATCTTTCTTATTTTTTTGGGTTTCTTTGTTTTCTTCCTTTTCTTCTTTCCTCTTTCTTAGGTTTTAATGTCGTTCTACAGTGATATTAGTTTTTCCCTTTTCCCTTTTGTTCTTTCTTTGGTTTTCACCGACATTCTTTGTTTCTTTATCTATCTCTCTGGTTTTCTTGGGCTTGTTTTGCTTGCTTTTACAAGTTTTTTTCCTTTCTTGTTTTTTTTTCCTTTTTTGGTTTTCGTCAGTTTTGTTTTGTTTTTCATTATTTCTTTCTTTGTTTTCACAATTTTTTTTCATTCTTTTGCACTTTTGCTTTGCTTTTCTTTTTTGGGGGGTGTTCCTTCTTTTGCACTTTTGCTTTGCTTCTCTTTTTCAGCTTTCATGGTTTTCTTTTGTTTTACTTTGTTTCTTTCTTTGGTTTTCATCATTTTTTTCTTTCTCTTTTCATATAGGAAGAATAATTTTTTCATACATGTTTACCATTTTATTCAAATACATGAGACATTTTTCGCATACATCAGAAACATTTTTTATGTACATGTTGATCATTTTTTATGTGAATCATTTTTCATAGATATTCTACACATTTTTTATACATCAAACATTTTTATATACACGTGTAACATTTTAAAAATACACTATTAACACTTTATAGAATATAATGTTTTGATGTCTATTTTTTTCATACAGTTTGGAACTTTTTTCTATACATCAGGAACATTTTTTATATACACATTTTAACTCTACTTTTTTTCAAAATAATTCCACCTTTTTTGTACACATCCGGAACATTTTTTATACATGTTTCGCACTATGTAAATACATGATTAACATTTTTCTATATGCAAGTTTTTTTATGTCTACTTTTTTGCATACACTTTTTCCATTTTTTTGTATATATGAGGAACATTTTTTCATACACATTTAACATTTTCTAATTACGTGATTAATTTTTTTCCATATGTATATGTTTAAGTCTACTTTCTTTCATGCACGTTGTACATTTTTCATATACATTGGAAAATATTTTTTATGCATGCTTAACATTTTTCAAATGCATGATTAATATTTTTTCAGACACATATTCCAAAATATGATTGTTCAAATATGTGTTAGTGTTTTTCAAATATGTCTTGAAACAAAATTTGAAACCATCAACATTTTCTTAATGCAAATATTTTCTCAAATTTAAATATATTTTGAAATATATGTACTTTAGTTTTTTTAATATAACAAAAAGTAAAAAAATAGAATTCAAGAAATCAAGGAATGAACTGAGGAAACAAACAAACTAAGTACTACTGGGCTTGCCCATTACCAAGTCGCGTCAGGCGAGCAAACGATTCGTCACACTTGATTCTCGCCAAGTTCGCATGTAATCAAGACATTTTTCGATAAAAGAACGCTTTTATTTACTCTTACTGTAGCATCAAGTGAATACAAAACATAATGAGCGACACATGGCCTCTGCATAGCTAAGATGCACACAACCTTAAACAAACAAGTCTAGCAAAGTACAATTAAGAAACCGACAAGTTATGTAATCAAGACATAGGACATTTCTCAAAAGAAAAATCTAGACATAGCACGCCATGGTTGGTTGGGTAGTCCGTATGATGATACCCTTTTACATATGAACATTATGCATTAATAAAGTTATGTGAGAATTCTAAAATTATATTTGTCTCGCTTGAAGCAAGACATATGGGCGCATCTATAAACCGGGAGCAACTAACTGAGGGGTACCCCTTGCAGGAGCCCCTGAAGGGTCATTTTTGGTGGACACGGCCACCGCCACGTGTTGCGTGTTGGGCACTCCCTCGGCATTATATATTTTTATTTTTCTGTACGCATTTTCGGGGTTTAGATGAGTTTTTGTTTTTGCTTTTTTGGTTTTGCCCTGTTTTTCCTAGGTTTTGAACAAAAAACGATTTTTTATGTTAAAAACTCATTTTTTTTCCTTCCTGAGAGGCATAATTTTTCTTCTCATGGAGGCACAGATTTGCTTCTGCGAGAGACATAACTATGCCACACGGAAAGAGGAAAAACATGTTTTGTTTTCATGAGAGGTATAGATTTGCTTACATGGAGACATGGATTTGCTTCCGCGAAAGGCATTGCGCCTCTCGAAAAGGGGAAAACGTGTGTTTTCTTAATTACGTGACAGAAGCAGATTTGCTTCACGTGGAGGTACAAATTTGTTTTCGCGAGAAGCATAATTGTGCCTCTCAAAAAGGAAAAGGGGGATCGTGCTTCCGGCTTGTTTTTTCTTCTTCTTGATTTTTTTCGTGAAAACAAGTTCGTTTAAACCTATTAACATGGGATCTAGTTCCGAAAATCTTGACGCGATAAATGCAACAGTGAAAACGGTCCGCGGTTTGCACGTACGATTTAAGAGATAAAACATTTTGAATAAAAGAATCCATGACAAAAGTGAAAACCCCCGGGTTGTGACAGGTGGCGCATATACAGTGCAACACTTGTTGGTAAAGTGGGAGTGACATTTAAAAGGATACCTCTTAATTAGTGATTTCGCCCTAAACTTGGGCAAATCCTATGCGGCGCCCTAAGCCGGTACAGGGCGCATACACCTCTGAAAGAACATGCGGTGCCCCCATGTTTGGTTTTGGTAATTGATGACAATCTCTATGGACTAATGGTTGCCTTGAGTTATATTTGAAGGATTTGTCCATAGGCATTTCTTGAAGTTCATGTGTTGGTTTCAAGGAGTTTATGTGGTGACCAAGGTGTTATTAAGGAATTATCCAAAGATTGGTCATGTGAGAGTTGAGCTTATTGCAAGCATGTCTTGGAGAAGAAGATTGTGTGATCATTCATGTATATCTTCAAGACATCATCCAAAAGAAGAGAGTTGAAAAGATTCAAGGTTGATCAAGACTAAGTCAAGAGTGAATCAACTTGATCAACTCACAAAGCGTAGAAGATGTACCGAGAGGGATCAAGCGATCCCATGGTGTGGTAAGCATTGTCAATTACGCTTTGTGTACTAACCCATGATCTTCGTGAGAGTTCTTTGTGGGGTTAGGTTGCGGTGTGCAAGTTCAAGTGAAGCATCATGAAGAGATCAAATGCTTGAAGCTTGCCGTCCATTGTGGTGACAATGGACTTGTGAAGATGTGCGGAAGAGTGGCTCACCCATAGTGGAGCATGGGGGAGCAATCAACTAGTCTTCATCGAGCCAACGCAACCAAGAAAGGTGGTCCAACTTGAGGGAGTCAAGATCTTCATCATCTAGCTCAAGTGGACCATGTGCAAGGCAAAGGTTTGCTCTTGATAGGTTTTCTATTTTACCGGTCTCATGATGGTAGTTGGGAGACCGGGTTATAGGATCGATTGCCGTACTATCAAGGGGGGCTCTCGATGAGTAGCTTGATCGTATCGTTCATAGAGAGCTCAAACCATTGCATCCTTGCATCATCTTTATTGGTTCTTGTTTGGTTCTTCTCTTTGTGAGTTTTGGAGCTTATGGTCATCTTGATGACAAGCTCGAGTTCATCGAAAACGGAGTTCACTCGCATCTTCTATGATGTTTTCGATGTTGGAGGTTATGCCGGTTCTTCTCGGTTGGAGGTTTTACTCCTCTATTTGTTGGCATACCTCCCCTGCCTCTTCTTACTCTATTTTGATGCTACTCGTCTTCCTCTATCCAACAAGCTTGAGTTTGCTCAATTCGGAGCTCATATGAAGAAGTTTTGGTAGTTCTGTTTTTCTCCCTGCGGTAGTACCGCGGTGGCAGCGGTAGTACCGCTTGTAGCGTCAAGCGGTAGTACCGCGGCGGCAGCGGTAGTACCGCGGCGGCAGCGGTAGTACCGCTTGTAGCGTCAAGCGGTAGTACCGCTCTACTACCGCCTCGATTTTGGGTCTGCTCTTTTTGTGTCGGGCTCAGCGGTAGTCGCGCGGCAGTAAGGCACGGTAGTTCCGCCTATAAGCGGTAGTACCGCTCCGGCCGAGCGGTAGTACCGCTGTGGTGAGCGGTAGTACCGCTTATAAGCGGTACTACCACCCTAAGGTTCATGTTTTGTTGATCCGTTTCCCTGCTTCTTCCGCCCGAGCGGTAGTACCGCTCGTGTGCGGGCTGAGCACATAACGGTTGGATTTCCCCCTCCTATAAAAGGGGGTCTTCTTCCCCAATGAACCTTATCCTTTGAGCTCGTGTTCTTCCCCCATTGTTGACCTTCTTCGAGTTTGCTATCTCTCAATCCCTCCATGGATTCTTGCTAGTTTTTGGGGGAAAAGAGAGAGGAGATCTAGATCCACATTTCCACCAATCACTTTCTCCTCTAGGTGAGGGGAACCCCTTGGATCTAGATCTTGGAGTTCTTGGTGTTCTCCTTCTTGTTCTTCCTCTCTTTTCCCTCCCTAGCATTAGTTGCTTTGGTGGGATTTGAGAGAGAAGGACTTGGGCACTTCGTGTGCCCTTGCCATTGCATTTGGTGCATCGGTTTGAGTTCTCCACGGTGATACGTGGAAGTTACAAGTTGAGAAGCTTATTACTCTTGGGTGCTTGGTACCCTTGAGCTTGTTCCTCTTGGGTGCTTGGGCGCCCTAGACGGTTGGTGGTGTTCGGAGCTCAATCATTGTGGTGTAAAGCTCCGGGCAAGCGTCGGGGTCTTCAATTAGGTTGTGGAGATCGCCCCGAGCAATTTGACGGGTTCCGGTGACCGCCCCCAAGGGTTGCCAAAGTGTACGGGTTCGGTGACCGCCCCCAAGGGTTGCCATTTGTACGGGTTCGGTGACCGCCCTCAAGGGTCCCTTAGTGGAATCACGGCATCTTGCATTGTACGAGGGCGTGAGGAGATTACGGTGGCCCTAGTGGCTTCTTGGGGAGCATTGTAACTCCACACCGCTCCAAACGGAGATTAGCATCCGCAAGGGTGTGAACTTCGGGATACATCGTCGTCTTCGCGTGCCTCGGTTATCTCTTACCCGAGCCCTTTACTTATGCACTTTACCTTGTGATAGCCATATTGTTTTTGTCATATATCTTGCTATCACCTAAGTAGTTTTCTTGCTTAGCATAAGTTGTGGGTGCACATAGGTGAGCCTGTTGTTGTAGGTTTTGTGCTTGACAAATTAACCGCTAGGTTTATTCCGCATTTGTTCAAGCCTCAACCGTAATTATTTTAAAGCGCCGGTTCATCCCCCCTCTAGGCGACATTCACGATCTTTCAACCTCGTCCCCGATGGGCTAACCCATTTTCATTTTTTCCCTAAACTGCTGCAAAAACACGACCTAAGATGGGATTCGAACCCATGCCACGATGGTTCAGCATAACACGCGATAACCAACCCAACCACTTTCACTTTATGTGATTAGGTACATCTTCTTCCCTTTTTTATTCTTTCTTTTTTAAAGCTCGCAAGTTTTTCTTCAAAATTGATGAATTGTTTTTCAATTTTATGAACCTTTTTTCAAATTCGTGAGCTTTTTCCAAAATTGATGATTTAAAAAAAATCGATGCACCTTTTCAAAATCGATGAACTTTTTTATAATTCGATGAACTTTTTTCAAAATCGATGAAGTTATTCTCAAAATTGAGGAACTTTTCAAAATGGATGAAAATTTTAAATCTGGTGAACCTTTTTTTTTCAAATTCGATGAACTTTTTTGAGAATTGATGAACTTGTTTTTCTAATTGATGAACTTTTTCAAAATCTATGAACCTTTTTTTTGAATTCATTATTTTTTTGAGGTTTATGGACTTTATTTCAAATTTCACGAACATTTTTTAATTCACAAAGTTTTTAGATTTTTTGCTGGATTTTTTTCAACGGTTACCGGTCAACTAGCGAACAGTTGCCCGGTCAACCGAGATCGAGCGAATGAGGCAACCTGGGCCAGCTAAGTTTGCGAGCCCTAGAACGTGTAACCGACGCTGAAGGCGCCCGTTAGGAGCTCCCCTAAACCAATATAATATCAAAATTAGCAAACCAACAATTAGGCCTCATCTTACCCTAAAAATGATAGTTGGGCCTCATCTCGCAGTTTCTAGAAAGAATTACTGGCCTGGATAATAGGGCAAGCCCCTTTTGGCACTGCAGGCGCTAGTTACTACTGTTTCTGCAAACTGGCGCTTGCAGGCGCGTTAGCTGGGCCGACCCATCTAGGGTTTTCTTTTTCTGTGCTTAATCTCGCAAAAACAAAGCACGCTGGTAATTATTCGAACCCAAGACCAACCTAACAAAGTTAGTCTGGAGAAACCACCCCGCCATCCCAGCGGGATCTGTTAAAAATGAACTTTCTCCTTCTTTTAGTCTTTCTTTTCCCTTTTTGTTTTTTCCTTTTTTTTCCTTTTCTGTTTTCTGTTTTTTATATTGGTTTTTTGAATTGTTTGCAAATACATGAACTTTTCCTTTAAATCGTTGATTATTTTTGTAAATTCTATGAACTTTTTTTCAAACTGATGAACTTTTTTCAAATCGATGATTTTTTTTCAAATTCGATGAACTTTTTTAATTTGATGATTTTTTTACAAATTTTATGAACTTTTGTCAAATTTGTTGATTTTTTTCAATAACCATTATTTTTTTTCCAAATTCTATGACCATTTTTTAAAATTGCTGAACTTTTATCATATTTGATGAACATTTCTCAAATTTGATGAATGTTTTTCAAATTTGATGATTTTTCTTTTCAAAATCTATGAATGTTTTTCAAATTTGATGAACATTTTTTCAAGATGGATGAACATTTTTTTGAAAATCAATGAACGTTTTTCAGGTTTGTGAACTTTTCTTCCAAAATGAAGAATTTTTTTCAAAATCATGATTATTTTCCAAATAATTCAAAAAAGTTAAGCGCTACAATAGATGAATCGTTATGTGCAATAAAATAGCGGTGCAGCATTGTTATTATGCACTTGCCGCTGTTACTACAAGTGTCAAGTATCTCGACTGGTTGGTGGCACTTGTACGTGTAGAGAGGAACATTTTCGCGGTTTTTATTTTTTGCGAGCTTTTGCGTTCACTGCTCTGCGCGTTTTGTGGGGCGGCCCACTCGTGTCGTCTTCAAGCCCCAGGACCGTGAACGGGCGCTTGCAGCGCTTTATAGGAGCTCCTGGATCATAGTCCGTGACACTCCTATCTCTCGCCGGCAGCACTGCCTGAACAACGACTCCGCTCCGGTTGCCGCCATCCCATCGTCGCCGCAGCCGACCCCGATTCTGCAACGCGGCCGCCATTTTCGATACCATAAGTTCACGGATTTTTACTAATTGTTTCAGATTGATGCTTTTGATGTCCATAGGCTTTGGCTTGTTTTCCGGTCGTATGTACTCGATGCATGCTGCCGTTCTCATAGCTCTAACTTGCCTCCGCACTACAGTTGCAATCTGTCTTATTAGTGACTAGTGACCTAACTCTTTACAGTTAGAATCTGAGCAACTGAGTAGCATGGGACATTGAAAGATACTACGAAGCAGTGCCGGAAGGAAGGTCCATTTGTTTTATTAGGTCGGTTGTACTCTTGATGGTACTCATTTGTTAACTGCAGGCCATGCTCCATAGCAGTGCATCATCTTGAAAATAGCCTATCTTAAACTCATTGTATGTGTAATTATGCAAACATAAAGAACTGCATTGATTTTGTCTAAAAGTGACATGAAAGACAAACATACTGACATAACTATTCTGTCGACTAGCAGTAATGTCTTTTCACTTCCTCTGCTGAAACTATAGTTTGTTCATAAAAAAAGTAGTACTAGTTTTGTTTTCTGGTATTTCGAGTTCATTAAATTAGTCTTCTCGCGGCAAGTGAGGCTAGACTGTAAAGTGCTCTTGAAATATCAGCATCGTCCAAACATTATTGACAGAATTCAGGCGATAATCTGTAAATAAAGAAAAGAAGCGCATAGGTGTGTACTTGAACCTTTTTCAGGGTTTTGCTTTTATTTAAACAAATTGCATTCAGTAGGTAGGCAACATGTATGTACAAAGAGGCACACCAACTTCTAATAGCCGAGACTTGGCATATTTCCATGGATATTGTGAAAGTTGTTACCGGCAATATATAATTATCACTCTAGAGTTTGCTACTTGGAATCTAATGCAACAATATTTTGTGACGTTGACTAGAAATGCTTACTACTATGCATGCTAGAATGGTGCATGTGCAAACCTTTTCGTATCACAGCTGAAGTCTTAGGTTTAATTCTCCGAACAGATATGGCTTGACCACGGCACATGATTGATCTGTGAAAACTTCATGTGAGCAGGGCACTTTAGTATTTGCCAGTCTATTTTTGGTACATGATAACGATTTTCGTCTTTGCTGGCTATTTTTGGTTACATTGTTGTTACTCAAAATGAAGTTCAATTGTTTTTTCTTTATTCTTCTTTGTATGCAAGACTTGACTGTAGCTTCTGCATGTATAATTTATATTGCTTGGTATTTGACACACAAGATGTACGAACCCTTGTATCTGTGCTACCACTAGTGCAGAACCGGGCTTTAGCGCCGGTTCGTAAGGGCCTTTAGTGCCGGTTCTACAACCGACACTAAAGAGTGGAGACTAAAGCCCCTCCCCCCTACTACCGGTTCGGCACGAATCGGCGCTAAAGTGCCACCACGTGGCACGAGCCAGGCCCGGGTGCTGGTAGACCATTAGTACCGGTTGGTAGCACCAACCGGTACTAAATGTTTGGGGGGTTTTTGGTTTTAATTTTTATTTTTCCATTAATTTTGTGTTTTCCATTTAATTCTTTTTTGTTTGCTGGTATTTTATGATACTACATATTGTACACGTTATGCATATATATAAATAGATTTTCTCGTAGAACCGATCATATATATATATATATATATATATATATATATATAATCGAATGTCTCACAACCACCATTAATTATTCACACATACACATGTATATATATATACAATTTCTCCTACATGTTGCCTTGGTGCCTTCGGAGCACGATGACAAGTGGTTCATGGGGGCGGTAGCGGGTAATAGTATTCTCCTTTGGGATCTATGACCTGGTCGAGCAAAAATCCCGCTATTTCCTCTTGAAGTGCTAGTATGCGCTCCGTTGGTAGGAGCTGCTCCCGCACCTCTCTGAACTGTTAAGAAGGAGATCAATATGCATGTGTATTAGTTGTGTGAATAGATATCGATAATGGTGTAAAAAATTGTGAATAGTTTCTGACAAACGTACCCAGTCCTGTCTATCAGATCTGCTCCTTTCGGACGCCATCATGCGAATGTTCTCGCAAACGTAGATTGCACACAGATCAGTCCCCGGCGCCTGCTTCAGGGCCTTTACGAGAATTGAATTTAATCAGGTAATAATTAATCAAGCATGATAATTAATTAATGGTATTGAAACAAGAATTAAAGAGATGGTAGCTAGCTAGCTAGTGCTACTTAATTACTTACCTTGGGTCGATACCAAAATAGCTTTTCTCGCCATTTTTCTGGAGTCATCTGATGCCTCTTCTTCAGCTTCTTCCCGCATTGTCGGCTCAGCTTCTTCCCCCATTGTTGTATCATCGTATTCAGGGAACCCATGGCCAGGATAGCTGTCGTCATCCTCTTCTTCTTCATTGTCTTCCATCATAATCCCTCTTTCTTTGTGCTTGGTCCAAACATTATAGTGGGGCATGAAACCGGACTTAAACAGGTGGACGTGAATGGTTCTTGACGTAGAGTAATTGTGATCATTCTTACAGACAGCACATGGACAAGGCATAAAACCATCCGCCCGCTTGTTTGCCTCAGCCGCAAGCAGAAAAGTTTGCACGCCATTAATGAACTTGGGAGAGCATCGGTCATCGTACATCCATTGTGAAAGATCGTGGATGTCGCCTAGAGGGGGGGGGGGTGAATAGGCGCTTTAAAATAATAACGTTTAGGCTTGAACAAATGCGGAATAAACCTAGCGGTTAATTTGTCAAGCACAAAACCTACAACAACTAGGCTCACCTATGTGCACCAACAACTTATGCTAAGCAAGATAAATAACTAGGTGATAGCAAGATATATGACAAGAAACAATATGGCTATCACAAAGTAAAGTGCATAAGTAAAGGGCTCGGGTAAGAGATAACTGTTGGGGAACGTAGAACTGTTGGGGAACGTAGCAACTAGTGATATACCCCTTAGTGGGCTGGTTTGCCCCTTCCCCTTTGGCCCATGAGGCCCTCCAACACTTGCCGGGGCTCCCGAAACACCTTTCGGTCATGCTGGCCATAGCCTGGTACCCCCGGAACACTTCCGCACTCCAATACCCTTCGTCCAATATATCGATCTTCACCGCCGGACCATTCCGGAACTCCTCGTGATGTCCGGGATCTCATCCGGGACTCCGAACAACCTTCGGTAACCACATACTATTTCCCATAACAACTCTAGCGTCACCGAACCTTAAGTGTGTAGACGCTACGGGTTCGGGAACCATGCAGACATGACCGAGACACCTCTCCGGCCAATAACCAATAGCGGGATCTGGATACCCATATTGGCTCCCACATGTTCCACGATGATCTCATCGGATGAACCACGATGTCGGGGATTCAATCAATCCCGTATACAATTCCCTTTGTCTATCGGTATGTTACTTGCCCGAGATTCGATCGTCGGTATCCCAATACCTCATTCAATCTCGTTACCGGCAAGTCACTTTACTCGTTCTGTAACGCATAATCCCGTGGCTAACTCATTAGTCACATTGAGCTCATTATGATGATGCATTACCGAGTGGGCCCAGAGATACCTCTCCGTCATACGGAGTGACAAATCTCAGTCTCGATTCGTGCCAACCCAACAGACACTTTCGGAGATACCTGTAGTGCACCTTTATAGCCACCCAGTTACGTTGTGACGTTTGGTACACCCAAAGCATTCCTACGGTAACCGGGAGTTGCACAATCTCATGGTCTAAGGAAATGATACTTGACATTAGAAAAGCTCTTAGCAAACGAACTACACGATCTTGTGCTATGCTTAGGATTGGGTCTTGTCCATCACATCATTCTCCTAATGATGTGATCCCGTTATCAATGACATCCAATGTCCATGGTCAGGAAACCATAACCATCTATTGATCAACGAGCTAGTCAACTAGAGGCTTACTAGGGACATGTTGTGGTCTATGTATTCACACATGTATTACGGTTTCCAGTTAATACAATTATAGCATGAACAATAGACAATTATCATGAACAAGGAAATACAATAATAACCATTTTATTATTGCCTCTAGGGCATATTTCCAACAGTCTCCCACTTGCACTAGAGTCAATAATCTAGTTCACATCACCATGTGATTAACACTCAAAGTTCACATCGCCATGTGACTAATACCCAAGAGTTTACTAGAGTCAATAATCTAGTTCACATCACCATGTGATTAACACTCAATGAGTTCTAGGGTTTGATCATGTTATGCTTACGAGAGAGGTTTTAGTCAACGAGTCTGCAACATTCAGATCCGTGTGTGCTTTACAAATCTCTATGTCATCTTGTAGATGCAGCTACCACGCGCTACTTGGAGCTGTTCCAAATAACTGCTCTACTATACGAATCCGGTTTACTACTCAGAGTCATCCGGATTAGTGTCAAAGTTTGCATCGTCGTAACCCTTTACGACGAACTCTTTTACCACCTCCATAATCGAGAAAATTCCTTAGTCCACTAGTTACTAAGGATAAGTTCGACCGCTATCATGTGATCCATTCCTGGATCACTATTGTACCCCTTGACTAACTCATGGCAAGGCACACTTCAGGTGCGGTACACAACATAGCATATTGTAGAGCCTACGTCTAAAGCATAGGGGACGACCTTCGTCCTCTCTCTCTCTCTTCTGCCGTGGTCAGGTCTTGAGTCTTACTCAATACTCACACCTTGTAACACAGCCAAGAACTCCTTCTTTGCTGATCTATTTTGAACTCCTTCAAAATCTTGTCATGGTATGTATTCATTTGAAAGTATTATTAAGCGTTTTTGATCTATCCTTATAGATCTTGATGCTCAATGTTCAAGTAGCTTAATCCAGGTTTTCCATTGAAAAACACTTTTCAAATAACCCTGTATGCTTTCCAGAAATTCTACATCATTTCTGATCAACAATATGTTAACAACATATACTCATCAAAAATTCTATAGTGCTCCCACTCACTTCTTTGGAAATATAAGTTTCTCATAAACTTTGTATAAACCCAAAATATTTGATTATCTCATCAAAGCATACATTCCATCTCCGAGATGCTTACTCCAGTCCTTAGAAGGATTGCTGGAGCTTTGCATACTTGTTAGCATATTTCAGGATTGAAAAAACCTTCTGGTTGTATCACATACAACCTTTCCTCAAGAAAATCGTCGAGGAAACAATGTTTTGACATCCTATCTGCAAGATTTCATAAATAATGCAGTAACTGCTAATATAATTTCAACAGACTCTTAGCATCGCTACGAGTGAGAAAGTCTCATCGTAGTCAACTCCTTGAACTTGTCGGAAAACATCTTAACGACAAGTCGAGCTTTCTTAATGGTGACACTTACCATCATTGTCCGTCTTCCTTTTAAAATCCATGTGTACCCAACAGACTTACGACCATCAAGTAGTTCTTTCAAAGTCTATACTTTGTTTTCATACATGGATCCTCTCGGTTTTATGGCCTCAAGCCATTCGTCGGAATCTGGGCCCACCATCGCTTCTCCATAGCTCGTAGGTTCATTGTTGTCTAGCAACATGACTTCCAAGACAGGATTACGTACCACTCTGAAGTAGTACGCATCCTTGTCGTCCTACGAGGTTTGGTAGTGACTTGATCCGAAGTTTCATGATCACTATCATAAGCTTCCACTTCAATTGGTGTAGGTGCCACAGGAACAACTTCCTGTGCCCTGCTACACACTAGTTGAAGTCATGGTTCAATAACCTCATCAAGTCTCCACCATCCTCCCACTCAATTCTTTCGAGAGAAACTTTTCCTCGAGAAAGGACCCGTTTCTAGAAACAATCACTTTTGCTTGCAGATCTGAAATAGGAGGTATACCCAACTGTTTTGGGTATTCTATGAAGATGCATTTATCCGCTTTGGGTTCAAGCTTATCAGCCTGAAACTTTTTCACATAAGCGTCGCAGCCCCAAACTTTTAAGAAACGACAGCTTAGGTTTCTCTAAACCATAGTTCATATGGTGTCGTCTCAACGGAATTGCGTGGTGCCCTATTTAAAGTGAATACGGATGTCTCTAATGCCTAGCCCATAAACGATAGCGGTAATTCGATAAGAGACATCATGGTATGCACCATATCCAATAGGGTGTAGTTATGATGTTCAGACACACCATCACACTATGGTGTTCCAGGCGGTATTAATTGTGAAACACTTTCCACAATGTCTTAATTGTGAAATCACTTGAACCTTTCAATAATTCAGACTTGTGTTTCATCAAGTAAATACACTCAGCATCTACTCAAATCATCTGTGAAGTAAGAACATAACGATATCCACTGCATGCCTCAGCACTCATTGGACTGCACACATCAAAATGTATTACTTCCAACAAGTTGCTTTCTTGTTCCATCTTACTGAAAACGAGGCCTTTCAGTCATCTTGCCCATGTGGTATGATTTGCATGTCTCAAGTGATTCAAAATCAAGTGAGTCCAAACGATCCATCTGCATGGAGTTTCTTCATGCATATATACCAATAGACATGGTTCGCATGTCTCAATCTTTTCAAAAACGAGTGAGTCCAAAGATCCATCTACATGGAGCTTCTTCATGCGTTTTATACCAATATGACTCAAATGGCAGTGCCACAAGTATGTGGTACTATCATTACTATTTTATATCTTTTGGCACGAACATGTGTATCACTACGATCGAGATTCATTTTAGGTGCAAGACCATTGAAGGTATTATTCAAATAAACAGAGTAACCATTATTCTCCTTAAATGAATTACCGTATTGCGATAAACATAATCCAATCATGTCTATGCTCAACACAAACACCAAATAACAATTATTTAGGTTTAACACCAATCTCGATGGTAGAGGGAGCGTGCGATGTTTGATCACATCAACCTTGGAAACACTTCCAACACATATCGTCATCTCACCTTTAGTTAGTCTCCATTTATTCCGTAGCTTTTATTTCGAGTTACCAACACTTAGCAACCGAACCGGTATCTAATACCCTGGTGCTACTAGGAGTACTAGTAAAGTACACATTAATATAATGTATATCCAATATACTTCCGTCGACCTTGCCTGACTTCTCATCTACTAAGTATCTAGGGTAGTTCTGTTTCAGTGACCGTTCCCCTCATTACAGAAGCACTTAGTCTCGGGTTTGGGTTCTACCTTGGGTTTCTTCACTAGAGCAGCAACTGATTTGCCGTTTCATGAAGTATCCCTTCTTGCCCTTGCCCTTCTTGAAACTAGTGGTTTTACCAACCATCAACAATTGATGCTCCTACTTGATTTCTACTTTCGCGGTGTCAAACATCGCGAATAGCTCAAGGATCATCATATCTATCCCTGATATGTTATAGTTCATCACGAAGCTCTAGTAGCTTGGTGGCAGTGAATTTGGAGAACCATCACTATCTCATCTGGAAGACAACTCCCACTCGATTCAAGCGATTGTAGTACTCAGACAATCCGAGCACATGCTCAACGATTGAGCTTTTCTCCCTTAGTTTGTAGGCTTAAGAAACTTGTTAGAGGTCTCATACCTCTTGACGTGGGCACTAGTCTGAAATCCCAATTTCAGTCTTTGGAACATCTCATATGTTCTACGACGTTTCAAAAACGTCTTTGGCGCCTCAATTCTAAACCGTTAGCATTACGCACTGAACTATCGCGTAGTCATCAAAACGTGTATGTCAGATGTTCGCAACATCCACAAACCACGCTCGAGGTTCAGCACACCGAGCGGTGCATTAAGGACATAAGCCTTCTGTGCAGCAATGAGGTCAATCCTCAGTTTACGGACCCAGTCCGCATAATTGCTACTATCAACTTTCAACTAAATTTTCTCTAGGAATATATCTTAGTAGAACTAAAGCGTAAGCTACGACATAATTTGCAAAGACCTTTTGACTATGTTCATGATAATTAAGTTCATCTGATTATTTAATGAACTTCCACTCAGATAGACATCCCTCTAGTCATCTAAGTGATACATGATCCGAGTCGACTAGGCCATGTCCGATCATCACGTGAGACAGACTAGTCATCATCGGTGAACATCTCCATGTTGATCGTATCTACTATACGACTCATGTTCGACCTTTCGGTCTCTTGTGTTCCGAGGCCATGTCTGTACATGCTAGGCTCGTCAAGTCAACCTAAGTGTTTCGCATGTGTAAATCTGGCTTACACCCGTTGTATGCGAACGTTAGAATCTATCACACCCGATCATCATGTGGTGCTTCGAAACAATGAACCTTTGCAACGGTGCACAGTTAGGGGGAACACATCTCTTGAAATTTTAGTGAGGGATCATCTTATTTATGCTACCGTCGTTCTAAGCAAATAAGATGTAAACATGACAAACATCACATGCAAATCATAAAGTGACATGATATGGCCAATATCATCTTGCGCCTTTTGATCTTCATCTTCGAGGCGCGGCATGATCACCTTCGTCACCGGCATGACACCATGATCTCCATCATCGTGTCTGTCACGACCAGTTTTTCAATAAAATATTTATTGAGAGACCAATCCCTTTTACGGACCAGTAAAGAAGAATTCCTTCTCACTGGTAGACAATATCTTGGTCACAGAAGGAAAATACCAGGAGTACTGAATATGATACAAGGTTGAGCGGAGACTGCTCAACAATTTATTACATGCACGCCGATAAAACATAACGGCGAATAGGGTGGCATAACTACTAACTCACGATAACAACGGTGGTGGAAAAATCACAGCGGAGCGGGTGATATGACTCCTGAAAACTACAGCTCTTCGAGCGTCAGGGTGAAGCTCGAGGAGATTTATTGCGGGTGGCGGAAGCGTATATTATACAAGTGACCAATATCCAGGATCGCACGGGGCTCACTGGGACTCCTCTAGGCGTCGGAATCACTATCAAACTCTTCATCCATGAGATCGCCTTCGTCAACATCTGGCCAAATCAACAAGCCAGGTGAGTACTATGAAAGTACTCGCAAGACAGTTCGGACATAAGATATAACAAATGTAAACATGATGCATATGAACAGGTTAACAAGTGTACTCAGACATAGAGATAATACTGCACGGGAAATAAAAGAGAAGTCGGGCGGTAGTCCTCCCGAAGTCCCAAAAAAATAATATACTGGGTGCCAAACGAGGGTCTGAATGACTCCTCGAGAGGAAAATGCAAGAATAATAATAATGCCGCAGTCGGGCGTCGAGGCGACACCACATAAAGGGCTTATAATGGAAAAATAAATGACAGTGCGTGCCACAGTCGGACGTGTGAAGCGACATCACATAAAGGGCTTATATTGAAAGTAAAAGACAAACATGCCACAGTCGGACGTCTGAGCGACATCACATAAAGGGCTTATATTGAAAGTAAAAGACAAACATGCCACAGTCGGACGTCTGAGCGACATCACATAAAGGGCTTATATTGAAAGTAAAAGACAAACATGCCACAGTCGGACGTCTGAGCGACATCACATAAAGGGCTTATATTGAAAGTAAAAGACGAACATGCCACAGTCGGACGTCTGAGCGACATCACATAAAGGGCTTATATTCATAACTTAGTAGCTCATGAATTTTAAATCATATCAAGAGAATAATCAGGCATGAGATAAACAACAGGGTTAGTCCATCCACAGGAATAACGTTCAGCCAAGTTTACTACTCACGCTCGCTTACCGGAAAGAAAAATACACCACAAGGTTATGACATAGACATGGTACGCTGATCACGTTACTTGACCATGGATACGATGACTCGGAAGGATTTGACTCTGCAGAGTTTGTACTTTAACCACAGCCAACGGATTTCAGTAGTCACGGGGACTAGTTCCGCTTACGGTGTTTTGGAAGAAACACGTCTAACCAGTACACACCCATTCAACATTCCGAATCCAGGAATCATCCTCGGCAACGTTCAAGAAAAACCTTGAGACGGGGAGGCTACAACCTCGCGTAGCATGGGATCAAATTTCTATACGCGCGCTCTAAGGGGTGCCCCCCCTCTCGGTCCCAACCAGAAACACCCATGCCCCCTGACCGGATGACTGGCTTTAATCCAGGGCCATGGAACCCTCATCCCGGCCCCTCTGTTTGAAGTGTACACGGAAAGAGGTTACCAACTTACTAAACCGCATTCTGGCAGAAAACATGTGGTAGCACGGAAGGGGGAAGAACGATAACGTGACTCCGTCCGCGTTAACGTCGGAATTAAACGGATGACTTAAGGCTGGCATGCTACAATAGTACCACCTTACTGCCCTTCATGTCACCACATGACTAGGCCATCTCTCATCAGAGATCACAGTAACTTTGGAACACACGGGTAGTTGCCTCACATGCAACGAGATACTCACCGATACTCATATGCCATGCACAACCATTCAAGCAAACATGAAAAAAACCCGTCATATCAAAGGTTCAAACATGCTTGCCTGGTTCGGAGAAGTCGGAGTCTAGCTCGGCGAAGTTCGCGGCTCCGTCACCTCTCCCGGAACCTACGGTATAGCGAAAATGCATACTAGCGTGAAAACCAACGCGTGCGTAAAAGTTGTTCCAATTTTTTTTCAAATAAATCCCATAAAAAACTAGACAAAATTATAAGACTGTCAGAAAAAGAATCACTCAAAAATCACTTTTTATTAAAAAGTTATAAGGGTTTCTGTCCAGGGACTCATCTGTAATGAAACAGAAAAGTTCCAGGGGCTTAACTGAGAAAACAGAAAACGGTTCGAATAGAAACGCGCCAGCCCACTGAGAAAACGTACTCTGCCCGAAGGCGCCAACAGAAAACGCTTCGGGGGTGAAAGAAGAGAGGCTGACATGGGGGGTCCACATGTCAGGTTTGAAAAACCTCGCCGGCGCCCGAAGGCTGCGGTGGTCGCCGGCGTCGAACCACGGCGAGTCAGGGAGATCGGAGTGTACCAAGAGTACCAGCGTGTCCTTCCACGTTGGTGGGTGGTGGACTTGGGCGTCGGAGAGCACCACGTCGACGGCGACACTTTCTCCGGCGGACGGCGGCTCGGGCGATGGTGGAGAACTCCGGTGGGTGCTGCAAACTTCGAATTGAAGCGCGGGTCAGAAGGAGGGATGCACTAGAGAGCTACTGGCAAGAGATGGGAGGCAGAGGTGCACGCACGGGAGCGAATCGAGCTGGATCCCGTGGCGGGTCGCGGCGGCCGAAGTTGGGGAAGAAGGCTCCCTCGGGGCTCTTCCAGTGGCTAGGCGTGGTGTTGGAGGTATGCAGAGGTGGTGTGGGTTCTAGCTGGAGCTCGGGGCCTCTATTTATAGGCGGCTCGAGGGGGTGGCCGTGAACGGGATCACTCCGGCGAGCAATTACGGCGAGGCGTCGGCTTGGCAAGGAGCTTAAGTGGCCAGGCAGCATCAGTGAGGTGTACTGGTGTCGTTCCCCCGCTAATCCTGGTCGGTCTTGGCGTAATGGTGCCGGTCCGCGGCGGGGTGGCCGTACGGGCACGACGGTGGCAGAGAGCGTGCTCCGCGCCCAACGGTTCACGACGAGGGTGGCAGCGTGCATGGGGGAGTGGAAGGCCACGCGGCGGCCTCCGGTGGCTTGGGCGGCGCTGGGTGGCGCCGTCTGCGCTGCGCCTCTCTCTGGTGGCCGCAAAGCCGCCGCTGGCGTCGGTCACGGGGCGGCGCACCTCCTCCTGCTCGTCGCCGACGCCCGCAACCTTTCAGGCGCTCGTGCGGTGCAGAGGACAAGGGGGAGGGGACAGGAAACACGGCGACACCGGGGCACTGGCGAGATCGACAACAGACACTGAAGAAACGACAGTAGATCAGACACTGTTAACTGAATTTGACTGAACCTTAGAGAAACAGTGTCCAGCAGGTGTTCGATGAAATGATTTGGTATGAAGAAAATTTTTCCTGGAGCTGGGACTTGGTGAGGTGACCTCTCAATGCACCCAGAGGCTGCCTGATTTTTCTCAGAATTTTTGGAGAAGGATTTGAATGAATTTCATCAAATTTGGCAAATCTGGTCCAAACTTGCAGTAAGTATAGTTTGAAAAATTTGAACTGGAGACCAGTGGATCTTCATGGATCTTGGTTGAGGGTTCAAAGGACTAGGAAGGGAAAAAGGTTTGGGGGCAAAAATCAAAGCAGAAAGAGTAGTTCCTTTGTAAACCTCCAAGGATCAAGATATAAGGCAGAAATTGTTTTTGATAAGAAATAAAAGGAAATAATTATATGGAGAGGTTCAACTTGCTGGATTTGAGGCATATCATGATCCAAAGATGAGAAAAGGCTTATGGGAGGGAATTTACCCTGAGGTCATGGCAAGAGGAATTTTTGAAAGTGGAAAAGGATCATTCCAAAAGCTATAGGGCCTTTTAAAGAAATTTTCAAAGGACATTTTTCTAAGAGGAAAAACATTTTGGTGTGAGTCAAAATAAAAGAGGAAAACCTCCAAGACCAAAATCAAGTTTTGAGTGAATCCAAAAATGAAGCACTAGTCATAAAAGAAAATATTTTGAGAGGGAGAGTTCTTTTAGAAGAAAAGTTTAAATCACCTCCCTCAAAACAAGGAAAAGTTTTGAAAAAGCCAAATAAAATTTTGGGTGTCACAACACTTACCCCCTTAGGAAAAATCTCGTCCTCGAGATTTCAGCTGATCCTCAAATAGGTATGGATACTCTGCCTGGAGAAAATCTTCCCTTTCCCATGTAGCTTCATCCTCAGTGTGGTTGCTCCACTAAACCTTGAAAATTTTTATCGTTTTCTGCCGGGTCCTCCTTTCAGACTCTTCCAATATCTTTACTGGCCGTTCTCTGTAGGTGAGATCTGGTTGCACATCGATGCTCTCATGAGGTACATGCTTCTCCGGGTTACTTACACATTTCCTCAATTGTGAGACGTGGAACACATCATGGACGTCTGACAGTTCCTTGGGTAGGTCTAGTTTGTAGGCTACTGTGCCTCTTCGTGCTGTCACACAGACTGGTCCGATAAATCTCGGGGCTAGCTTCCCCTTAATTTTGAACCGTTGTAGGCCCCTCATAGGAGACACTCGTAGGTATACGGAATCACCGGGTTCAAAGCTGACCTCACGATGTTTTTGATCGTAGTAGCTCTTTTGTCGGCTTTGGGCTGTCTTGAGTCTGTCCCTGATCTGTTTAACTTTCTCCTCGGCCTCCTTGAGCATGTCTGGGCCGAAGATACGACTGTCACCTGTTTCTGACCAATTCAGTGGGGTACGACACCTCCGTCCGTACAATGCTTCAAAAGGTGCCATCTGTAAGCTGGCTTGGTAACTGTTGTTGTAAGCAAACTCGGCATACGGCAAACTCTCTTCCCAACTGGATCCATAGGTGAGCACACAGGCTCTCAGCATATCCTCTAGGATTTGGTTCACACGTTCCGTTTGTCCATCAGTTTGAGGGTGGTACGCTGTACTGAAAGCTAGTTGCGTGCCTAGAGCTTGTTGTAAGTGATCCCAGAATTTAGAGACAAATTGAGTGCCTCGGTCGGATATTATAGTCTTTGGGACCCCATGCAAACAAACTATACGGGAGAGATAAAGCTTGGCTAGCCTTTGAGTGGAGTAGGTTGTCTTCACGGGAATGAAGTGAGCAACCTTGGTTAGCCTATCTGTGATGACCCAAATGGCATCATTTCCGCGTTGCGATCGAGGTAGTCCGACAATAAAGTCCATCCCAATCTCATCCCACTTCCATTCAGGTATCCTGTTTGGCTGGAGTAGCCCTGCTGGCTTTTGATGTTCGGCCTTGATGCGCTGACATGAATCGCAACAAGCAATAAATGCGGCTATATCTCTTTTCATACCGTGCCACCAAAATCTTTCCTGAAGGTCTTTGTACATTTTGGTCCCTCCAGGGTGGATCGAGTATGGAGCGGTATGGCTTTTGGTTAGGATTTGTTGCTTGAGTTCCTTATCGTCAGGTATGCAAAGTCTGTCCCCGTACCATAAGATTCCTTCATTGTCTGTGACGAACTTTGACGCTTTGCCAAGACTCATTTTTCTCTTTATACCTCCGATGCTGGGATGCTCCTGCTGGGCCTTCTTAATTTGTTCCATAAGGGTGGGATGTATTTCTAGGTTTGATATGGTGCCCTCAGAGACTAACACCATGCTGAGTCTAGCGAACTCTTGCTGAAACCCAGGCCTCAAGTTTTGTGGACTGTCGTCATCCGGGCTAGGGTTCCGACTAAGGGCATCAGCCACTACATTTGCTTTCCCTGGATGGTAGTGAATACCGACATCATAGTCCTTGACCAATTCCAACCAGCGCCGTTGGCGTAAATTTAGTTCTGGTTGTGTGAAAATATATTTGAGGCTCTTATGGTCCGTATATATTTCACAACGATTTCCCAACAGAAAGTGCCTCCACTCCTTGAGTGCACGGATGACCGCTGCTAGCTCCAGGTCATGAGTTGGATAATTTTCCTCATGCTTCCTTAGTTGCCTGGAAGCATACGCGACAACTCTGCCATCCTGCATCAGCACACATCCAAGGCCTTTCCGGGAGGCGTCACAATATACTTCAAAACTCTTGTGTATATCTGGCACGGTCAAAACTGGTGCTGTTGTTAGTTTCTTCTTGAGTTCTTGGAAGCTTTCCTCACACGCTTCCGTCCATACAAACTTCTTATCTTTCTTGAGCAACTGGGTTATTGGTTTTGCCACAGTGGAGAATCCTTCAATAAATCTCCGGTAATATCCAGCCATTCCTAGGAAACTCCGCACATCTGTCACGTTGGCGGGTGGCTTCCAGTCAAGTATGGCTTTGACCTTTTCTGGGTCTACGGCTATGCCTTCTTGGTTTAATACGTGGCCTAGGAAACCAGCTTGTCTTAGCCAAAATTCACACTTGCTAAATTTGGCGTACAATTGGTGTTTCCTTAATTCTCCCAAAACGATTCTGAGATGCTCAGCATGCTCTTCTGGTGTTCTTGAATAAACCAGAATGTCGTCAATGAACACCACAACAAATTTTTCCATAAACTTCATAAACACTTTGTTCATGAGGTGGACGAAATAAGCGGGGGCGTTCGTCAATCCAAAAGGCATCACTGTGAACTCATATAATCCGTATCTGGAGGTGAATGCTGTTTTAGGGATATCTTCTGTCCGTACTTTCAATTGATGATATCCTGATCTCAAATCAATTTTTGAGAACACCTTGGCTTGCGTGAGCTGGTCAAACAAATCATTTATCCGTGGCATCGGATATTTGTTTTTGATGGTGACCATATTGAGAGCTCGATAGTCTATACATAGTCTCAGTGTCCCATCCTTTTTCTTGGCGAATAAAACTGGCGAACCCCAAGGTGAGGAGCTGGCTCGAATAAATCCCTTGTCCAATAACTCCTTTATCTGCTTCTTCAACTCTACCAATTCTGAGGGTGCCATCTTGTAAGGTTTCTTATAGATAGGAGTGGTGCCAGGTGCTAGTTCAATGCTGAACTCAATCTCTCGGTCTGGTGGCATGCCTGGTAGTTCTTCAGGAAATACGTCTGGAAACTCACACACCACTGGAACTTTTCTCAATACTGAAATGTCCACTTTGTTCAATTTTGGTTGTCGTGACCGTGGTCTTTCTTGAGCTGTAACCTTAATTGTCTTGCCTTGATGATGGGTGAGGATCACTATCCGATTGAAACAATCAATAAATCCTTTGTTGGTGGTCAACCAGTCCATCCCTAGGATGACATCCAGTCCTTTATTTTCCAACACGATAAGATTAGCTTGAAACTGTAGTCCTTCGAACTCAATGATCACTCCTCGGCAGTAACTCTGAGTGATTTGCTTATTTCCAGGGGACTTGATGACCATAGATTTTTCCAAAGGAAGTATCGGAAAACCATGTTGCAAAACAAAACTCTTCGAAATGAACGAATGGGAAGCTCCAGAATCAAACAAAACCGTGGCAGGTACTGTGTTGACAGGGAACGCACCGAGCACGATGTCTGGGGCATTCTGGGCTTCTTCCCTGGTCACATGGTTCAGGTGACCCTTCCTGTGGTTGTTGTTGGGATTGAAATTGTTGCGCTTGGGGGCTGGATTATTCCCACCATTGTTCGGCTTGGGGGCCGAGTTCCTTGGCTTTGGACACTGTTTGGCATAGTGCCCTTCTTCACCACAAGCATAGCATGTGACCCCTGGACGGTACGTGAACTCCTTGTCCCTGGCATGAAACTGTCTGACTGGCCTTAGATCAGTAGTCGTGGATTTCCTTGCTTCTGTCCTTGGAACCTCAGTCTTGCTTCGGTTGTTGCGAGCAAGAGTCGTCTTGTCCCTCTTTCGCTTACGGATATCTTCCAGACTACGGCGCTCATTCTCCAAGGTAATGGCCTTGTCAACCAGAGTTTTAAAATCCGGGAAAGTGTGTACAACCAGTTGGCATCTTAGTGCCGGTGCCAGGCCGTCCAGGAATTTTTCCATCTTCTTGTTCTCTGTCATGTGCTCGTCGTAGGCATAACGAGATAGCTGGGTAAACTGACCGTTGTATTCTGTCACTGACATGCCTCTTTGCTTGAGGTCGTCAAATTCTCTCTTCTTGATTTTTATGATGCTCCTGGGGATGTGTGCCCCACGAAAGCCTTCCTTGAACTCTTCCCAGGTGATGTTGTGTTCACTGGGATGCATGTGTAGGAAGTTTTCCCACCATGCTGCAGCTGCTCCAGTAAGGTAGTGTGGTGCATAAAGCACCTTCTCATTATCTGAACACTGAGCAATAATCAGCTTCCTTTCGATGTCACGAAGCCAATCATCGGCTTCAAGTGGCCTATCGGTGTGAGCAACGTTGAAGGGCGTGTCTTCTGCAGTTCAGACAACTTGGAGTTTGGTTGGTACGGCTCACGGTGATTTCCCATGTTGATGACGTGGTTCATCATCTCTTGGTGATGTTGCTGGCTTTGTTCGAAGAGACGGCATACTTGAGACAAGGCTGCTTCGCTGTCTTGTTGACTAGACTGTCCCTGAGTGAAGTTGTTGCTGGTCTGAGTTCCAAATACTTCTTCTGGCTGATTGGGCATGGAACGAGTCCATGGACGAGACATTTTCCACTCTGGGGTATTATTTGCAAAATCATGAGAAGAACTGTGAGGTGCAAGGAAAATCTTGCAAAGACAAAAAAATTTAAAAGATCTCAAGATTTTTCAAGAAAACATAAACGATTTTGCATGGAGAAGAACTGCTTAGCACATATCTTACACGCGAAACGCAAACATACGATACAGCACTCAGGATGTGTGTACACATTCCTGACATGTTATTAAGGCACATCTCTCCGGAAAGCAGCGTACACAACTACTACGAGCTAACGCACAGATAAAACTCATCAAACATAACATACATGCAGACACAACGCGCGGCTACTCGGTGCTCTCAGTCGGGGATGGTGAAGATCTCCTTTCCCTTGCCGAGGGTAAGACCCAGCGGTGCAGGAGACTCAACCTCCACCTCCTCCCTAGCAGGCTCCTGGCGCGTAGCACTGCGCTGCGGTGATGGCGTGGGTGCGACAGGCGGTACAGCTCGGATTAGAGTAGGAGCGATGACTCGATCGAACTCCTCAGTGGTAGACAGACGATGAGCAGTGGCCAAAATGGCCGGCGCATAAGATGCTGAAGACGAGACGAATGTCAGTGGCGGTGCCGTGTGAAGAAGCTCCTTCCTGCAGGCAGGACCGCCCCGAACTAAGTCCATGCGGGCAGCCACAAGATCATCCACGAGGTTGTCAAAAGATTCCTCCAGAGCTTTGAGATACTCAACCACCATCTCGATGGCCTCATCTCGCTCTCCCCTATGGCAGGCGAATGCATAGTGACAAGTATATGGCACATGGCATGGGAGGTAGCGGTAGCGACGAGTCTTCATCGTAGGAAGGATGTCCCGAAGGCGAGCTATCGCCTCACGGGCAGCCATCTGCATGGCATGCCTCTCCGTAGGCATGGCCCT
The DNA here is from genome assembly GCF_018294505.1 of Triticum aestivum. Classification (NCBI taxonomy): domain Eukaryota; kingdom Viridiplantae; phylum Streptophyta; class Magnoliopsida; order Poales; family Poaceae; genus Triticum; species Triticum aestivum. The sequence goes on from NC_057796.1 coordinate 46,187,465, forward strand.
TCCCACAAAACGGAAGTGGCGTGATGCAAAACGTCCTCCCTTGAATTGCACCACGGCTTGGTGCATAGACACGTCGTCGCTGAGCTTGTGCTGGTAAAGTGTGAACTCCGGACGAGTCGCTGGCCCGATCGCGAGCTTGGTGATGGAAACGAGGAGCTTGAGAAACCCCTCTGGCACGTTTGTGAACACTCGAGTCTCGCAGTTGCTGCCAGCCATCTACAAAAGTAGGCAAAAATTCTGAGTAGTCATGTCATAAATTTATGATGACCAACAGAAAATAGCTACAATTGCAAAATGCTGAAAAAGCACAAAAGACGCTAATAACCAATTAGCGATCGCACCTAGTGGCTTCCTACAGTCAGCCTGGCTCTGATACCAAGCTTGTCACGACCGGTTTTTCAATAAAATATTTATTGAGAGACCAATCCCTTTTACGGACCAGTAAAGAAGAATTCCTTCTCACTGGTAGACAATATCTTGGTCACAGAAGAAAATACCAGGAGTACTGAATATAATACAAGGTTGAGCGGAGACTGCTCAACAATTTATTACATGCACGCCGATAAAACATAACGGCGGATAGGGTGGCATAACTACTAACTCACGATAACAACGGTGGTGGAAAATATCACAGCGGAGCGGGTGATATGACTCCTGAAAACTACAGCTCTTCGAGCGTCGGGGTGAAGCTCGAGGAGATTTATTGCGGGTGGCGGAAGCGTATATTATACAAGTGACCAATATCCAGGATCGCACGGGGCTGACTGGGACTCCTCTAGGCGTCGGACTCACTATCAGACTCTTCATCCATGAGATCGCCTTCGTCAACATCTGGCCAAATCAACAAGCCAGGTGAGTACTATGAAAGTACTCGCAAGACAGTTCGGACATAAGATATAACAAATGTAAACATGATGCATATGAACAGGTTAACAAGTGTACTCAGACATAGAGATAATACTGCACGGGAAATAAAAGAGAAGTCGGGCGGTAGTCCTCCCGAAATCCCAAATAAATAATATACTGGGTGCCAAACGAGGGTCTGAATGACTCCTCGAGAGGAAAATGCAAGAATAATAATAATGCCGCAGTCGGGCGTCGAGGCGACACCACATAAAGGGCTTATAATGGAAAAATAAATGACAGTGCGTGCCACAGTCGGACGTGTGAAGCGACATCTCATAAAGGGCTTATATTGAAAGTAAAAGACAAACATGCCACAATCGGACGTCTGAGCGACATCACATAAAGGGCTTATATTGAAAGTAAAAGACAAACATGCCACAGTCGGACGTCTGAGCGACATCACATAAAGGGCTTATATTGAAAGTAAAAGACAAACATGCCACAGTCGGACGTCTGAGCGACATCACATAAAGGGCTTATATTGAAAGTAAAAGACGAACATGCCACAGTCGGACGTCTGAGCGACATCACATAAAGGGCTTATATTCATAACTTAGTAGCTCATGAATTTTAAATCATATCAAGAGAATAATCAGGCATGAGATAAACAACAGGGTTAGTCCATCCACAGGAATAACGTTCAGCCAAGTTTACTACTCACGCTCGCTTACCGGAAAGAAAAATATACCACGAGGTTATGACATAGACATGGATACGCTGATCACGTTACTTGACCATGGATACGATGACTCGGAAGGATTTGACTCTGCAGAGTTTGTACTTTAACCACAGCCAACGGATTTCAGTAGTCACGGGGACTAGTTCCGTTTACGGTGTTTTGGAAGAAACACGTCTAACCAGTACACACCCATTCAACATTCCGAAGCCAGGAATCACCCTCGGCAACGTTCAAGAAAAACCTTGAGACGGGGAGGCTACAACCTCGCGTAGCATGGGATCAAATTTCTATACGCGCGCTCTAAGGGGTGCCCCCCTCTCGGTCCCAACCGGAAACACCCATGCCCCCTGACCGGATGACTGGCTTTAATCCAGGGCCATGGAACCCTCATCCCGGCCCCTCTGTTTGGTGTGTACACGGAAAGAGGTTACCAACTTACTAAACCGCATTCTGGCAGAAAACATGTGGTAGCACGGAAGGGGGAAGAACGATAACGTGACTCCGTCCACGTTAACGTCGGAATTAAACGGATGACGTAAGGCTGGCATGCTACAGCAGTACCACCTTACTGCCCTTCATGTCACCACATGACTAGGCCATCTCTCATCAGAGATCACAGTAACTTTGGAACACACGGGTAGTTGCCTCACATGCAACGAGATACTCACCGATACTCATATGCCATGCACAACCTTTCACGCAAACATGCAAAACACCTATCATATCAAAGGTTCAAACATGCTTGCCTGGTTCGGAGAAGTCGGAGTCTAGCTCGGCGAAGTTCGCGGCTCCGTCACCTCTCCCGGAACCTACGGTATAGCGAAAATGCATACTAGCGTGAAAACCAACGCGTGTGTAAAAGTTGTTCCAAATTTTTTTCAAATAAATCCCATAAAAATTAGACAAAATTATAAGACTGTCAGAAAAAGAATCACTCAAAAATCACTTTTTATTAAAAAGTTATAAGGGTTTCTGTCCAGGGACTCATCTGTAATGAAACAGAAAAGTTCCAGGGGCTTAACTGAGAAAACAGAAAACGGTTCGAATAGAAACGCGCCAGCCCACAGAGAAAACGTACTCTGCCCGAAGGCGCCAACAGAAAACGCTTCGGGGGTGAAAGAAGAGAGGCTGACGTGGGGGGTCCACATGTCAGGTTTGAAAAACCTCGCCGGCGCCCGAAGGCTGCGGTGGTCGCCGGCGTCGAACCACGGCGAGTCAGGGAGATCGGAGTGTACCAAGAGTATCAGCGTGTCCTTCCGCGTCGGTGGGTGGTGGACTTGGGCGTCGGAGAGCACCACGTCGACGGCGACACTTTCTCCGGCGGACGGCGGCTCGGGCGATGGTGGGGAACTCCGGTGGTGTGCTGCAAACTTCGAATTGAAGCGCGGGTCAGAAGGAGGGATGCACTAGAGAGCTACTGGCAAGAGATGGGAGGCAGAGGTGCACGCACGGGAGCGAATCGAGCTGGATCCCGTGGCGGGTCGCGGCGGCCGGAGTTGGGGAAGAAGGCTCCCTCGGGGCTCTTCCAGTGGCTAGGCGTGGTGTTGGAGGTATGCAGAGGTGGTGTGGGTTCTAGCTGGAGCTCGGGGCCTCTATTTATAGGCGGCTCGAGGGGGTGGCCGTGAACGGGATCGCTCCGGCGAGCAATTACGGCGAGGCGTCGGCTTGGCAAGGAGCTTAAGTGGCCAGGCAGCATCAGTGAGGTGTACTGGTGCCGTTCCCCCGCTAATCCTGGTCGGTCTTGGCGTAATGGTGCCGGTCCACGGCGGGGTGGCCGTACGGGCACGATGGTGGCAGAGAGCGCGCTCCGCGCCCAGCAGTTCACGACGAGGGTGGCAGCGTGCATGGGGGAGTGGAAGGCCACGCGGCGGCCTCCGGTGGCTTGGGCGGCGCTGGGTGGCGCCGTCTGCGCTGCGCCTCTCTCTGGTGGCCGCAAAGCCGCCGCTGGCGTCGGTCACGGGGCGGCGCACCTCCTCCTGCTCGTCGCCGACGCCCGCAACCTTTCAGGCGCTCGTGCGGTGCAGAGGACAAGGGGGAGGGGACAGGAAACACGGCGACGCCGGGGCACTGGCGAGATCGACAACAGACACTGAAGAAACGACAGTAGATCAGACACTGTTAACTGAATTTGACTGAACCTTAGAGAAACAGTGTCCAGCAGGTGTTCGATGAAATGATTTGGTATGAAGAAATTTTTCCTGGAGCTGGGACTTGGTGAGGTGACCTCTCAATGCACCCAGAGGCTGCCTGATTTTTCTCAGAATTTTTGGAGAAGGATTTGAATGAATTTCATCAAATTTGGCAAATCTGGTCCAAACTTGCAGTAAGTATAGTTTGAAAAATTTGAACTGGAGACCAGTGGATCTTCATGGATCTTGGTTGAGGGTTCAAAGGACTAGGAAGGGAAAAATGTTTGGGGGCAAAAATCAAAGCAGAAAGAGTAGTTCCTTTGTAAACCTCCAAGGATCAAGATATAAGGCAGAAATTTTTTTTGATAAGAAATAAAAGGAAATAATTATATGGAGAGGTTCAACTTGCTGGATTTGAAGCATATCATGATCCAAAGATGAGGAAAGGCTTATGGGAGGGAATTTACCCTGAGGTCATGGCAAGAGGAATTTTTGAAAGTGGAAAAGGATCATTCCAAAAGCTATAGGGCCTTTTAAAGAAATTTTCAAAGGACATTTTTCCAAGAGGAAAAACATTTTGGTTTGAGTCAAAATAAAAGAGGAAAACCTCCAAGACCAACATCAAGTTTTGAGTGAATCCAAAAATGAAGCACTAGTCATAAAAGAAAATATTTTGAGAGGGAGAGTTCTTTTAGAAGAAAAGTTTAAATCACCTCCCTCAAAACAAGGAAAAGTTTTGAAAAAGCCAAATAAAATTTTGGGTGTCACAGTGTCTTCATGAAGTTGTCTCGCCAACTATTACTTCTACTACTATGGCTAACGGTTAGCAATAAAGTAAAGTAATTACATGGCATTTTTCATTGACACACAGGTCATACAACAAATTATGACAACTCCTATGGTTCCTGCCGGTTGTCATACTCATCGATATGCAAGTCGTGATTCCTATTACAAGAACATGATCAATCTCATACATCACATATATCATTCATCACATCCTTTTGGCCATATCACATCACATAGCATACCCTGCAAAAACAAGTTAGACGTCCTCTAATTGTTGTTGCATGTTTTACGTGGCTGCTATGGGTTTCTAGCAAGAACGTTTCTTACCTACGCAAAAGCCACAACGGTGATATGCCAATTGCTATTTACCCTTCATAAGGACCCTCTTCATCGAATCCGATCCGACTAAAGTGGGAGAGACAGACACCCGCTAGCCACCTTATGCATCAAGTGCATGTCAGTCGGTGGAACCTGTCTCACGTAAGTGTACATGTAAGGTCGGTCCGGGCCGCTTCATCCCACAATGCCGCCGAATCAAGATAAGACTAGTAACGGCAAGCAAATTGAACAAATCATCGCCCATAACTACTTTGTGTTCTACTCGTGCATAGAATCTACGCATAGACCTAGCTCATGATGCCACTGTTGGGGAACGTAGCAATAATTCAAAATTTTCCTACGTGTCACCAAGATCAATCTAGGAGATGCTATCAACAAGAGAGAGGGAGTGCATCTTCATACCCTTGAAGATCGCTAACCGAAAGCGTTACAAGAACGCGGTTGATGGAGTCGTACTCACGGCGATTCAAATCGCGGAAGATCCGATCTAGCGCCGAACGGACGGCGCCTTCGCGTTCAACACACGTACAGCCCGGGGATGTCTCCTCCTTCTTGATCCAGCAAGGGGAGAGGAGAAGTTGAGGGAGAACTCCAGCAGCACGACGGCATGGTGGCAATGGAGCTCGTGGTTCTCCGGCAGAGCTTCGCTAAGCACTACGGAGGAGAAGGAGGAGGTGTATGAGGAGGGAGGGCTGCGCCAGGGAAGAGGTGTGGCTGCCCTCCCACCCCTCCACTATATATAGGGCAAGGGGAGAGGGGGAGCGCCCTAGGTTTCCCTAGGGGGCGGCGGCCAAGCAGATTGGATCTCCCTAGGGAAATCCTAGGGAGACTTGCCCCCCAAGCCAAGCAGGTGGAGGCTTGCCCCCAAACCAGGTGGAGGCGCCCCACCTCCCAAGTAACGTGGAAAGGGTGTGGGGCACACCACCCCTTAGTGGGCTGGTTTGCCCCTCCCCTTTGGCCATGAGGCCCTCCAACACTTGCTGGGGCTCCGAAACACCTTTCGGTCATGCTGGCCTAGCCTGGTACCCCCGGAAACTTCCGGACTCCATACCCTTCGTCCATATATCGATCTTCACCGCCGGACCATTCCGAAACTCTCGTGATGTCCGGATCTCATTTGGGACTCCGAAACCTTCGGTAACACATACTATTTCCCATCAACTCTAGCGTCACCGAACCTTAAGTGTAGACGCTACGGGTTCGGGAACCATGCAGACATGACCGAGACACCTCTCCGGCCAATAACCAATAGCGGGATCTGGATACCCATATTGGCTTCCACATGTTCCACGATGATCTCATCGGATGAACCACGATGTCGGCGATTCAATCAATCCCGTATACAATTCCCTTTGCCTATCGGTATGTTACTTGCCCGAGATTCGATCGTCGGTATCCCAATACCTCGTTCAATCTCGTTACTGGCAAGTCACTTTACTCGTTCTGTAACGCATAATCCCGTGGCTAACTCATTAGTCACATTGAGCTCATTATGATGATGCATTACCGAGTGGGCCCAGAGATACTTCTCCGTCATACGGAGTGACAAATCCCTGTCTCGATTCGTGCCAACCCAACAGACACTTTCGGAGATACCTGTAGTGCACCTTTATAGCCACCCAGTTACGTTGTGACGTTTGGTACACCCAAAGCATTCCTACGGTATCCGGGAGTTGCACAATCTCATGGTCTAAGGAAATGATACTTGACATTAGAAAAGCTCTTAGCAAACGAACTACACGATCTTGTGCTATGCTTAGGATTGGGTCTTGTCCATCACATCATTCTCCTAATGATGTGATCCCGTTATCAATGACATCCAATGTCCATGGTCAGGAAACCATAACCATCTATTGATCAACGAGCTAGTCAACTAGAGGCTTACTAGGGACATGTTGTGGTCTATGTATTCACACATGTATTACGGTTTCCAGTTAATACAATTATAGCATGAACAATAGACAATTATCATGAACAAGGAAATACAATAATAACCATTTTATTATTGCCTCTAGGGCATATTTCCAACAGTCTCCCACTTGCACTAGAGTCAATAATCTAGTTCACATCACCATGTGATTAACACTCAAAGTTCACATCGCCATGTGACTAATACCCAAGAGTTTACTAGAGTCAATAATCTAGTTCACATCACCATGTGATTAACACTCAATGAGTTCTAGGGTTTGATCATGTTATGCTTACGAGAGAGGTTTTAGTCAACGAGTCTGCAACATTCAGATCCGTGTGTGCTTTACAAATCTCTATGTCATCTTGTAGATGCAGCTACCACGCGCTACTTGGAGCTGTTCCAAATAACTGCTCTACTATACGAATCCGGTTTACTACTCAGAGTCATCCGGATTAGTGTCAAAGTTTGCATCGTCGTAACCCTTTACGACGAACTCTTTTACCACCTCCATAACCGAGAAAATTCCTTAGTCCACTAGTTACTAAGGATAAGTTCGACCGCTATCATGTGATCCATTCCTGGATCACTATTGTACCCCTTGACTAACTCATGGCAAGGCACACTTCAGGTGCGGTACACAACATAGCATATTGTAGAGCCTACGTCTAAAGCATAGGGGACGACCTTCGTCCTCTCTCTCTCTCTCTTCTGCCGTGGTCAGGTCTTGAGTCTTACTCAATACTCACACCTTGTAACACAGCCAAGAACTCCTTCTTTGCTGATCTATTTTGAACTCCTTCAAAATCTTGTCATGGTATGTATTCATTTGAAAGTATTATTAAGCGTTTTTGATCTATCCTTATAGATCTTGATGCTCAATGTTCAAGTAGCTTAATCCAGGTTTTCCATTGAAAAACACTTTTCAAATAACCCTGTATGCTTTCCAGAAATTCTACATCATTTCTGATCAACAATATGTTAACAACATATACTCATCAAAAATTCTATAGTGCTCCCACTCACTTCTTTGGAAATATAAGTTTCTCATAAACTTTGTATAAACCCAAAATATTTGATTATCTCATCAAAGCATACATTCCATCTCCGAGATGCTTACTCCAGTCCTTAGAAGGATTGCTGGAGCTTTGCATACTTGTTAGCATATTTCAGGATTGAAAAAACCTTCTGGTTGTATCACATACAACCTTTCCTCAAGAAAATCGTCGAGGAAACAATGTTTTGACATCCTATCTGCAAGATTTCATAAATAATGCAGTAACTGCTAATATAATTTCAACAGACTCTTAGCATCGCTACGAGTGAGAAAGTCTCATCGTAGTCAACTCCTTGAACTTGTCGGAAAACATCTTAACGACAAGTCGAGCTTTCTTAATGGTGACACTTACCATCATTGTCCGTCTTCCTTTTAAAATCCATGTGTACCCAACAGCCTTACGACCATCAATTAGTTCTTTCAAAGTCTATACTTTGTTTTCATACATGGATCCTCTCGGTTTTATGGCCTCAAGCCATTCGTCGGAATCTGGGCCCACCATCGCTTCTCCATAGCTCGTAGGTTCATTGTTGTCTAGCAACATGACTTCCAAGACAGGATTACGTACCACTCTGAAGTAGTACGCATCCTTGTCGTCCTACGAGGTTTGGTAGTGACTTGATCCGAAGTTTCATGATCACTATCATAAGCTTCCACTTCAATTGGTGTAGGTGCCACAGGAACAACTTCCTGTGCCCTGCTACACACTAGTTGAAGTCATGGTTCAATAACCTCATCAAGTCTCCACCATCCTCCCACTCAATTCTTTCGAGAGAAACTTTTCCTCGAGAAAGGACCCGTTTCTAGAAACAATCACTTTTGCTTGCAGATCTGAAATAGGAGGTATACCCAACTGTTTTGGGTATTCTATGAAGATGCATTTATCCGCTTTGGGTTCAAGCTTATCAGCCTGAAACTTTTTCACATAAGCGTCGCAGCCCCAAACTTTTAAGAAACGACAGCTTAGGTTTCTCTAAACCATAGTTCATATGGTGTCGTCTCAACGGAATTGCATGGTGCCCTATTTAAAGTGAATGCGGGTGTCTCTAATGCCTAGCCCATAAACGATAGCGGTAATTCGATAAGAGACATCATGGTATGCACCATATCCAATAGGGTGTAGTTATGATGTTCGGACACACCATCACACTATGGTGTTCCAGGCGGTATTAATTGTGAAACACTTTCCACAATGTCTTAATTGTGTGCCAAACTCGTAACTCAGATATTCATCTCTATGATCATATCATAGACATTTTATCCTCTTGTCACGACAATCTTCAACTTCACTCTGAAATCACTTGAACCTTTCAATAATTCAGACTTGTGTTTCATCAAGTAAATACACTCAGCATCTACTCAAATCATCTGTGAAGTAAGAACATAACGATATCCACTGCATGCCTTAGCACTCATTGGACTGCACACATCAAAATGTATTACTTCCAACAACTTGCTTTCTTGTTCCATCTTACTGAAAACGAGGCCTTTCAGTCATCTTGCCCATGTGGCATGATTTGCATGTCTCAAGTGATTCAAAATCAAGTGAGTCCAAACGATCCATCTGCATGGACTTTCTTCATGCATATATACCAATAGACATGGTTCGCATGTCTCAATCTTTTCAAAAACGAGTGAGTCCAAAGATCCATCTACATGGAGCTTCTTCATGCGTTTTATACCAATATGACTCAAATGGCAGTGCCACAAGTATGTGGTACTATCATTACTATTTTATATCTTTTGGCACGAACATGTGTATCACTACGATCGAGATTCATTTTAGGTGCAAGACCATTGAAGGTATTATTCAAATAAACAGAGTAACCATTATTCTCCTTAAATGAATTACCGTATTGCGATAAACATAATCCAATCATGTCTATGCTCAACACAAACACCAAATAACAATTATTTAGGTTTAACACCAATCTCGATGGTAGAGGGAGCGTGCGATGTTTGATCACATCAACCTTGGAAACACTTCCAACACATATCGTCATCTCACCTTTAGTTAGTCTCCATTTATTCCGTAGCTTTTATTTTGAGTTACCAACACTTAGCAACCGAACCGGTATCTAATACCCTGGTGCTACTAGGAGTACTAGTAAAGTACACATTAATATAATATATATCCAATATACTTCCGTCGACCTTGCCTGACTTCTCATCTACTAAGTATCTAGGGTAGTTCTGCTTCAGTGACCGTTCCCCTCATTACAGAAGCACTTAGTCTCGGGTTTGGGTTCTACCTTGGGTTTCTTCACTAGAGCAGCAACTGATTTGCCGTTTCATGAAGTATCCCTTCTTGCCCTTGCCCTTCTTGAAACTAGTGGTTTTACCAACCATCAACAATTGATGCTCCTACTTGATTTCTACTTTCGCGGTGTCAAACATCGCGAATAGCTCAAGGATCATCATATCTATCCCTGATATGTTATAGTTCATCACGAAGCTCTAGTAGCTTGGTGGCAGTGAATTTGGAGAACCATCACTATCTCATCTGGAAGACAACTCCCACTCGAATCAAGCGATTGTAGTACTCAGACAATCCGAGCACATGCTCAACGATTGAGCTTTTCTCCCTTAGTTTGTAGGCTTAAGAAACTTGTTAGAGGTCTCATACCTCTTGACGTGGGCACTAGTCTGAAATCCCAATTTCAGTCTTTGGAACATCTCATATGTTCTACGACGTTTCAAAAACGTCTTTGGCGCCTCAATTCTAAACCGTTAGCATTACGCACTGAACTATCGTGTAGTCATCAAAACGTGTATGTCAGATGTTCGCAACATCCACAAACCACGCTCGAGGTTCAGCACACCGAGCGGTGCATTAAGGACATAAGCCTTCTGTGCAGCAATGAGGACAATCCTCAGTTTACGGACCCAGTCCGCATAATTGCTACTATCAACTTTCAACTAAATTTTCTCTAGGAATATATCTTAGTAGAACTAAAGCGTAAGCTACGACATAATTTGCAAAGACCTTTTGACTATGTTCATGATAATTAAGTTCATCTAATTATTTAATGAACTTCCACTCAGATAGACATCCCTCTAGTCATCTAAGTGATACATGATCCGAGTCGACTAGGCCATGTCCGATCATCACGTGAGACAGACTAGTCATCATCGGTGAACATCTCCATGTTGATCGTATCTACTATACGACTCATGTTCGACCTTTCGGTCTCTTGTGTTCCGAGGCCATGTCTGTACATGCTAGGCTCGTCAAGTCAACCTAAGTGTTTCGCATGTGTAAATCTGGCTTACACCCGTTGTATGCGAACGTTAGAATCTATCACACCCGATCATCAGTGTGCTTCGAAACAACGAACCTTTGCAACGGTGCACAGTTAGGGGAACACATCTCTTGAAATTTTAGTGAGGGATCATCTTATTTATGCTACCGTCGTTCTAAGCAAATAAGATGTAAACATGACAAACATCACATGCAAATCATAAAGTGACATGATATGGCCAATATCATCTTGCGCCTTTTGATCTCCATCTTCGAGGCGTGGCATGATCACCTTCGTCACCGGCATGACACCATGATCTCCGTCATCATGATCTCCATCATTGTGTCTTCATGAAGTTGTCTCGCCAACTATTACTTCTACTACTATGGCTAACGGTTAGCAATAAAGTAAAGTAATTACATGGCGTTTTTCATTGACACGCAGGTCATACAATAAATTATGACAACTCCTATGGCTCCTGCCGGTTGTCATACTCATCGATATGCAAGTCGTGATTCCTATTACAAGAACATGATCAATCTCATACATCACATATATCATTCATCACATCCTTTTGGCCATATCACATCACATAGCATACCCTGCAAAAACAAGTTAGACGTCCTCTAATTGTTTGTTGCATGTTTTACGTGGCTGCTATGGGTTTTCTAGCAAGAACGTTTCTTACCTACGCAAAAGCCACAACGGTGATATGCCAATTGCTATTTACCCTTCATAAGGACCCTCTTCATCGAATCCGATCCGACTAAAGTGGGAGAGACAGACACCCGCTAGCCACCTTATGCATCAAGTGCATGTCTGTCTCACGTAAGTGTACGTGTAAGGTCGGTCCGGGCCGCTTCATCCCACAATGCCGCCGAATCAAGATAAGACTAGTAACGACAAGCAAATTGAACAAATCATCGCCCACAACTACTTTGTGTTCTACTCGTGCATAGAATCTACGCATAGACCTAGCTCATGATGCCACTGTTGGGGAACGTAGCAATAATTCAAAATTTTCCTACGTGTCACCAAGATCAATCTAGGAGATGCTATCAACGAGAGAGAGGGAGTGCATCTTCATACCCTTGAAGATCGCTAAGCGGAAGCGTTACAAGAACGCGGTTGATGGAGTCGTACTCGCGGCGATTCAAATCGCGGAAGATCCTATCTAGCGCTGAACGGACGGCGCCTCCGCGTTCAACACACGTACAGCCCGGGGACGTCTCCTCCTTCTTGATCCAGCAAGGGGAGAGGAGAAGTTGAGGGAGAACTCTAGCAGCACGACGGCATGGTGGCAATGGAGCTCGTGGTTCTCCGGCAGAGCTTCGCTAAGCACTACGGAGGAGAAGGAGGAGGTGTATGAGGAGGGAGGGCTGCGCCAGGGAAGAGGTGCGGCTGCCCTCCCACCCCTCCACTATATATAGGGCAAGGGAGAGGGGGAGGCGCCCTAGGGTTTCCCCTAGGGGGCGGCGGCCAAGCAGATTGGATCTCCCTAGGGAAAATCCTAGGGAGACTTGCCCCCCAAGCCAAGCTGGTGGAGGCTTGCCTCCCAAGCCAGGTGGAGGCGCCCCACCTCCGCAAGTAACGTGGAAAGGGTGTGGGGGCACACCACCCCTTAGTGGGCTGGCTTGCCCCTTCCCCTTTGGCCCATGAGGCCCTCCAACACTTGCTGGGGCTCCCGAAACACCTTTCGGTCATGCTGGCCATAGCCTGGTACCCCCGGAACACTTCCGGACTCCAATACCCTTCGTCCAATATATCGATCTTCACCGCCGGACCATTCCGGAACTCCTCGTGATGTCCGGGATCTCATCCGGGACTCCAAACAACCTTCGGTAACCACATACTATTTCCCATAACAACTCTAGCGTCACCGAACCTTAAGTGTGTAGACCCTACGGGTTCGGGAACCATGCGGACATGACCGAGACACCTCTCCGGCCAATAACCAATAGCGGGATCTGGATACCCATATTGGCTCCCACATTTTCCACGATGATCTCATCGGATGAACCACGATGTCGGGGATTCAATCAATCCCCTATACAATTCCCTTTGTCTATCGGTATGTTACTTGCCCGAGATTCGATCGTCGGTATCCCAATACCTCGTTCAATCTCGTTACCGGCAAGTCACTTTACTCGTTCTGTAACGCATGATCCCGTGGCTAACTCATTAGTCACATTGAGCTCATTATGATGATGCATTACCGAGTGGGCCCAGAGATACCTCTCCGTCATACGGAGTGACAAATCCCAGTCTCGATTCGTGCCAACCCAACAGACACTTTCGGAGATACCTATAGTGCACCTTTATAGCCACCCAGTTACGTTGTGACGTTTGGTACACCCAAAGCATTCCTACGGTATCCGGGAGTTGCACAATCTCATGGTCTAAGGAAATGATACTTGACATTAGAAAAGCTCTTAGCAAACGAACTACACGATCTTGTGCTATGCTTAGGATTGGGTCTTGTCCATCACATCATTCTCCTAATGATGTGATCCCGTTATCAATGACATCCAATGTCCATGGTCAGGAAACCATAACCATCTATTGATCAACGAGCTAGTCAACTAGAGGCTTACTAGGGACATGTTGTGGTCTATGTATTCACACATGTATTACGGTTTCCAGTTAATACAGTTATAGCATGAACAATAGACAATTATCATGAACAAGGAAATACAATAATAACCATTTTATTATTGCCTCTAGGGCATATTTCCAACAATAACCGAGGCACGCGGAGACGACGATGTATCCCGAAGTTCACACCCTAGCGGATGCTAATCTCCGTTTGGAGCGGTGTGGAGGCACAATGCTCCCCAAGAAGCCACTAGGGCCACCGTAATCTCCTCACGCCCTCGCACAATGCAAGATGCCGTGATTCCACTAAGGGACCCTTGAGGGCGGTCACCGAACCCGTACAAATGGCAACCATTGGGGGCGGTCACCGAACCCGTACACTTTGGCAACCCTTGGGGGCGGTCACCGGTACCCGTCAAATTGCTCGGGGCGATCTCCACAACCTAATTGGAGACCCCGACGCTGGCCCGGAGCTCTGCACCACAATGATTGAGCTCCGAACACCACCAACCGTCTAGGGCGCCCAAGCACCCAAGAGGAACAAGCTCAAGGGTACCAAGCACCCAAGAGTAACAAGCTTCTCAACTTGTAACTTCCACGTATCACCATGGAGAACTCAAACCGATGCACCAAATGCAATGGCAAGGGCACACGGAGTGCCCAAGTCCTTCTCTCCCAAATCCCACCGAAGCAACTAATGCTACGGAGGAAAATGAGAGGAAGAACGAAGAAGAGAACACAAAGAACTCCAAGATCTAGATCCAAAGGGTTCCCCTCACATAGAGGAGAAAGTGATTGGTGGAAATGTGGATCTAGATATCCTCTCTCTTTTCCCCCAAAAACTAGCAAGAATCCATGGAGGGATTGAGAGTTAGCAAGCTTGAAGAAGGTCAATAACGGGGGAAGAACACGAGCTCAAGGGATAAGGTTGAATGGGGAAGAAGACCCCCTTTCATAGGGGCTCCCGAATCCAACCGTTATGTGCTCAGTCCGCGCACAAGCGGTAGTACCCCTCAGGGGAGCGGTACTACCGCCCGAGCGGCAGAACACAGAGAGCGCAGCCAAACAGAGGGCGAGGCAGAGCCGTATGAGCGGTACTACCGCTGGAGCCAGCGGTACTACCGTTGGCCGTAGCGGTACTGCCGCTTGGCCCAGCGGTACTACCGCTGGGACCGCGCACAGGGAGAAGGAACAAGGAGGAGGGCCATTGAGCGACACTAGGGGCGGTGGTAGCCGCGGTACTACCGCACACGAGCGGTACTACCGCTCCTACTGCCGCTACTACTGCCGCTGAACCCGACACGAGAAAACCACGTCTCGAGTCGAGGCGGTACCAGCGTGGAACCGGAGCCGTACTACCGCTTATGGCCATGGGCGGTACTACCGCTGTGGGATAGCGGTACTACCACTTGTGGCGATACGCGGTACTGCCGCTCCGGCCCAGCGGTACTACCGCTGGCGCCATCCTTATGCCACTTCCACGAAAACAAGTATACTCCAAGGAAAACCAGAACTGCCAAAACTTCTGCAAATGAGCTCCGAATTGAGCAAACTCAAGCTTGTTCGATACAAGACGATGAGTAGCATCAAAACAACGATTGGTTATAGTAAGAAGAGGCAGGGGAGGTATGCCTAACAAATAGAGGAGTGAAACCTCCAACAGAGAAGAACCGACATAACCTCCAACATCGAAAACATCATAGAAGATGCATGAGTGAACTCCGTTTTCGATGAACTCGAGCTTGTCATCAAGATGACCATAAGCTCCAAATCTCACAAAGAGAACCAAACAAGAACCAAGAAAGATGATGCAAGGATGCAATGGTTTGAGCTCTTTACGAACAATACGATCAAGCTACTCATCGAGAGTCCCCCTTGATAGTACGACAATCGATCCTATAACCCGGTCTCCCAACTACCACCATGAGACCGGTAAAATAGAATACCTATTAAGGAAAAACCTTTGCCTTGCGCATGGTCCACTTGAGCTAGATGATGACGATCTTGACTCCCTCAAGTTGGACCACCTTTCTTGATTGCGTTGGCTCGATGAAGACTAGTTGATTGCTCCCCCATACTCCACTATGGGTGAGCCACTCTTCCGCACATCTTCACAAGTCCATTGACACCCCAATGGATGGCAAGCTTCAAGCATTTGATCTCTTCGTGATGCTCCACTTGAACTTGCACACCGCAACCTAACCCCACAAAGAACTCTCACATAGACCATGGGTTAGTACACAAAACATAATGGACAATACTTACCATACCATGGGATCACTTGATCCCTCTCGGTACATCTTCTATGCTTTGTGAGTTGATCAACTTGATTCACTCTTGACTTAGTCTTGATCAACCTTGCATCTTTCCAACTTTCTTTATTTTGATGATGTCTTGAAGGTAAACATTAATGATCACACAATCTTCTTATTCTTCAAGACATGCTTGCAATAAGCTCAACACTCACATGACCAATCTTTGGATAATTCCTTAATAGCACCTTGGTCACCACATAAACTCCTTGAAACCAACACATGGACTTCAAAGAAATGCCTATGGACAAATCCTTCAAATATAACTCAAGGCAACCATGAGTCCATAGAGATTGTCATTAATTACCAAAACCAAACATGGGGGCACCGCATGTTCTTTCACATTGTCGGCTCATCTTCATTACACAACACCGAAAAGACCAAATTAATACAAGTTCATACATAAAGTTCATACAACACTTAAATGCAACAAACAAATAACTCTCTAACTAAAGCATTTAAATGCAACAACAAATGCGATCAAGATCGCAACTAAGGTAACAATTGATCCAAAAGCATAATGATACCAAGCCTCACTATCAATGGCATGTTTTCTAATCTTTCTAATCTTCAAGCGCATTTACTCCATCTTGATCTTGTGATCATCGAGGACATCGGCAACATGCAACTCCAATTCCATCTTCTCCCCCTCAATTCTTTTCCATTTTTCTTTCAAATACTCGTTTTATCTTTCAACTAAATTTAACCTCTCGACAATAGGGTCGGTTGGAATTTCCGGTTCACAAACCTCCTAAATAAAAATATCTATGTCAACTTGATGGGCATAATAATTTGTCATAAACACGAAATGCAACAACTAGTTTTAAAAGAGAATATACCACATCCGAATCATAACAAGGACGAGGGCCGATGGGGACGGATATCAAAACCATGGCACTATGTATAACAAACAACGCACGGGTAAGATAATTATACGAGTAACTATATATCCAAATCACACAAACATCAATTTGGTAATGTAAAACATTCATGAACAAGAGGCTCACCACAAGGTGGTGCCGGCGACGGGACGGTGCGGGCGATCGACGTTGGTTATGACGGAGATTTAGAAGGCACTAAGTAAACCACACCTACATATGCAAACTAAGTGTTAATTATTTTTGACCTCAAATTGCATATAAATCAAATACTAGCACATATATTTCCTCCCAAATTACTAAACTCATAAATTAATCACTATACAAAGCATTGCAAGAGCTAATCTAGCAATGAGAGATGAAAGGAAAAAGTTGCTAACCTTTGTGATCATTTGAATGGATGGGGAGCTTCAAATCTTGACAAATTTTGGGCAAAATGTGTGATGAGCTCGAGAGGAAGAGGGAAAGAACGGAGAGGAGAGGGGAAAGGGGAAGAACAGAGCAAGCTCGGGTGGACGAAGGGTTTATGTAGGACGACCTTTAGCACCGGTTCGTGCCACGAACCGGTACTAAAGGTGCTGGAGGGGCCCCGGACTGACAACATCCTGCCACCACTCACTTTAGTACCGGTCCGTGGCACGAACCGGTGCTAAAGGTTCGCCACGAACCGGTACTAATGAGAGCGGGCGGCTAGCCGTTGGAACCGGCACTAATGTGCTTGACATTTGACCCTTTTTCTACTATTGATACATGCAAGATGGGAGAAATAATAATGAATACTGAAATCTCATGTAGAGGATTGGTTTGGGTATGCCGTTTACATGTACTAGAAGCAACATGTTTAGGCAATGAAAAAGCCAAAAAATACATCTAGTTATACATATACTTCATTGCTGGATAACTGACTATGATAGTATGGAGTCATCCCGGCCATTACTATGACCACATTTTTGTTCTTGCGGTTACTATGATTCCGCTTCCCTTTCGCCTAGTAACTAGAGCACGACGATGTGTATCCCACTGTTCAGGGTCCTCATTCCATACATCATCAAGTAATAGAAGAAACCGAGAGGTCCTCTTGAAGCAACTTCATGTTGGTCGTCTGATGAGACCCCACTGGTGACTAATTCAATGGTTTCCTTGGTAAGCTTCATGTGATCAACAATTTCTGAAACACACAGCCAAACCATTAACTGAAATGCTCATTTATTCTTGTATCATTGTAGACAAGCTGTGTTAGAGTCGTCTTCCCTAGTCCTCCCATTCCCACTATGGGCTGAGGCCATGCCATGAGCCGTGTTGTTTGCTATGCAGCTGAGACCATGGCATGAGCTATGTTGTTTGGTTCTCAACCATTGAAATAGAAAGGTTGTCATGGTTAGAGGCTTGGTTCTCAACCATTTTTTTCGAACTTTTTTCGATTTTACTGTTCACCCGAGCTCATTTGAGCTCAGGAGCAGAAGGACACTTTCGCTTCCGTACCCACCTGAGAAGTAGAGCAATATTCAAAAACCTCATATTCATAATGCCCAACTCCCCTGATCTTTGCACATGCAAATGTTTGCCCGCTTGATCATGCGGTATCGCTGACTACCTTTAGCTTCCCGCCAGAAAAATCTGGAGTAGGACTTATCTGTAGACTGTAGTGGCACCGGTCCTGCAGGAAACACGTAAAACCCCATCATGAACATAGCCAAGCTTGAAAGACAGGAGTTTACAAGGACTGTCTAACCGGCCTTGGACATGAGGTGAATACACTAGAACTCCGTCCAACCCTGGGCTTTTTGTCCACGAGTGGCACCAGGCCGCACCCCACGATCTTGGAATCAATGATAGGGACGCCAAGGTATGTCAATGGGAACAACCCCAATAAACAATTAAGTCGGTTAGTAATAACAATTTGTTATTCCTTGACATAACTGACCATGATCACTTCACTTTTCACGAAGTTAATTTGCAGAACCAGCTTGTCTGCAATTGGAGTCAACCACATAGCACAAACCTTGGGAAAGATCCTAAGGTCAACTTTTATGGCGGTTATTGGCACAAATTGCCTAATGTCCATTGCCCCCACTACCTTGGGTACCAACAAGATCACTCCAAAGTTAATCTGGGATGAATCAAGAATACCCACAAAGAACTCCTGAACCATACACAAAAATGTGCCCTTGATCACACCCCAAAACTTCTTTAAAAAGCACACCAAGAGACCATTTGGTACTGATGTCGGCGATGAGTTCATAGAGTTGATCATTGCTTAAGAACCGCTAGGAAAGAGATTGCACTCCCTGCCACAACCCATCTCCGGATCCCAGCGCGGTGATGATTCATGAGGGCCACCACGTAAGGGAGGAGGGTTTTGGGGGGAGGAACATGGATGATAAAGCAAGCCAGGTGTCCGTGACACTACGCTCGAAGAGGCAGGAACCCATAAGTCAAGCGAAGGGAGGGATCCCAAGCCATATAGGCGACTTAGCGGGGGCCCAGGAGTTGGCAAAGGACGAAAGCCTGATGCGGAGCAGATCACCCTAGCCCTCCAAAGGCTGAACCAGCAGCTCCCTATCCAAGGTTTGTTGGGCTTCCACCAGAGGCCCAACAAGTGAGGTGGATGAAGGCCCAGCCCCTCCCAACTTGATCCCCTTCGAGGCATGGGCCCACTAAGAACCCTAATCCTCATGCTCCATCCTTGACCTGAATGCCCGAGGACATCGGTAAGACCAATGATTCGCTAGGGAGCATGTCAACAACCTCGAAGCACCATCTCTTGCAGCAGAGGAGCCACATCCAATTTATCCGCAGCGCCCCAATAGGGACTCCTAGACGAATACTAATACTCCTCTTTAATGCAACCCCCCCCCAAAACCCAAGTGTATGCAATATCATTGCACTTGAGATAGTGTAATACTAGGGGGGATGATAATCTAGAACGCACTTCTTGAGAGTTTCGTCGTACCATGGGGAGCCTTCAAAACCCATGGAGTTAAAGGGGATAACCAGAAAGATGGCGCATCAGAGGAAGACACCACATCAATAGAAGATACAAGATAAGATGGGTTGTCACACACAAAATCAAGGGAGTGAAGCATTTCTCACAAAATCATAGCCCAAGAAAACTGACGGCAAGAGAATGGGTGTAGATCAACTATGCAAAAAGAGGCCACGAAAATCCTACTATAGAGAACAACAAGGACCGGAAAAGGCCACAAAAATTGTATAGAAAGGACTAGGACCAAAAAAGTGTGACATATAAGGTTTGGTGAATCCGCATGGCATGAGAAACACACGAAAGAACAAGGGATTTGGTGAATGCAGCGGAAAAAGAAAGGTAGAAGCTAGGAAGCAAACATGAGATAAAGATGCAGGAGCCATCGTGTTTTAAGGGAAGGCTGTGCAAGTGTAATGCTGACAAGGAGCAGGGAAGAAGAGCAACAAGCAAAGGAGGACCTAACACTAGTAGAAGGTGCAAGTTTGAGATGAATTGGGTGGAGTGAACACTGACATGAAGCCAGATATAACAACTTTCTCAAAGAGATTGGCATAGTTTTTGGTTGGTTACAATCTCCTAGAGATGCAAACTAAAAGTCTAGAACGACAGGTGTGGAAGTTTGGGGAGGCACAGTCTTTCATTGCTTCATCATTGACTCCAAAGGCATTGCCCTTATACCAGCTGAAGCTGAGGATATACTTTTCAGGAAGAGGAGTCTTATTTTTTTCCACGGGTCGAATAGAAGCACACTTGTCCCAATACAAGTATCAGTCGAATGGCGTCATCTACAAATGTGATTCCCGATTCGATCACGGTGGCTAGGCACGACTTATTCCATCTTAAGGATTATCTACTTGTTTAATTTTCTGTAACTTTAGTTGTTTGACTAGCTTTACCCAATTTCGTTGATTATTTCATGTCTTGTGCAGCCAAAGCTAACAGAGCGAACAAGTTGTGTATTCCTCGCCCTTACACATAATTTGTTTTCCTTCATCAAGCTAAGGGATCCGAGGATGGCAATTTACGAGGAAAGACGGCGAAGGAACACGTTGTTGTGTATGACACTGTCTGTGTGTACCATATCCATTTTCATTTTTGTGTCATCAGTCAACAAAGTTTGCAAGGAAAGCCACCAAGGATGGCCGTTTCAACTTGATAGTATGATTTTTTGAAGCGGAGGTACCATTTCAGTTCCCTGACAAGTGTAGTTTATGTAATGGATGAAGGTACGTGATTCAGATTTATTTTCCCTTTAATTCAACATGTTATTTTGTCTGGTATTATTCCACAATGATGATGGGATATTGGGGGTGTCAACTGCGTGAATCAATGCTTGAAGTTTGCAATCTGAGTTTGAATCAGTTGAAAGTTTAAGATCCGAGTTAGATTATGTGGTCATTTGATTTTGCCTTCTGAAGAATTATGCCATTGTGTGGTCAATTTGCAGGCAAGTATGAGACGGTGGTGTAATTATTGGCCAGATGAAGTATGGTTTAGTGGTAAAACACATGAAGATTAAAAATATAAATATTAATTTATATTTTCATCTGTATTTTTACATACATTGTACAAGTATACAACATAGTACAACACTATGTCACTGTACAAGTATACATATTTACGTTTTCTGTACGCTCTAACGGGCTTAAGGCCCGTACCCCCCACCTACTGTGTGGGGGCAAGCGGACGGGTCGAAGGCCGGCCGCCATATAAACTGGCGCATTCTGTGGCAGGCTAGCGATGCGGTACAAAGCCGATCAGTGTACTTTTTTTTCTAGGGGAACCGATCAATCTACAACTGACGTCACCTCAGAAAATAATCTACTACTGGCGTACTATCATCCAGCGGTGCGGACCAAGAAAAAAAAAACATGAGTGTAGTTGCGCGGTCCCGGCTCACTCCAAAACAGACAGTAGGACGGGCCTGGTAGGAATAAACCGCGCGAGCTATATATCTCGCCTACAGCGAAGGCTTCCCGTGCTCTATATGGTCCGGCCCGTTTCTCAGCGCTCGCTGCTGGCTCGCTCGCTGATTTCCCTGCGTTTTTCTTTATTTTTCCTTTTTTTTGTTCACAGGTTTTCATTGGTTTTTGTTTATTTTTTTTTCAACCATATTTTTGTTTTATTCTTCATTTACTGGGTTTTTTCTTCGGTTTTTATTATGTTGATTTCTCTGTTTTATTGGTTTTATATTTTTCTTTTCTATTTCCTTCAGTTTTCATAGTTTTAATCCGTATTCTTCTTTTTTCTTTGTTTGTTTCTTGATTTTGTTCGTTTTCTCACCCATTTTCCCGGTTTTCTTTTGATATTTTGGTTTTCTTCATTTTTGAGGTGTTTCTTTTGTTTCTTTCTTCCGTTTCTTTGATTTTCCACCTCTTTTTTTCTTTAACATATATCTAGATTTTCATGCATATTTATATATTTCACTTATACAACAGGAACACTTTTTTATAAATGTTTAATATTTTTAAAATACATAATTAGCATTTTTTTAAAATGGAATTGTTCATTTTTGGCATATATCACATTTTTGAAATATATGATGAATTTTTCAACATTAAAAATATATTATGTATTTATGTTCAATTTTTTAATACACGTTCTACATTTTTGGATATACCAGGAATATTTTTTATACGCTTAATATTTTTCAATAGATGATTAATATTTTTCTCAATGATTCACGAACTTTTTTAATACATGATCAACTTTTTCATATACATTGTATTTTTTGTGTACATTTGTTTATACATGATAAATAGTTTTTCTATACTCATGTAATTTTTTACATATGCTAGATTAACATTTTTCAAATGTTTCAGTATAGTATTTTTTTGTCCTATATATTTGTAGTATTTGGAAAGTATAAACTAAAGTAAGAAAAGAAAACAAAAACGTGAAAACAAAAAAGTGAAAAAAAAACAGAAATAAAAGTGAGGTTTTGGCCTCCCGCGAGCTGGGCCGGGCTAGCCTCATGCTAGGGTTGCCCTACATATCGCGTTAAGCGAGACATAGGCATGCTCCTTAACACGAGAGTAACTAATTAAGAGGTATCCCTTGCGGGAGCCCTCCAAGAATCACTTTTGGTGGGTTGAGAGCGCTCCACTTGACGCGTTCTCAGTTGCCACCACGTGTCGTATGCTGGGCGCTCCTTTGGGATTTTGGTTTTTTTATTTTTCTAACGCATTTTCGGGGTTTGGATGGGTTTTTTTGGTTTTCTCTTGATTTTGGAGAGAAAAAAATTGAAAAAAATATTTGCGTGAAAATACTTGATTTTTTTTCCTTGCACAAGAGGCACAAATTTGCTTCGTATGGAGGCATAGATCTGTTTCTGTGAGAGGCGCAGCTGTGCCTCTCAAGGGAAAAAACACATTTTATTTTTTATTTTTGCTTTCACAAGAGGCATATATTTATTTTATGTGGGGGCATAGTTTGGTGCCGCGAGAGGCACAACTGTGCCTCTCGGAAAAGGAAAATACATGTTTTTTTCATCCACGAGAGGCAAAGATTTGCTTCCGCAAGAGACACATATTTGTTTCTTGTGGAGGCACAGCTATGCCTCTTGGAAAGGAAAACAAGCATGTTTTTTTGGCTTCCACATAGGCAAAGATTTGCTTCTCATCTAGGCACTGATTTGCTTCCACGAGAAGCACAGTTGTGCCTTTTGAAAAGGGAATAAAAGTGAAAAAAGTGTTTTCTAACTATGATTTTTCTACTATTGTTTCCGGGTTTTTTTCTGAAAAAAGTGCATCGAAACCTATTAACATTGGGTCTAATTCCGAAGATCTTGATGCGAGGAATCCAACGATGAAAATGGATCAGGATTTGGACGCACGGTTGAAGAGATAAATCGTTTTGAAAAACAAATCCACGAAAAAAAAAGTCTCAGGTTATGAAAAGTGGCGCGCATGCATTGTGCCACTTGTCAGCACCTGAAAAGGTGGGGAGTGACCTTTACAAGGGATGCCCCTTAATTAGTTTTTTTGACAAACTCGCTAAGCTTTATTTATATCAAACCAACATGTATAGATATAAAAAGAAGACCATCTAGTTGTCCAAACCAAACATGACTGCCAAATCCAAGTGATAGAGCATGCTTAGCAAGATTGTGAGCCTCGGTATTCGAGCTCCTAAACTCGTTGACTATGTTACAGGAAGAAAAAGCAGTAGAATGTTCTATTATTTCATGAACTATTGCTCCATACTCCGTTGATTATCCCTGCTTCAGTCCGTCCATCACTATCTTGTAGTCTGAAGCCGCATGAATCTTTTGCACATAAAGATCATCCGCCAAAGACAGGGCCTCCGTGATTACCATTGCCTCAAGAGTTTGTGTCTGAAATATTTTTGAAAGTAATGCAAGATGAACAAAACAAAACACCTCCTGAATCTTGACTTAGTGCAGCAACAGCTCTATAGCCCCTTAATTAGTTTTTTTTGAGACAAACTCGCCAAGCTTTATTTATATCTAAAAAATGTTCTCTGATACAAAGTTAAGATCACCGGGATGACCAAGCCAAACATGACGGCCAAACCCTAGGGATAAAGCGTGCTTAGCGAGGTTGTGAGCCTCGACGTTCGAGCTCCTAAACTCGTGGACTATGTTACATGAATGAAACAAAACCGCATACTCCTTGATTTCATGTATTATTGCTCCGTACGCTGCCGAAGATCCTTGCTCAATCCCGTCCACCACTGCCTTACAGTCCGTCGCTATGTGAATATTATGGACATATAGGTCGAGAGCTAGTGATAGAGCTTCTCGGACTGCCAAAGCTTCAAGCGAGGTTGGGAATCCTTATCCTCATACAGTAAAACAGCTCCGACCCTAGCCTCCCGCGACTCCGCTGGCGGCGGCTGCCGCCGCCACTGCGCAGCCCCCTCCGCCGCCCTTGCCCATGGCCCACGTAGCCCCCGCCGCCTCCCCCGCCGCCGCCCCTCCCCCTCCCCCTCCTAGCCCGGCCGGGGATGAAGGCCCTGACCCGGATCCCGACCCGCGCTCCTCTCCGGCGGTCGTTCTTTTCGCCCCTGCTGCTCCGGCCCCGGCGCCGGCCGCTCAGGCCCCTGCTGCTCCGGCATCGGCGTCGGCCGCTCCGACCCCGGCGCCGGCCACTCCGGCCCCTGCTGCTCCGGCACCGGCGCCGGCCGCTCCGGCCCCTGCGGCTCCGACCCCGGCGCCCGCCGCTCTGGCCCGGCCGCCTCGGACCTGGCCGCTCCGGCCCCTGCGGCTCCGACCCCGGCGCCCGCCGCTCTGGCCCCGGCCGCCCCGGCTTGGGTGGAGGTTGGGAGACGGCGCCGCCCGAGCCTGGAGAAGGTGGCTACTCCTCCTCCCAGGAAGGATGCTGGACTGCCTCGCACTTTCAAGTAGAGGACTTTCGGCCTCTGCTTTCGGTGCTTGGCGTCGGACCACTTCGTCGCGGGCTGCCGCGGCCCTATCCGGTGCTTGGGATGTGGCCACTCCGGCCATCGCGAGCGGGAGTGCTTGGCACGGCATCCTGCCGGTTCAGAACCTCGCCGTCCCCCCCTCGCGCCTACCGGGCCTCGTCAGCGGCCTCCCCCTGCAGCGGATCGCCTCCAGCCCCACTTCATCGACTTGGTCGCACTTGGGCTTCGGTGGTTTCTCATCAAGACAACCCTGCGACTGATGGTGTCGTGCCGACGGCTGTCCCCGGCATGCCTCCTGCTGTTTTGGAGCCCTTGCGGCCTCTCCTTGCAGCTCAGGCGGAGGCGCTCGGCGCTGAGTTACAGGCCTTGTTCGCTGCTCGTCTTGAGGTGCTGTTCAAGCCTCTTCAAGACTTGGTTGCTGCTGTGGAGAGTTGGACTGCTCAAGTCTCAAGCCTATGGGAACCTATGGAAGCTATCGGGGGCAGCCAAGACCTTGCCAATGTTGAATCTGCTCCTCCTGCTGTGGCCGTTGGTGAGGATTGCAGTGCGCTTGTTGTGGCTGGCTGCTCAGCTGAGTTGAGTGAGAAGGTTCAGTCCGTTGATGATCCGCCTGCCTTGGAAAAGGTCATGCTCGAGGATGATCCTCCTGACTTGGCTTCTGTCCTACCCGGGATGTCGACACTGGAGGAGCCGAAGGTTTCCAGTGCTCCTTGCACCGGGAAGCCTTCAAAGGAGCTGATCCAGATGGGTGCAGATGAGCCTCTTGGGAGAGCCTCCTCTCCGTGGGGGGAGTTCCTCAAAGAGCTTGCTCTCACTGTGTCGAGCTCGCCGCAAGTTTTGCAAGTGGAAGAGGCTGCCCCTTCTCTCTTTGAGCGACGAAGCTGCCGTTTGGACAAGAAAAACAAAGATTGCGGCATTCCTGTAGCCAAGCGCGCGGAGTATAGGCGGGCGGAGGCCTTTGGAGAGGTTCCAACACTCAAGAGCAAAGGAAAAGCATCTGAGGAAGACCTGAATGAGAAGATGCAACACTATCTGCAAATGTACAAGAAGGAACACACGCCCAAGGTGATCGAGGCAGTGCGCGCATTAGTTCAGCCCAATGCTTGACCACTTCTGTTGCCAGGGTGCACTTCGGTGTGCTGCCATTGTAGAGAGTTTGTGGGTGTTTGCGGAGTTCGTCTTTGTTGGATACAAGGCATGGCCTCCGTTCCTAGGTCTGGGGGCTCTTGTTTCCGGCACAGATGATGTGCCATGAGTTGTTGGGTGTGGTTTTTGCCGGTTTCCCATATTAACCGCGCGTTGTATGGTTTTCGGGTCCGGTTTCCCTATTAACTGGACCATCCCTCTTCTATAATGCAAAGGCAGAGCACCTGCCGTTCACGCTCAAAAAGCGTCTTTGGGTCTGAGATATGTCTGGCGGTTAAACATGAGGCTCCCAGGAACTTGCCTCCCACGTCCCGGCTCACAACAGCAATTGCTCCATAGCTCCCGTTTCTCATCACAGCCGCATCAGTATTAAACTTTGCATGGTTTGCTGGAGGCGGCACCCATGCTGATGATCTTGTGGCGTCCTTGGCCGTTTGACCCAGCCTTGGTTTTGAAAGCAACTCCAAATCAGACAAATAAGAATTGATGAAACCGTGTGATTTTGCCTTAAGACATCCTCATCATATTTCTCAAATTTCCTTAGCAGGCCCGGCCCACTTTGCTACTCCTCTAGTCCCCGTATCCTAAAATTCAGTCCATCCCACAGCTCCAGCTGTTAACCACCTTCTCTTCGCCGATGATACCCGTTGTTGTTCAAGTCAAGTGTGGAGGGGGCGGCAGAGGTGTCAAACCTGATGGATGTGTATTGCAATGCCTCAGGACAGAGGGTAAATCATGATAAATCCTCTATATTCTTTAGCAAGGGGTGCCCGCAACATGCAAGGGATAGTATAAAAAATACTCTCAACGTTCAGAATGAATCATTGAGCGACCGATACTTGGGGATGCCAACAGATGTGGGACAATCAAAGATGGGTACCTTCAGATATCTTCGAGACAGGGTTTGTGAGAAGGTGAAAGGATGGATGCAAAAATTGTTGTCAGCAGCGGGTAAGGAGGTACTTATGAAGGCGGTGGCTCAAGCATTGCCGGTCTACTCTATGGCTTGCTTCAGGCTTCCCCGAGGCCTATGTGAGAATATCACATCTATTATTCGTCAGTTTTGGTGGGAAAGCAAAGCGGGCAAGAGGAAGCCTAATTGGGTCGCCTGGGATGTCATGACGAGACCAAAACACTTGGGTGGTCTTGGTTTCCGCGACACGGAGATCTTCAATCTTGCTCTACTAGCCGGACAAGCCTGGCGTGTCCTTACCGAGCCCGAATCTCTGAGTGCGAGAATACTTAAGGCGGCATATTTCCCGGAGACCACGCTGCTCGATGCTGAACTTGGCGGGAGGCCGTCTCAAATATGGAGGGCGGTTTTGGACGGACGGGATATGCTGAGACTTGGGATAATCCGAAGAATCGGGAACGGGCAAACCACACGCATATGGAGCCATAACTGGTTGCCTAGACCAGGTATGATGAGACCTATCTCTTCGAGGATCCCAACGCCACCGACCATGGTCTCTGAATTTATCTCTACGGCAACTGCCACATGGAATGAAGCACTGGTCAGGTCGGTTTTCTTCCCAATCGATGCGGAGGCAGTTCTTAGTATACCTCTCTGTACAAGGAATATAAGTGATTTTTGGGCTTGAGTGGTGAGAAGAAGGGATGTTTTTCAGTTAAATCGGCATATAGGCTGATCATGAACACCAAGCTCGCAAGGGAATCTTGGATAGATGAGGAGGAAGGGACCTCGCGGGCTGGGCAGGAGAGCAGCGCTTGGTCATCACTCTGGAAGGTCAATTTGCCACCTAAGATCAAATTCTTCCTATGGCGTTTGCCAGAAGCTCCATCCCGATAGCTGATGTGCTAGCTCATAGACACATGGGTGACTCGCCGGCATGTAAACTTTGTGGCGCCATGGATTCGTGGAGACACACGATGCTTGATTGCACAAACGCTCGCTGTGTGTGGGCGCTTGCGGAAGACGAATTGACCCAGACGATGTGCCAACACACAGCCGACGATCCACGTGAGTGGTTGTTCTCTCTGAATGAAGCGCTGACTACAGATCAGTTTATGAAGATGGCAATTACATTGTGGGCTGTTTAGAGTGCAAAGAGGGAAGCAGTCTACGAGGATCTACATCAATCTCCCATGTCAACACACATGTTCATACAACGATACATCAGTGATTTCCAGATTCAGTCCCACGCCACACCGATAAGGACTAGCACCCAACCACAACGACCGAAGAGATGGTTACAGCCCCCTAGCAACATGTCCAAGCTTAATGTTGATGCAGCCGTGGCAGAGAGACGAGGGGTTGGAACCATTGCCGCTATAGCCAGGGACGAGAATGGCATGTTCTTGGGAGCTTCTTCGTTGGGATTCAGAGCTATCACCAATCCAACTACCCTAGAAGCGCTGGCGGTACGGGAGGCTTTGGCTCTTTCCGAAGATCTCCAACTTCAGTATATCCATGTGGCTTCTGATTGCAAGGAGGTAATTGATAGCATCAAGAAGAAGAGCGGAGCGGAATATGGAGCGATTGTGCATGAAATTTTAGTTTATTCTACTAGTTTTAATTCTTGCAATTTTGTTCATGAAAATAGAAGCTCCAATGTAGAGACTCACAATTTAGCGAAGCATGCTTTGAATTTAGGGATGGGCCGCCGTGTGTGGTTAGGCCATCCCGGAAACCTCTCTTTCGTCCCGGTCCAACTGATGACGACGTAATAAAGCTTTGCAAATTGTCTCAAAAAAAAATCCTCACAAAAAAACTCCATCGTGGAGGCTCCAAATTTTCCCACACCCGAGCCGCCGCTTGCCTAAAATAAGGTACCCCAACCACCGCTCCTTCTCCGTATATCCTGTACGGGAACAAGATCTCCCAACTCTGGCACTCGCAGCTTCCCTTATCTCTTCGAACCTCTAGTAGCCGAATAGACCAAACTGAAATATTCCGTCTATAGGGTTCTTTCATCACTTTGGGTAGAGACGTGTTTGGTTCTTGTTTAATGAATCCCTTTGCCAGAAACCGAATGAACCAAAAAAAACTATTACCCGAATGCCCAACCAAAGATTTCCTCCGCCTTTTTTATCTATCAGTTTCAT
This sequence comes from Triticum aestivum, assembly GCF_018294505.1. Taxonomy (NCBI): domain Eukaryota; kingdom Viridiplantae; phylum Streptophyta; class Magnoliopsida; order Poales; family Poaceae; genus Triticum; species Triticum aestivum. Next base: position 46,216,880 of record NC_057796.1, read on the forward strand.
CGGTTTTATTTTATTTGTTCTTTTCCTGCTAATATATTTTTATTTTTTCCATGTTCTTTTGTGAAAAAGAAGTGAACATTTTTTATATGCCATGAAAACTTTCTATAACGGCACGAAAAATGTTTACTTTTTTATGAACATTTTAGTCATGGATAATTTTCTTTCTTTCTTTTCCTTTTTTATCTTCTTTTTTTCCATTTTAAAAATACATTGATATTTTTCAAATACACGCTGTATATTTTACAAACGCACGTTAAATTTTTTTTCAGATGCACGTTGATCATTTTTTGAATACGTGCTGACCATTTTTTAACACACATTGAACATTTTTTTGATGCATGTTGAAAGTTTTCAAATACTAGTTGAAGTTTTTCTGAATACATGTTGAAATATTTGTCAAATGCACGCTGAATTTTCTTTGAACACACAGGGAACAATTTTTAAACACACATCAAACTTTTTTTCTACTAAAAATAGTGAAAACAAATTCTAAATACACAGTTATTTTTTAAAATTCTTTTAAACATTTTCCTAACACACGATGGAAGTTTTTTAATGCACAATAATCATTTTTAAACACATGATGAACATTTTTCTAAATACAAGGTGAACATTTTTTAATTCATGATGAACATATTTTTTCAGTATATGAATTTATTTTAAATACATGATAAACATGTTTTTTCTCACACAATGGACCTTTTTTGAGTACCCGATGAACATTGTTTAAAACACTTTTAGGAATTATGGGAACATTCTTCTAAAATGTTCCAAATCTATTTTAATAGACCATTTTAGAAGATAAAAGAAAAAAGGAAGAGCAAAAGAAGAAGAAGAAAACATTAAGTAATGTACATGTGTACTCCTGTGGTGACGCACGCTTTGAACTGCACCGGGCCTGGCCCATTTAAGGGAGGTGCTGAGGCGATGCATGCTTCTATCTCGCTAAATGCGAGGTGTAGCACCGCCCGAAACTGCAGGCCTTTGCGGCCTCTCTCAATCCCTAGTTGTCGCCACCAAGTTTCTCCCCTACGTCGCTGCATCGATCCCTCTCCTCTTCCCCATTTGGCGGCCTTGTTGGTGGCAAGAGGAGTAGGGACCGTTCGTTCATTCCGTTTTCCTAGCGACATAGATGAGAGGGTGACGGCAGTGGCGTGTTGTAAAAAAGGTCTTTCTGGTCACTCTCTACCTTGATGACGTCCAAACCGGTGCCGACGAAGGGCTTGGGAGGTTCTGTGTCACCAGATCTGTTGGCTCTCTTCAGATATTGGCAATTGATGTGTCATTGAAGGAGCGCAATTGGATGACCATTGGTGTGATGACTTTGACATCTCTTTCTGTGTTGCTCTGCGGGATAGTCCGGTGTCTCCACCCCTCTAGACCGGTGTTGATGGATTGCAAGCCTTTTTTTATGGAGTGATACTCCACCCAATGCTTCTTCAACGACTTCTAAATCTCATCTCAAGGGGCGAGTGGTTATTGTAGTTTTAAAACCTTTTTTTAGAAAAGAAGGATGTACCCCCGGCCTCTGCATCTAGATGATGCATGCAGCCATATTATTAATTATTCACAAAGACCATACAAGGTGATACATCAATAAGCCTGAAGCCACCATCTTGGCAACACCGTTGCTACTCCTATCCCCATGATGAAGGTGTGCCGAACGTCCGGGCCTAATACCAAACAGACATTGCACCAAAGCCTAACATCTAAAGCCGGGTGTCCCATCCAAGCCACTACCTGGATTGGGTCCCACACCAGTTTGGCACACTCCCAGTGAGCACCGCACGCTGCAAGGGCCGTCACCTCCATCTTCCCTCGGTCCATCCTCAGAGCATAACTGATGCACCAACCTTGCCAGGCCTCTCTGTCATCAACGCCACCATGACGCAGACAGCTTCCTCCTCCTGCGCGAGTCCATCTCCTTGCATCAGACGCTGAGAACCGCCACCATCAATGTGGAAGATGAAGCACCGCTCCACCAAAGACGCTGTCCTCCGGTCCCTCGAGCCCGTGTGCACCTCCAAGAATGATGCCCCCAAGGGGGAAACGACACCAGAGAGCCGCCGTCGCCCGATCTACTGATCTAGGATTTTCCCCGGAGGTAGCAGAGAATGGCCTTGAACTTCTCCACGTCGATGCCTTCAGGAAGGGAATGATGCAGACAGCGTCGCCATTGTCAGCCTTGGCAATAGCCAATAGCAGGTTTTCACCCAGATTTGATCAAAGACCTCCATCTCTCGTGCACGGGCCGCCGCCATCCCTGCCCAGATCTCAACGAAGACTCCAAGGAGTGGATCGGCGCCGTGGCGTCGTCGTCGTTGTGGCCGCCGTCGCCGGCCAAGGGTTTCCCCCGATCCCAAGAGCCCCACCATCCAATCACCGCCCACCACCCGGATCCGGCGAGCAAGGCCACACCGAAGCCCAGATCGAGCGGGATAAGGTGAAGGAGATGAAGCTGGCGCAGGTCAATAAGATCTGGCAGCCGGCCGACGGAATCAAGGCCGCCATGAGATCCCACCACCAGGTCCTCGCCGCCCACGCAAGCCGAGGAAGACCGGCCACACACCCGAGGGTCCACGCAGCGGGATATTGTAGTTTTAAAACCTACTATGGCAAAGACGTTTGGAGGTCTCTCTTTTCTTTTTTGTTGGTCTAGTGCAATTTTCAATCTTCAACAGACGATGTACAATGGAAGGAAAGAAGGCCAGTATGTTTTGCAATGTAATTTTATTTTGTATTGATTGGTCTGTGTTTAGATGTCTTTTTATTGCATTGACTATTGTTTTCCTCGGATATAAGATGCCCTTTGGGTATCTCTTTTTAAAAAAGAATCTAGAGGCATTTATCCTCATCTTATATTTTTTGAGGTGATCCCTCATCTTAGATGAATGGAAGGCCGTATTAAAAGGCCGGAACGCAATGGGATTAAGTTAACGGATCACGAGTCTTCTACGCGGCCCTCAGAAAATGACAATATTCAGATTACAAGTTCTTGCTCCCCTAAAAAAGATTAATGTTCTAGCTAAAAGGAAACCAAATCCAGTGGGAAAGCATCATGGCACAGATTTGGTTCTTGTTGAAAATGGACAAAACTGGTCGTTATCTGAAACTTCAACATAAAATGGCCCTAATCTAATTTTTTTTCACGAAATGGCCCCTTTTGCATGACACCCGAGGCTAGGGCGCCATGCTAGATAGCATGACGCCCCGGGGCGAGGGCGTTATCCTATTTGGCATGGCGCCCTAGGCCGGGGCGTCATGCTACATGTCGCTACCATGGCGCCCTGACCCGGGGCATCATGCTCTCTAGCATGGCGCCCTAGCCACGGGCGTCATGCAAAAGAGGGCCATTTCATGAAATATTTTCAGATTGAGGTCATTTTGTGTTGAAGTTTCAGATAAGGGCCAGTTTTGTTCATTTTCACTGGTTCTTGCTGCCCTCCATAAGGTTCCAGAATGCCTATGATTAGGCCGTCACTTTACCACGCGTCAACCAAACATGCCTGCAAGTGAGAATGCAATGACTCGGGTAGCAGAAGAAAGTACATTCAAGTGACTATTGTCATGTAGAAAGAGACTTCCCCAGAACTCAATTAAACCAGATGATTCCAGCCAGCCAGAGGAACACATTTGCTCTGAAGGAAAGATGAGACAGGGGCTAGAAAGTAGCAGCTTCCTAGTTCAGGAAATGTGGGGTGGGGGGCAAGACTCTTCGATTCTTTCTCCAGTTCAGACCCATCTTGTGCTGGAACCTCACGTTGACCCATGATGAGCGCTGGCTTCTTCTCGAAAAATTCCTCTGCGAGTGCGAGCTAAGTGGCTGGTGATGTTCAGATTTCAGACAGGAAACCATTGGAAATTTTGGTGAAGAACTTTGACTAAAAGCAGTAGTACCTTTTCATGCCTGTGGCATCTAGCTCATCAGCCGGTTAGGCAAATGCTGAAGAAATCGTCTTGGTGGCGGTGTAGCATAGCAAGGCATTTCGGGATGAACAAGAACGTCTGGTTGTTTTACGGTGCAGCTTCAGCTGTTTTGACAATCCGGACAATAATCCGTTGGCGTAGATATGTCAGGTCCGACACCGGTTCTTTCGAGCCTTTTACCAGGGTTCATGTGCAGAACAAAGTTTAACATAACCTACTACCGTCTCAACAATGCACGCATATGCACATGTCGCGCATGAAATTGTTGTTCGGATTATTTTGTCACGGGACCTACTGTTTGAAGCGTGAAGACCATGCGCTTTGTGTTTTGGATAGTGATCTATTAATCTCTCCACGGGATTTATAGGGCAGCTAATTGATATGTGACGTGCTGCTGGAATAGCTCAGATGGCTAGAGCGTGTGGCTGTTAACCACAAGGTCGGAGGTTCGAGCCCTCCTTCTAGCGTCATTTTTTCAAATTTTATTCCCTTCCAGAGCTTTTGTAATAGTTTTTGGAGGTTCAAGCTTCACTATAAATCGTCATTTTTTCTTACTTTCAAATTGTATTCCCTTCCAGAGCTTTTGTAATAGTTTTTGGAGGTTCAAGCTTCACTATAAATTTAACCACTAAAATATGGATTATATTGTATTCAAAATAATTTTTCAGTGGTATCTTTTTAAGTTCGGTTCATGCTGATTACTACGCCCTCCTTCTACCGTTAATTTTTTTATTTTCAAAATTTATTCCCTTCCAGTGCTTGTGGGATAGTTTTTGGAGGTTCAAGCTTGACTATAAATTTAGCCACTAAAATATGGATTATATTGTATTTGAATTGCATTCCCTTCCAGAGCTTTTGTAATAGTTTTTGGAGGTTCAAGCTTCACTATAAATTTAACCACTAAAATATGGATTATATTGTATTCAAAATAATTTTCAGTGGTATCTTTTTAAGTTCGGTTCACGCTGATTACTACGCCCTCCTTCTACCGTTTTTTTTTCAAATTTTTATTCCCTTCTAGTGCTTGTGGGATAGTTTTTGGAGGTTCGAGCCCTCCTTCTAGCATCATTTTTTCTAATTTTCAAATTTTATTCCCTTCCAGAGCTTGTGTGATAGTTTTTGGAGGTTCAAGCTTCACTATAATCGTCATTTTTTCTAACTTTCAAATTGTATTCCCTTCCAGAGCTTTTGTAATAGTTTTTGGAGGTTCAAGCTTCACTATAAATTTAACCACTAAAATATGGATTATATTGTATTCAAAATAATTTTTCAGCGGTATCTTTTTAAGTTCGGTTCATGCTGATTACTACGCCCTCCTTCTACCGTTAATTTTTTTATTTTCAAAATTTATTCCCTTCCGGTGCTTGTGGGATAGTTTTTGGAGGTTCAAGCTTGACTATAAATTTAGCCACTAAAATATGGATTATATTGTATTCAAAATAATTTTTCAGTGGTATCTTTTTAAGTTCGGTTCATGCTGATTACTACGCCCTCCTTCTACCGTTAATTTTTTTATTTTCAAAATTTATTCCCTTCCAGTGCTTGTGGGATAGTTTTTGGAGGTTCAAGCTTGACTATAAATTTAGCCACTAAAATATGGATTATATTGTATTTGAATTGCATTCCCTTCCAGAGCTTTTGTAATAGTTTTTGGAGGTTCAAGCTTCACTATAAATTTAACCACTAAAATATGGATTATATTGTATTCAAAATAATTTTCAGTGGTATCTTTTTAAGTTCGGTTCACGCTGATTACTATGCCCTCCTTCTACCGTTATATTTTTTTTCAAATTTTTATTCCCTTCTAGTGCTTGTGGGATAGTTTTTGGAGGTTCAAGCTTGACTATAAATTTAGCCACTAAAATATGGATTATATTGTATTCGAATTAATTTTTCAGTGGTATCTTTTTAAGTTACGTTAACACTGTGATTAGTCCACCCTCCTTGTAGCGTTTTTTTTTATTTTCAAATTTTATCCCTTCCAGTGCTTGTGGGATAGTTTTTGGAGGTTCAAGCTTGAACATAAATTAGCCACTAAAATGTGGATTATTCAAAATAATTTTCCAGTGGTACATTTTAAAGTTAGGTTCACGCAGTGATTACTACGCTCCTTCTAGTGGGGTTTTAATTTTTATACTTTTTCCCTGACAAAGAAAAGAAGGCTCCCAAGTTTTTTTGAGGTTCAAGTTTGACTATAAATTTAGCCACTAAAATGTGGATTATATGTAATGAAAATTATGTGACTACTCTCTCCATTTGTAAATATAAGTCTTTATAGAGATTTAATTATGAATGTATATAGACGTATTTTAAAGTGTAGAAAAGACTTATATTTAGGAATGGAGGGAGTACATTTTTATTCGAAGTAATTTTGTAGTGGTCATTTTTTTAAGTTAGGTTCAAGCTGTGATTAGTATGCTCCTTCTAGTGGGTTTTTAGTTTTTTTTTATATTTTTCCTCTCTGACTAAGAAAAGAAGGCACACAAGTTTTTTGAGGCTCTACTTTGACTCTATTCTAGCCACTAAACGTTGGTTATATGTAACGAGAATTATATGATTACATTCGTGTATGATAGAATTTTTCAATGGTCAAATATTTAAGTTAGGTTCAAGCTGTGATTGGTACCCTTCTTCTGGCTTTTTTTCATAACTTTTCCCTCCAACTAAAAGAAGGCGCGCAAATTCGACTACAGATTCAGCCACTAAAATATGGGATATACGTAATGAAAATTATACGGTTACATTTGTATCCAAACGAATTTTTCAGTGCTAAAATTTTGAGGTTAGGTTCCAGCTGTGATTGGCCGGTTTGGAACTTGTGAGCACGGGTCAGCAGCAGGGCGGACAAGAGAGAAGTGAGAAAAAAAGGCTTGAGGACAAAAGGAGTTTGTGGGTGGAGCTGCGTTGTTGGGCCGATGTGGCGACAGTCCGGACGCACCCTAATCCTCTCCTTCATTTGACATCAATGTGGGGGATTTTTGACAGTCCAAACTGTTCAAGTCGGAATAGGAGAGATCACTGGAGGCCCGGTTTTGTCCGGATGATCCGTTCCAGACAAATAGGGTAGAAGTAGGGGGAGCCCATTAGAGATGTCCTTAGATTCTTTGGTTCTTTCTTCAGTTCAGATACATTTGGTTGACCCATGATAAGCGCTGGTTTGTTCTTTAAAAGTTCCTCTGTGAGGAGACACTGACCGGCCCCAGTTGACACCCTGGCTAAGTGGCTGGTGATGTTCAGACAGAAAAACTTTGGGAATTTGTGTGTAAAACTTTGACTAAGAGCAGCTCCTTTTCATGCCTGTGGCATCTAGACCATCTGCTGGTTTGGCAAATGGTAAGAAAATAAGCCAATGTGTGCCGTGGAGGTGTAGCTGAGCAGGGGACTTTGGCTAAAAGGGGCATGTAGTTGTTTACAGTACATCTTCAGCTGTTTTGACATTCCGCACGATATTCCAAGCCACGTACACGTTATGGTACTAGCGAATTACTACTCCCCCATCCCGTAATGTAAGACATTTTCACAGGCTAACATAGCTTGTGAAAGCGTCTTGCATTATGAGACGGAAGGAGTACTGTGTAGTTCTAAAAAAAAGAAGCTAATCCCATATATCTAAAAAGTTGATCCAACTAAATTCAATTCTCTCATCATGCAACTACGTCAACTCATCATGATGAGACAATAAAATATTTATTTTTTCAATGTAAATTGGCTCGTTCTATATGGTCAGTCATCCAAATAGCTTCTGGCTTGTATCCTCGTAGTGTTGCTAATGTATTTGGCAACTGGCTACATGAGATTGATCATAGGTTTAGAACCCTTCTCAGAGTGGGAGCGCATGCCGTTATTTGGTCGCTTTGGCTCTGTAGAAATGATAAGGTTTTTAACGATAAAAGTACTTCTCTTATGCAGGTTATCTACAGATGTACCGGGACTCTTCGTTTATGGTCCTCTCTACAACGTATGGAGAATCGAGACCTGTTTATGGAGGTGTGTACACGATTGGAGGCTACGGCGAGGGATACTTTTACCCAACATGGGTGGTAGCATGATCTTAGAATTGGTCTCCCTCCGCTTTAGGCGTTATACGGATACTGCATGTTTTCCTTGTATTTCGCCTTTTTTTGAATGAGAGGATATTGTTTGGCTGTGTGCATCTTAGTTATGCAGAGGCCGGGTGTAATGCTTAAATCTTTTAAGTAATAAAGCGCCCCTTTTCAAAAATGTCAACTCATCATGTTATCATGCATGAAAAAAGACAAATCTTTAATGCAACCACGTAAACTCACCATGCAACCATGCATGAAAAAAATCCACCTTTAAAATGCACCATGCATGCTACTAAGATTCAATAAATATTTAACAACTATAAAATAATCAATAAATTATATGTATTTTAGTTAGGCTTTCACCCCGCTTTATAAATAAAGCAAACCACAGAGCACAAAGTCAATAAGGTACCAACCGAACAACACACACACGACGCCACCGCAGGCAAGGTCCAACACACACGCACACAAACACTACCCAAGGTTCAGTTGTGGGCACAACACAACAAGCCTAGCACAGGAATGAAGCATGCACAACACATAAACGGCGGTGGCGGCGAGGTAGAGAAGATCTAATCCGGCTCTGGTGGTGGAGGAGGAAGCGGTGGAGCTATCCGAAGAGCCATCGCGCGAAGCTGGGTGATGATGGAGGTGATGGCGTCTCTCTCCCTAGGGCGGCTAAGCGGCCGCCAAAGCTGCAAGTAACCAGACCATTTGACCAAAGTGTCAGTAGCGCGACGAAGAGGGACATGCTGAATCACAAGCTTATTCCTAATAGTCCACAGCGTCCAGGCTAGCACCCCGATGGTCAACCACCTAATGTGGCGAGACGCGGGTGGTAACGCCTGAAGTTCGGTGAAGAGAGCGGGGAAGTTGGTGTGGTCCCATCTTCCACCCACTACTTCACGGAAACAGCTCCAGAGGAACTACGCGGATGCACAGGTGCAGAAGATATGGTTCGTATCCTCTTCAGGCCGGCAGAGCGGGCACCGCCCATCGCCAGGGCCGTTGCGCTTCAGGACCTCAACGCCGGACGGAAGGCGGCCGCGAATCCATTGCCACAAGAAAATCCTAATCTTCCCAGATGGCGATGAGAGCCTCAGGGCCCGGTGAAGGGGCTATGGCCTGGTAGAGAGATTTAGAGGAGAATTGTCCAGATGGCTCTAGCCGCCACCTGGTGTGGTCCTCTCCAATCTCCAGATCCGGCTCGTGCAAAGCAATGCAGTCAAGCAAGTCCTGCCACGCATCATTTTCCGCCGGTCCAAAAGGTCTCCGGAACGCGAGGTGCCCTAAGTCAATAAGGGCTACCGCTACTGAAATCCGTGGATCTACCGCGATGGAGAACAGATCAGGGAAGCGAGCCGCGAAGGGGGAGTCCCCAGCCCATCTATCGAACCAGAACAGCGTGTGAAGGAAATATGCCCTAGAGGCAATAATAAAGTTATTATTTATTTCCTTATATCATGATAAATGTTTATTATTCATGCTAGAATTGTATTAACCAGAAACATAATACATGTGTGAATACATAGACAAACAGAGTGTCACTAGTATGCCTCTACTTGACTAGCTCGTTAATCAAAGATGGTTATGTTTCCTAGCCATAGACATGAGTTGTCATTTGATTAACGGGATCACTTCATTAGGAGAATGACGTGATTGACTTGACCCATTCCGTTAGCTTAGCACTCGATCGTTTAGTATGTTGCTATTGCTTTCTTCATGACTTATACATGTTCCTATGACTATGAGATTATGCAACTCCCGTTTACCGGAGGAACACTTTGTGTGCTACCAAACGTCACAACGTAACTGGGTGATTATAAAGGTGCTCTACAGGTGTCTCCAAAGGTACTTGTTGGGTTGGCGTATTTCGAGATTAGGATTTGTCACTCCGATTGTCGGAGAGGTATCTCTGGGCCCACTCAGTAATACACATCACTATAATCCTTGCAAGCATTGTGACTAATGAGTTAGTTGCGGGATGATGTATTACGGAACGAGTAAAGAGACTTGCCGGTAACGAGATTGAACTAGGTATCGAGATACCGACGATCTAATTTCGGGCAAGTAACATACCGATGACAAAGGGAACAACGTATGTTGTTATGCGGTCTGACCGATAAAGATCTTCGTAGAATATGTGGGAACCAATATGAGCATCCAGGTTCCTCTATTGGTTATTGACCGGAGAGGTGTCTCGGTCATGTCTACATAGTTCTCGAACCCGTAGGGTCCGCACGCTTAACGTTACGATGACAGTTTTATTATGAGTTTATATGTTTTGATGTACCGAAGGTTGTTCGGAGTCCCGGATGTGATCACGGACATGACGAGGAGTCTCGAAATGGTCGAGACATAAAGATTGATATATTGGAAGCCTATGTTTGGACATCGGAAGTGTTCCGGGTGAAATCGGGATTTTTCCGGAGTACCGGGAGGTTACCGAAACCCCCCGGTAACTTAATGGGCCTTAGTGGGCCTAGGTGGAGGCCAGGGCAGGGCCGCGCCCCCCTTCCCCCCAGTCCGAATAGGACAAGGAGAAGGGGGCGGCGCCCCCCCTTCCTTCCTCCCCTCCACCTCTTCCCCCTTCCACTCCTAGTCCAACATGGAAAGGGGGGAGTCCTACTCCCGGTAGGAGTAGGACTCCTCCTGGCGCGCCTCTCCTCCTAGGTCGGCGGCCTCCCCCTTGCTCCTTTATATACGGGGGCAGGGGGCACCTCTCTACACACAATTGATCAACGATCTTTTAGCCGTGTGCGGTGCCCCCCTCCACCATATTACACCTCGATAATATCGTAGCGGAGCTTAGGCGAAGCCCTGCGTCGGTAGAACATCATCATTGTCACCACGCCGTCGTGCTGACGAAACTCTCCCTCAACACTCGGCTGGATCGGAGTTCGAGGGACGTCATCGAACTGAACGTGTGCTGAACTCGGAGGTGCCGTGCGTTCGGTACTTGATCGGTCGGATCGTGAAGACGTACGCCTACATCAACCGCGTTGTGTTAACGCTTCCGCTTTCGGTCTACGAGGGTACGTGGACAACACTCTCCCCTCTCGTTGCTATGCATCACCATGATCTTGCATGTGCGTAGGAATTTTTTTGAAATTACTACGTTCCCCAATAGTGGTATCAGAGCCTGGTTTTATGCGTTGATGTTATGCACGAGTAGAACACAAGTGAGTTGTGGGCGATATAAGTCACACTGCTTACCAGCATGTCATACTTTGGTTCGGCGGTATTGTGAGATGATGCGGCCCGGACCGACATTACGCGTACGCTTACGCGAGACAGGTTTCACCGTTGTGAGCACTCGTTGCTTAAAGGTGACTGGCGGGTGTCTGTCTCTCTCACTTTATTTGAACCGAGTGTGGCTACGCCCGGTCCTTGCAAAGGTTAAAATAGCACCAACTTGACAAACTATCGTTGTGGTCTTGATGCGTAGGTAAGAACGGTTCTTGCTAAGCCCGTAGCAGCCACGTAAAACTTGCAACAACAAAGTAGAGGACGTCTAACTTGTTTTTGCAGGGCATGTTGTGATGTGATATGGTCAAGACATGATGCTATATTTTATTGTATGAGATGATCATGTTTTGTAACCGAGTTATCGGCAACTGGCAGGAGCCATATGGTTGTCGCTTTATTGTATGAAATGCAATCGCCATGTAATTGTTTTACTTTATCACTAAGCGGTCGCGATAGTCGTAAAAGCAAATAGTTGGCGAGACGACAACGATACTACGATGGAGATCAAGGTGTCGCGTCGGTGACGATGGTGATCATGACGGTGCTTCGGAGATGGAGATCACAAGCACAAGATGATGATGGCCATATCATATCACTTATATTGATTGCATGTGATGTTAATCTTTTATGCATCTTATCTTGCTTTGATTGACGGTAGCATTATAAGATGATCTCTCACTAAAATTTCAAGATAAAAGTGTTCTCCCTGAGTATGCACCGTTGCGAAAGTTCTTCGTGCTGAGACACCACGTGATGATCGGGTGTGATAGGCTCTACGTTCAAATACAACGGGTGCAAAACAGTTGCACACGCGGAATACTCAGGTTAAACTTGACGAGCCTAGCATATAACAGATATGGCCTCAAAACACGGAGACCGAAAGGTCGAGCGTGAATCATATAGTAGATATGATCAACATAGTGATGTTCACCATTGAAACTACTCCATCTCACGTGATAATCGGACATGGTTTAGTTGATTTGGATCACGTAATCACTTAGATGATTAGAGGGATGTCTATCTAAGTGGGAGTTCTTAAGTAATATGATTAATAGAACTTAAATTTATCATGAACTTAGTACCTGCTAGTATCTTGCTTGTCTATGTTAATTGTAGATAAATGGCCCGTGCTGTTGTTCCGTTGAATTTTAATGCGTTCCTTGAGAAAGCAAAGTTGAAAGATGATGGTAGCAATTACACGGACTGGGTCCGTAACTTGAGGATTATCCTCATTGCTGCACAGAAAAATTACGTCCTGGAAGCACCACTGGGTGCCAGGCCTCCTGCAAGAGCAACACCAGAAGTTATGAACGTCTGGCAGAGCAAAGCTGATGACTACTCGATAGTTCAGTGTGCCATGCTTTACGGCTTAGAACCGAGTCTTCAACGACGTTTTGAACGTCATGGAGCATATGAGATGTTCCAGGAGTTGAAGTTAATATTTCAAGCAAATGCCCGGATTGAGAGATATGAAGTCTCCAATAAGTTCTACAGCTGCAAGATGGAAGAGAATAGTTCTGTCAGTGAGCATATACTCAAAATGTCTGGGTATAATAATCACTTGATTCAACTAGGAGTTAATCTTCCGGATGATAGCGTCATTGACAGAATTCTTCAATCACTGCCACCAAGCTACAAGAGCTTCGTGATGAACTATAACATGCAAGGGATGAATAAGACAATTCCCGAGCTCTTCGCAATGCTAAAGACAGCGGAGGTAGAAATCAAAAAGGAGCATCAAGTGTTGATGGTCAATAAGACCACTAGTTTCAAGAAAAAAGGGCAAAGGGAAGAAGAAGGGCAACTTCAAGAAGAATAGCAAGCAAGTTGCTGTTCAGGAGAAGAAACCCAAGTCTGGACCTAAGCCTGAAACTGAGTGCTTCTACTACAAGCAGACTGGTCACTGGAAGCAGAACTGCCCCAAGTATTTGGCGGATAAGAAGGATGGCAAGGTTAATAAAGGTATATGTGATATACATGTTATTGATGTGTACCTTACTAATACTCGCAGTAGCACCTGGGTATTTGATACTGGTTCTGTTGCTAATATTTGCAACTCGAAACAGGGGCTATGGATTAAGCGAAGATTGGCTAAGGACGAGGTGACGATGCGCGTGGGAAATGGTTCCAAAGTCGATGTGATCACGGTCGGCACGTTACCTCTACATCTACCTTCGGGATTAGTTTTAGACCTAAATAATTGTTATTTGGTGCCAGCGTTAACCATGAACATTATATCTGGATCTTGTTTAATGCGAGACGGTTATTCATTTAGATCAGAGAATAATGGTTGTTCTATTTATATGAATAATATCTTTTATGGTCATGCACCCTTGAAGAGTGGTCTATTTTTGTTGAATCTCGATAGTAGTGATACACATATTCATAATGTCGAAGCCAAAAAATACAGAGTTGATAATGATAGTGCAACTTATTTGTGGCACTGCCGTTTAGGTCATATCAGTGTAAAGCGCATGAAGAAACTCCATACTGATGGACTTTTGAAATCACTTGATTATGAATCACTTGGTACTTGCGAACCGTGCCTCATGGGCAAGATGACTAAAACACCGTTCTCCGGAACTATGGAGAGAGCAACAAATTTATTGGAAATCATACATACAGATGTATGTGGTCCGATGAATATTGAGGCTCGTGGCGGATATCGTTATTTTCTCACCTTCACAGATGATTTGAGCAGATATGGGTATATCTACTTAATGAAACATAAGTCTGAAACATTTGAAAAGTTCAAAGAATTTTAGAGCGAAGTTGAAAATCATCGTAACAAGAAAATAAAGTTTCTACGATCTGATCATGGGGGAGAATATTTGAGTTACGAGTTTGGCCTACATTTGAAACAATGCGGAATAGTTTCGCAACTCACGCCACCCGGAACACCACAGCGTAATGGTGTGTCCGAACGTCGTAATCGTACTTTACTAGATATGGTGCGATCTATGATGTCTCTTACTGATTTACCGCTATCGTTTTGGGGTTATGCTTTAGAGACGGCTGCATTCACTCTAAATAGGGCACCATCAAAATCCGTTGAAACGACACCTTATGAACTATGGTTTGGCAAGAAACCAAAGTTGTCGTATCTTAAAGTTTGGGGTTGCGATGCTTATGTGAAGAAACTTCAACCTGATAAGCTCGAACCTAAATCGGAGAAATGTGTCTTCATAGGATACCCAAAGGAGACTGTTGGGTACACCTTCTATCACAGATCCGAAGGCAAGACATTCGTTGCTAAGAATGGATCCTTTCTAGAGAAGGAGTTTCTCTCGAAAGAAGTGAGTGGGAGGAAAGTAGAACTTGATGAGGTAACTGTACCTGCTCCCTTATTGGAAAGTAGATCATCACATAAATCAGTTTCTCCGACACCTACACCAATTAGTGAGGAAGTTAATGATAATGATCATGAAACTTCAGATCAAGTTATTACTGAACCTCGTAGGTCAACCAGATTAAGATCCGCACCAGAGTGGTACGGTAATCCTGTTCTGGAGGTTATGTTATTAGACCATGACGAACCTACAAACTATGAAGAAGCGATGGTGAGCCCAGATTCCGCAAAATGGCTTGAGGCCATGAAATCCGAGATGGGATCCATGTATGAGAACAAAGTATGGACTTTGGTTGACTTGCCCGATGGTCGGCAAGCCATTGAAAATAAATGGATCTTCAAGAAGAAGACTGACGCTGATGGTAATGTTACTGTCTATAAAGCTCGACTTGTTGCGAAAGGTTTTCGACAAGTTCAAGGGATTGACTATGATGAGACCTTCTCACCCGTAGCGATGCTTAAGTCTGTCCGAATCATGTTAGCAATTGCCGCATTTTATGATTATGAAATTTGGCAAATGGATGTCAAAACTGCATTCCTGAATGGATTTATGGAAGAAGAGTTGTATATGATGCAACCGGAAGGTTTTGTTGATCCAAAGGGAGCTAACAAAGTGTGCAAGCTCCAGTGATCCATTTATGGACTGGTGCAAGCCTCTCGGAGTTGGAATAAACGCTTTGATAGTGTGATCAAAGCATTTGGTTTTATACAGACTTTTGGAGAAGCCTGTATTTACAAGAAAGTGAGTGGGAGCTCAGTAGCATTTCTGATATTATATGTGGATGACATATTGCTGATTGGAAATGATATAGAATTTCTGGATAGCATAAAGGGATACTTGAATAAGAGTTTTTCAATGAAAGACCTCGGTGAAGCTGCATATATATTAGGCATCAAGATCTATAGAGATAGATCAAGACGCTTAATTGGACTTTCACAAAGCACATACCTTGACAAAGTTTTGAAGAAGTTCAAAATGGATCAAGCAAAGAAAGGGTTCTTGCCTGTACTACAAGGTGTGAGATTGAGTAAGACTCAATGCCCGACCACTGCAGAAGATAGAGAGAAGATGAAAGATGTTCCCTATGCTTCAGCCATAGGCTCTATCATGTATGCAATGCTGTGTACTAGACCTGATGTGTGCCTTGCTATAAGTTTAGCAGGGAGGTACCAAAGTAATCCAGGAGTGGATCACTGGACAGCGGTCAAGAACATCCTGAAATACCTGAAAAGGACTAAGGATATGTTTCTCGTTTATGGAGGTGACAAAGAGCTCATCGTAAATGGTTACGTTGATGCAAGCTTTGACACTGATCCGGACGATTCTAAATCGCAAACCGGATACGTGTTTACATTGAACGGTGGAGCTGTCAGTTGGTGCAGTTCTAAGCAAAGTGTCGTGGCGGGATCTACGTGTGAAGCGGAGTACATAGCTGCTTCGGAAGCAGCAGATGAAGGAGTCTGGATGAAGGAGTTCATATCCGATCTAGGTGTCATACCTAGTGCATCGGGACCAATGAAAATCTTTTGTGACAATACTGGTACAATTGCCTTAGCAAAGGAATCCAGATTTCACAAAAGAACCAAGCACATCAAAAGACGCTTCAATTCCATCCGGGATTTAGTCCAGGTGGGAGACATAGAAATTTGCATGATACATACGGATCTGAATGTTGCAGACCCGTTGACTAAGCCTCTTCCACGAGCAAAACATGATCAGCACCAAGACTCCATGGGTGTAAGAATCATTAATGTGTAATCTATATTATTGACTCTAGTGCAAGTGGGAGACTCAAGGAAATATGCCCTAGAGGCAATAATAAAGTTATTATTTTTTTTCTTATATCATGATAAATGTTTATTATTCATGCTAGAATTGTATTAACCGGAAACATAATACATGTGTGAATACATAGACAAACAGAGTGTCACTAGTATGCCTCTACTTGACTAGCTCGTTAATCAAAGATGGTTATGTTTCCTAGCCATAGCATGAGTTGTCATTTGATTAACGGGATCACTTCATTAGGAGAATGACGTGATTGACTTAACCCATTCCGTTAGCTTAGCACTCGATCATTTAGTATGTTGCTATTGCTTTCTTCATGACTTATACATGTTCCTATGACTATGAGATTATGCAACTCCCGTTTACCGGAGGAACACTTTGTGTGCTACCAAACGTCACAACGTAACTGGGTGATTATAAAGGTGCTCTACAGGTGTCTCCAAAGGTACTTGTTGGGTTGGCGTATTTCGAGATTAGGATTTGTCACTCCGATTGTCGGAGAGGTATCTCTGGGCCCACTCAGTAATACACATCACTATAAGCCTTGCAAGCATTGTGACTAATGAGTTAGTTGCGGGATGATGTATTACGGAACGAGTAAAGAGACTTGCCGGTAATGAGATTGAACTAGGTATCGAGATACCGACGATTGAATCTCGGGCAAGTAACATACCAATGACAAAGGGAACAACGTATGTTGTTATGCGGTCTGACCGATAAAGATCTTCGTAGAATATGTGGGAACCAATATGAGCATCCAGGTTCCTCTATTGGTTATTGACCGGAGAGGTGTCTCGGTCATGTCTACATAGTTCTCGAACCCGTAGGGTCCGCACGCTTAACGTTGCGATGACAGTTTTATTATGAGTTTATATGTTTTGATGTACCGAAGGTTGTTCGGAGTCCCGGATGTGATCACGGACATGACGAGGAGTCTCGAAATGGTCGATACATAAAGATTGATATATTGGAAGCCTATGTTTGGACATCGGAAGTGTTCCGGGTGAAATCTGGATTTTTCCGGAGTACCGGGAGGTTACCGGAACCCCCCGGTAACTTAATGGGCCTTAGTGGGCCTAGGTGGAAGAGAGGAGAGGAGGCCAGGGCAGGGCCGCGCCCCCTTCCCCCCAATCCGAATAGGACAAGGAGAAGGGGGCGGCGCCCCCCTTCCTTCCTCCCCTCCACCTCTTCCCCCTTCCACTCCTAGTCCAACATGGAAAGGGGGGGAGTCCTACTCCCGGTAGGAGTAGGACTCCTCCTGGCGCGCCTCTCCTCCTAGGCCGGCGGCCTCCCCCTTGCTCCTTTATATACGGGGGCAGGGGGCACCTCTCTACACACAATTGATCAACGATCTTTTAGCCGTGTGCGGTGCCCCCC
The DNA here is from genome assembly GCF_018294505.1 of Triticum aestivum. Classification (NCBI taxonomy): domain Eukaryota; kingdom Viridiplantae; phylum Streptophyta; class Magnoliopsida; order Poales; family Poaceae; genus Triticum; species Triticum aestivum. The sequence goes on from NC_057796.1 coordinate 46,234,617, forward strand.
TCCACCATATTACACCTCGATAATATCGTAGCGGAGCTTAGGCGAAGCCCTGCATCGGTAGAACATCATCATCGTCACCATGCTGTCATGCTGACGAAACTCTCCCTCAACACTCGGCTGGATCGGAGTTCGAGGGACGTCATCGAACTGAACGTGTGCTGAACTCGGAGGTGCCGTGCGTTCGGTACTTGATCGGTCGGATCGTGAAGACGTACGACTACATCAACCGCGTTGTGTTAACGCTTCCGCTTTCGGTGTACGAGGGTACGTGGACAACACTCTCCCCTCTTGTTGCTATGCATCACCATGATCTTGCGTGTGCGTAGGAATTTTTTTGAAATTACTACGTTCCCCAACAGCGTGGCGGTGCCAGATCCAACCACAATCGAGGTCCCGACGCGGAGGACTGGAAGGAGCTGAATGATGGATTGCCAGAACTGGGATCCGCCGGACCGCTGGCAGAAGGCGAGTGGCTGACCACGGAGGTATTTCTGCTGGATGGTGTGAAGCCACAAGCCACTCTCTCCGTTTGCAATCCGCCACAGCCACTTAGTGGGGAGAGGTGTTCATGCGTTTGGAGGACATGATCCGGAGTCCGCCCTGATCGCGAGGCTTACAGATCTCCGACCACCGAACCATGTGGTACTTCTACTTATCGCCCTCGCCATCCCAGAAGAAGCGCCCCTGGACTGTGGCAATCTCATGGTGCAGAGTCTCAGGTAGGTTGTAGAAGCTCATAATGAATAGGAGCAAGCTAGAGAGAGACGAGTTAATGAGCACCGTCCGGGCGGCCTTAGATAGCCAGCGGCCCTGCCAAGGTTCAATGCGGTGCTGAAGCTTCCCCACTGTGGGGCACAGCTCGGCCACCGTAGGCCTCGTGTCGCTAATGGGGATCCCCAAATAAGTCATGGGGAAGCACCCAAGCTGGCAGTTGAGGCGGTCCGCGATGCTCTGTCGTTCGTCTTGGGGGTATCCCAAGACCATGACCGCACTCTTATCGAAGTTGATCCTGAGGCCAGACATCTGCTGAAAGCAAAGCAGGAGGAACTTCAGGTTCATGATGTCGTACGCTGAGCCTTCCACCATTATAATGGTGTCATCTGCGTATTGGAGAAGGGAAATCCCATGCCCGCCTACTAAATGCGGGACAATGCCCCTAATATGTCCCGCAGCCTTGGCTTTATCTAGGATGGCTGCCAGAGCATGAACAACCATGTTGAAGAGGAACGGCGAGAAGGGATCGCCCTGACGGACCCCACAGAATGTGGGGAAGTAAGGACCAATCTCGCCATTTATGTTCACCGCAGTCTACCCCGAGGACACCATTTGCATCACTCGGGTCACCCAGCGATCTTCGAATCCCTTCCGGAGCAAGCATTCCCGAAGGAAGGGCCAACTGACCGTGTCGATGCCTTGTGGAAGTCTAATTTCAGGAAAACTGCCTTGAGGTGTTTGGTGTGCACCTCATGGAGTGCTTCGTGAAACACTAGGACTCCATCAAGGATATACCGGCCCTAGATGAATGCCGACCGATCCGGGTGTGTGATCCGGTCCACTATTGGGGCCTCCCTAATGGCGTACCCCTTCGCAAGGATGCGGAAGATGACATTGATCACCGTAATCGGTCGGAACTGGCGAATATCCGAAGCTCCAGTTACTTTGGGAATGAGGGTGATAATCCCAAAGTTCAGCCTGGTAAGATCGATGGAACCAACATAGAACTCCTCAAAGAGGGCCATCACCTCAAGTATAATAACCACCCAGAAGGTCTGGAAGAACTTCACCGGGAGGCCATCCTGTCCAGGGGCCGACGAGGGATTCATGCCCTTAATGGCTGCCAAGACTTCTACCTCGGAGAAAGGGGCCGCCAGGGCCACATTGTCCGCCGGCGAGACACGTCGGTGGGCTAGCCAAATCGTGTGCGAGGGCCAGCCCTCCCCTAGGGGAGGCAGAGAATAGTGTTGGGGAACGTAGTAATTTCAAAAAAATTCCTACGCACACGCAATATCATGGTGATGCATAGCAATGAGAGGAGAGAGTGTTGTCCACGTACCCTCATAGACCGTAAGCGGAAGCTTTATGACAACGCGGTTGATATAGTCGTACGTCTTCACGATCGATCGATCCTAGTACCGAAAATACGGCACCTCCGCGATCTGCACATGTTCGGCTCGGTGACATCCCATGAACTCACGATCCAGCAGAGTGTCAAGGGAGAGCTTCGTCAGCATGACGGCGTGATGATGGTGATGATGAAGCTACCGGCGCAGGGCTTTGCCTAAGCACTGCAACGATATGACCGAGGTGGATTATGGTGGGGGGGCACGGCACACGGCTAAGAGATCAATGATCAACTTGTGTGTCTATGGGGTGCCCCTGGCCACGTATATAAAGGATGGAGGGAGGAGGAGGCTGGCCCTCATAGGGCGTGCCCAAAGTGTGGAGTCCTACTAGGACTCCCTAGTCCTAGTAGGATTCCACCTCCCACATGGAATAGGAAAAAGGGAAGGGAGAAGAAGAAGGAAGGAAGGGGGCACCCCCTTTCCCTAGTCCAATTCGGACCAGTCCATGGGGAAGGGGCGCAGCCACCCTTGAGGCCTTTCTCTCCTTTACCTTATGGCCCATTAAGGCCCAATACGAATTCCCGTAACTCTCCGGTACTCCGAAAAATACCCGAATCACTCGGAACCTTTCCGATGTCCGAATATAGCCTTCCAATATATCAATCTTTACATCTCGACCATTTCGAGACTCCCCGTCATGTCCCCGATCTCATCCGGGACTCCGAACAAACTTCGGTCATCAAATCACATAACTCATAATACAAATCGTCACAAAACGTTAAGCGTGCGGACCCTACGGGTTCGAAAACTATGTAGACATGACCGAGACTCATCTCCGGTCAATAACCAATAGCGGAACCTGGATGCTCATATTGGTTCCTACATATTGTACGAAGATCTTTATCCGTCAAACCGCATAACAACATACGTTGTTCCCTTTGTCATCGGTATGTTACTTGCCCGAGATTCGATCGTCGGTATCTCAATACCTAGTTCAATCTCGTTACCGGCAAGTTTCTTTACTCATTCCGTAATGCATCATCCCGCAACTAACTCATTAGTCAAAATGCTTGCAAGGCTTATAGTGATGTGCATTACCGAGAGGGCCCAGAGATACCTCTCCAATACACGGAGTGATAAATCCTAATCTCGATCTATGCCAACTCAACAAACACCATCCGAGACACCTATAGAGCATCTTTATAATCACCCAGTTACGTTGTGACGTTTGATAGCACATGATACGTCTCCAACGTATCTATAATTTTTGATTGTTCCATGCTATTATATTACCTGTTTTGGATGTTTATGGGCTTTACTTTACACTTTTATATCATTTTTGGGACTAACCTACTAACCGGAGGCCCAGCCCAAATTGCTGTTTTCTTGCCTATTTCAGTGTTTCGAAGAAAAGGAATATCAAACGGAGTCCAAACGGAATGAAACCTTCGGGAGAGTTATTTTTGGAACGGAAGCAATCCAGGAGACTTGGAGTGTACGTCTGGGAAGCAACGAGGTGGCCACGAGGTAGGGAGGCGCGCTTGCCCCCCTGGGCGTGCCCCCACCCTCGTGACCGACTTCTTTCGCCTATATATATCCATATACCCTAAAAATATCGGGGAACAGAATAGATCGGGAGTTCCGCCGCCGCAAGCCTCTGTAGCCACCAAAAACCAATCGGGGCCCTGTTCCGGCACCCTGCTGGAGGGGGGATCCCTCACCGGTGGCCATCTTCATCATCCCGGCGCTCTCCATGACGAGGAGGGAGTAGTTCACCCTCGGGGCTGAGGGTATGTACCAGTAGCTATGTGTTTGATCTCTCTCTCTCTCTCTCGTGTTCTTGAGGTGGTACGATCTTGATGTATCGCGAGCTTTGCTATTATAGTTGGATCTTATGATGTTTCTCCTCTCTACTCTCTTGTAATGGATTGAGTTTTCCCTTTGAAGTTATCTTATCGGATTGAGTCTTTAAGGATTTGAGAACACTTGATGTATGTATTGCATGTGCTTATCTGTGGTGACAATGGGATATCACGCGATTCACTTGATGTATGTTTTGGTGATCAGCTTGCGGTTTCCGTGACCTCGTGAACTTATGCATAGGGGTTGGCACACGTTTTCGTCTTGACTCTCCGGTAGAAACTTTGGGGCACTCTTTGAAGTTCTTTGTGTTGGTTGAATAGATGAATCTGAGATTGTGTGATGCATATCGTATAATCATACCCACGGATACTTGAGGTGACATTGGAGTATCTAGGTGACATTAGGGTTTTGGTTGATTTGTGTCTTAAGGTGTTATTCTAGTATGAACTCTATGATAGATTGAACGGAAAGAATAGCTTTGTGTTGTTTTACTACGGACTCTTGAATAGATCGATCAGAAAGGATAACTCTGAGGTGGTTTCGTACCCTACAATAATCTCTTCGTTTGTTCTCCGCTATTAGTGACTTTGGAGTGACTCTTTGTTGCATGTTGAGGGATAGTTATATAATTCAATTATGTTATTATTGTTGAGAGAACTTGCACTAGTGAAAGTATGAACCCTAGGCCTTGTTTCCTAGCATTGCAATATCGTTTGTGCTCACTTTTATCATTAGTTACCTTGCTGTTTTTATATTTTTTCAGATTACAAAAACCTATATCTACCATCCATATTGCACTTGTATCACCATCTCTTCGCTGAACTAGTGCACCTATACAATTTACCATTGTATTGGGTGTGTTGGGGACACAAGAGACTCTTTGTTATTTGGTTGCAGGGTTGTTTGAGAGAGACCGTCTTCATCCTACGCCTCCCACGGATTGATAAACCTTAGGTCATCCACTTGAGGGAAATTTGCTACTGTCCTACAAACCTCTGCACTTGGAGGCCCAACAACGTCTACAAGAAGAAGGTTGTGTAGTAGACATCAAGCTCTTTTCTGGCGCCGTTGCCGGGGAGGTGAGTGCTTGAAGGTATATCTTTAGATCTTGCAATCGAATCTTTTAGTTTCTTGTTTTATCACTAGTTTAGTTTATAAAAGAAAACTAAAAAAATGGAATTGAGTTTGCCTCATACGCTTCATCTTTTTAATATCTTTCGTGAGTATGATGGAAAGGAAAATTGTGCCAAAGTGTTAGAAGAAGAATGCATTAAAATGTTTGGCACTAAATCTTTGAATGATTAGCATGATTGCAATGTTGTTAGTATGAACTCTTTGAATATCCATAATACTAATGATGATTGCACTAGTCATGATGAAAATGTCTCTTATAAGCATGTCAACTTTTGTGGAGTGCATAGAGTTTTCAAGTACACACCAATTAGGGCAAATAGATTTTGCAAGAGGCATAAGTATTTAGAAACTAAATGGTTACAAGAAAGGCTAGATCTTTGTGCTGAAAATTTAAAATTTCTTCACCATACTTGTGAACTTTGCAATGAACATGGTCATTGAGATCTCCAATGCAAATTGTTTCATGATCGTATCGTGTCCAAAAATTGTGATGATTTGATTTCCCTTGCTCATCATAATGAACTTAGTTTGCTTTTGGGTTATGAAGAAATGAAATGTACAACTAAGCATATTCCAGAATATAACCTTGAGAAATTCCTCGATATTGATCTAGAAGAAATTTTTATGTATTGTGCGGTGAATTGCATTGAAAATCCTTATATTGCCAATTACATAAAGAAAAGAAAACAAGTAGAGGATGAAGAGAATACTAATGAAAGGTAAGAGACTTCCCAATATCCTCCTATTATTTCTTATGATGAATCAGGTAACGAGGAGAAGCCTTCTATTCAACCCATCTCATTAATAAGGAGCTCCAAAAAGAGGGTTGAACCCACACATAATGTGAAGAAGAAAAAGAAAAGACGGAGAAGCAAAGGTGAAAAGGTATCCCTCCCTAATGATGTTGCTCATATTACTCATTGTGATGATGATAATTGCTATACTATTGGTGCCATCCATACTATTAATGGTGAGAGTGATTATGCTTATGATATGAAAAGGCCCAAGCTTGGGGATGCTATGTTTGATGAGAATGACATGTTTGAGAATATATTTGCTGAAATTAATGTTTGTCCCAAGCTTGGGGATGCTATGTTTAATGAAGATGATGTTATTAGCCTACGAAGTTTTGATATGCAAATTTGTTATGATAGCATGCCTCCTACTTATGATTATTATATTGATGAAAGTGGGTTTGGAAGAGTGTCAACTTTAGGAAGTAATGATCCCACTATTTTGGAGGATGTTGAATCTTATTGTGATAATTATGAAAGTTTATTTGGAGAGGTCATGACTTTATTTAGTGATGAATCCACTATTTCGGAAGAGGTTTCAATCGATTATGATGAGAACAAAGTTGCTACTTATGATGATTATTGTGATGAAACTTATGCTATAAAGAGTAGTGATGATTATATTTATAAAACTTGTCATGATTATGATTATGATCACCCTTTTTCTGAACATTAGTAATTTAATGTGGAAACCATTTATAGTATTCGAGTCTCTTATGATACTCCCACTATTCCGAAAGAGAAGAAATTTGCTTATGTGGAGAGTAATAAAAATTCTATGCTAGTAGATCATGAAAAGAATGCTTTATGTGCTGGTTATATGGTTGAATTCATTCATGATGCTACTGAAAATTATTATGAGAGAGGATCATATGCTTCTACATATTGCAATAATATCAAGTTTCCTCTCTATGTGCTTAAAATCTTGAAGTTATGCTTGTTTTACCTTCCTATGCAAGTTGATTCTTGTTCCCATAAGTTGTTTGCTAAAAAAATCCCTATGCATAGGAAGTGGGCTAGACTTAAATGTGCTACTCATATTCTTCATGATGCTCTCTTTATGTTTTAATTCTTATCTTTTATGTGAGCATCATTGAAATCATCATGCCTAGCTAGGGGCGTTAAAAGTTAGCGCTTGTTGGGAGACAACCCAATTTTATTTTTGTTTCTTGCTTTTTGGTTCTGTTTAGTAATAAATAAATCATCTAGCCTCTGGTTAGATGTGGTTTTATGTTTTAATTAGTGTTTGTGCCAAGTAAGACCTATAGGATCTTCTTGGATGATAATTATTTGATCTTGCTGAAAAAGACAGAAACTTTCTGCTCACGAAAACAATTGTTAAAAAACATCAGAAAGTGGTAAAATACTGATTCCAATTGAAGTAGATCAATAATCAAATTATCTAGGTCGTCCTATTTTGGAAGATTTTTCTGAGTTCCAGAAGTTTGCGTTTGATACAGATTACTACAGACTGTTCTGTTTTTGACAGATTCTGTTTTCTATGTGTTGTTTGCTTATTTTGATGAATCTATGAGTAGTATCGGAGGGTATGAACCATAGAGAAGTTGGAATACAGTAGTTTTAACACCAATATAAATAAAGAATGAGTTGATTACAGTACCTTATTATGGTGATTTGCTTTCTTATACTAACGGAGCTTACGAGTTTTTTGTTGAGTTTTGTGTTGTGAAGTTTTCAAGTTTTGGATAAAGATTCGATGGACTATGGAATAAGGAGTGGCAAGAGCCTAAGCTTGGGGATGCCCAAGGCACCCCAAGGTAATATTCAAGGACAACCAAGAGCCTAAGCTTGGGGATGCCCCAGAAGGCATCCCCTCTTTCGTCTTCGTTCATCGGTAACTTTACTTGGAGCTACATTTTTATTCACCACATGATATGTGTTTTGCTGGGAGCGTCATTTTATTTTATTTTATTTTGCTTGCTGTTTGAATAATATACCAAGATCTGAAATTCTTAAATGTTAGAGAGTCTTCACATAGTTACATAATTATTCGACTACTCATTGATCTTCACTTATATCTTTCGGAGTAGTTTGTTTTTGCTCTAGTGCTTCACTTATATCCTTTTAGAGCACGGCAGTGGCTTTATTTTGAAGAAATAGATGAACTCTCATGCTTCACTTATATTATTTTGAGAGTATTTTAGAACAGCATGGTATTTGCTATGGTTATAAAATTGGTCCTAATATGATGGGCATCCAAGTTGGGTATAATAAAAACTATCATAAGAAGTGAATTGGATGCTATGATCGATTTGATGCTTGATAATTGTTTTGAGATATAAAGGTGGTAATGTTAGAGTCATGCTAGTTGAGTAGTTGTGAATTTGAGAAATACTTGTGTTGAGGTTTGCATGTCCCGTAGCATGCACGTATGGTAACCGTTGTGTGACAAATTTGAAGCATGAGGTGTTTCTTTGATTGTCTTCCTTATGAGTGGCGGTCGGGGACGAGCGATGGTCTTTTCCTACCAACAAGCCTCTAGCTCTTATCATAGGCCTGAACCACCTGAACCTCCAATTACCGTACCATTGGTACTGAATACGACCACCACTCACACCTATTCCAGACCTTTAAACCCCTGACCACCTAGACCTCTAGTAGCAAAGCAACTAAAAGACCCAATCACAAAAATAACCCTCTCTATCCCCCTCAAAACCTTGGCACGAACACTTGTTTCCAGCCACCTATGGCCTTCCTCACAGCTCAAAACATGATAATATCAGACCTAATCCTGCACCTCCACCACCACAACCAAGACCCAATTCAATACCATTAAAGGGAGTCATTGGGCACCGTAAGTAGTAATCGAGAACTTGATGAACATACCAACCAGTATGTGAATCCGTAAGTGGAGGTTTTTTAGGCTATATCTAGCTTTCCCTGCCGGTGAGCCTAGTCTTTCCATGATTTCAGTTTAGAAGGACTATCTGAATGCCATATACCAATCTCAATCCTCCAGCTAATAACCTATCACACACAGTGTGATATCTCCCTTTTCTCCATCTGCAGAAACTCCCTTCCCTATGTGACTTCAGCTTTCACCGGATGCGGAATTCTCGTTTTGTCCTTGGCTTATTCTTTCTCATGTCTCTATATAGGTATTCTTGTCTCTCTGCTCTGTTGAGCCTTGTTGCCATTTCTTATCTCCGGCTATGTGCCCAGCCCACCCGATCCTATTGACCAGTGATGTCTGACCGAAAGGGAAAGATTGGGGAGAATACCTTGAGCTTGCCTTTTCCTTGGATACTCAATGGATTTCCCACGGCATTAAGGATTTCCTGTTTCCCCGAGTCAATCTTCCAGTTCCGGTTCAATGAAGACTATGCTTACTTTCCTTTCTCTTACCGGTCTGTGTTCTATCACGGACCTGTATTCCGTTCCTCAAATCGAGACTTTCTTTTGGTATGATTTTGATACGAGTTTTCTATCAAAACTCTATGCCATCAATCACTATCCCCGGGGATAGAATCCAGCTCCCGGCGTACCTGATAACTATGCTCATATACGTCAATTCATGGAAGATGCTCAGGGGAACGAATCCATATAGGAAACCCCTCTAGGGGAAGGGACAACTGGTTAGTTTGTGTTAACATATCAAGGGATACCAATCATTGCCAGGTATGGTGGGAAAAAAGCAACCTATTGTATTTTCCTTACTCCAGTGGGCTTTAACTAGAACTGTTTACTTAGCTTGATCTTTGTGCTCTCGGCATAGGTAGGATGTATCTCTGGATTATCCATGGTATGCTTCCATTGTTGCACCTTAGCCCGGTATAGTAGAAGGCGATCCATGCTATTCATGAGTTGATAAGCTCCATTCCATCGATAGGGATCAACCCAGCTGCATGCTTTAAGATCCTAAGCTACACCACAGCTAAATCAACCAACATCAGGGATTCTAGCTCAAGATCCACTTAACCACTGGTTTTTGGTTCCAGTGGCAACTGAACAGTTTTCCATACCATTTGTGTTTTACCACCCGGTATGGAGCCATCTTACGTTTTGTCGGCTGCTCTTTGCCTGAGTGCGTGGGACCCACTCATAAGGTTTGTTGGACCCGGCTAAGCCCCCTCCCGGTAGGGCTAGAGCGACAGCAAAGAAATGGTCTTCTTAGGTTTGGAAATTATACTACCTCCTGTCGAAGAGCCGTCCATCTACTTACTGCCTGCGACCGCCTTCTTGTCGCCCGCCTTTGTCTCTCCCCTCTTAGTGAACCCACTATCTTTAGTAAAGCGGTTTGTAATCCGTTCACTTCTTGACTTTCCATGGGTTTCTTAGAGAGCAGGTGGTTTTTGGTTCCCCACATTTGTCTACCCCTTCTGTTCTGAGACGTGACTTTTCGTCATCCCTCCATTAAATAAGATCCCTCACTTATAGCTCGACGGGCCCGCACGTGGACGGGGCATACAAATTCTTTTTATAGCGGGATCGTAACATCCTCTTAGTTTTGTCTACACTGGACAAACACGTGTTCCTCAACCCTAGGTAGGGCGTGACTAGGACACACCTAGCCACTCGAGCCAGACTATTGTCTACCTGAATAGCTTTTCGTTTGCCATTAACTGATCACCAATGTTGCGTAATGGTCACTTAAATACAGGGAAAGGTTAGAGGAGCATGTCCTTTCTTTCCTTTCGGTTTGGAAACCTCGACCTCCCTCTCTTCACTGATTGTTAGCATGCGTTTCTCCGCTCTTGCTTCTTTATGAAAGCAACACGGAAACGCACCAATCAGTGCTTGACACCCCCCAGTAGGCCCCCTCAAGGGGGACGGACACCTCTACTGGGATGAAAGGAAGGTCGGTGGATTAGATCATGAATATTGTTTATTTCCTTTCATACCCAGGAGGTGAGGTAGAGATGGAGGGCGGCCCTCGGGGGGAGGGCCCAATTAGCATGTCTCATTGGCAAGAGACATGCACTAACAAGCCTAGTGCATAAAGGGAGCCCACCTCTAAGGGAGGTCCCTTTACATCAGAGGAAGACATACGAATCTTACCCCCTACGAGTCCGGTCTCCGGGGGCGCTTTATCCAATACCAGGTACCTATTTCCAGAGGTACCGATCTTCAAGGTACCCATTCCAAAGGTACCGAGCCTTTGAAATCATGCTTTGCTATTAAGGGGAATTCCTCCTAACGTCGGAAACTCTATTTATTTGGGATCGGTCTCCTCGATCGTTCCCTCAAGTGATCGGTCACTCCTCGTCAACCTTGAATAAGACCGACATTATGAACTACCATCCACTTTCTCAGTAGTTTGAAAAGTGGCAAACCAGCCAATGTCACTTTTTTAGAAGTTGGAAACAAGCCAATGTTACTTTTTCAGAAGTTGTTGTGACCCATGTGAAAAGGCATATGGTGATCACTGAACCTTTTGATAGCGATGAGTTGCTGCTGAAGACTCTTGGTTTTCTTGAAACTTGGTACTGGCTGCATTTGGTTCGCTGAACCATCTAACGGGACCAAGGATAAGAGAAAGAGCAATGGAATCAGACTAGGGCGCCGTGGACTGGCCTACTGGTAGTTGAAAGGCGTGAAAATTCACTTCCGACTAAGTGTGTCACAGGAAAGGACCTCTTCCAAAATTCATGGACCTAAAATGGAACATGAAATGGAACAGGCGCCTGTGGCCCGGAAGACTGGTATCATAGCCTTGATAATGAACGGGGACCCATGCGAACTTAGTTAAGAGGAAGTTGAACAAGCTTGCCCCAACCGGCGGACGAAGAAAAAACCGACCAGAACCCACTTCTGGAGGACTGTCCGGAGAGGAAGAAGCAACAAACTCACTTCATACTAGCATCGAAAGACAAGAAGGCAGTGATCTGGTAGCGTCCTATGTTTAAAGCTGAACATGCACGGGCGTTATCGGGTCTCATTAGTACGTGACCCGCGCCATACCGAAGTTGACGCCGGCTCCATACTGGGTATGGGGAGTCTGATCCCAGGATCGGATCTCTCTCATGACTATGGATGGAAATTCATTATGCACCTGTCCATGCCAAATGCAATATTTTGGCGTGTTCAGTTAAGTAATGCCCCTTGTGGGAAACTATATTCAAGAACTAATCCATTCGACCCGACGAGGGTCGAAGCCACTGATCGAGTGCTTCTACTTGGTCATCATAGACCAGCAAATCCATTTGAGAGCTGTCTTTCTTTGATGGTAGTGTCCTTTCTTCACGCTCACAATCTCTGCAGAGCTTAACAAGATAATCCACGCCAACAACCAAAGCCAACAAGCCTTCGCTCAGAAGCTCTTTCTTCATCTAAGCTTTTAGTAACATTAGCTGTCATCAATAGGGTGGAATACATTAACTAGTAGAAACCTTGCTTCAAGGTAGATTCTTACATGTTTGGAGTTTTGTCTGGATCCAGGTACCTCAACTATTGGCCTTACATGGCCTGACATGGGTATTCCTGTTGGAGATCATTGCAGAAATTAAAAAATTTCTACGCGTCACCAAGAACAATCTATGGAGTCTTCAAGCAATGAGAGGGAAAAGAGTGCATCTACATACCCTTGTAGATCGCGAGCGGAAGCGTTCAAGTGAACAGGGTTGATGGAGTCGTACTCGTCGTGATCCAAATCACCGATGACCGAGCGCCGAACGGACGGCACCTCCGCGTTCAAGACACGTACGGTTGGGGAAGACGTCTCCTCCTTCTTGATCCAGCAAGGGCGAGGGAGAGGTTGATAGATATCCAGCAGCACGACGGCGTGGTGGTGGAAGCAGCGGGGATCTCGGCAGGGCTTCGCCAAGCTCAGCGAGAGGGAGAGGTGTCACGGGAGGGAGAGGGAGGCACCAGGGGCTTGGGTGCGGCTGCCCTCCCTCCCCCCCTCTTTATATAGGGCCCCTGGGGGGGCGCCGGCCCTAGGAGATCCAATCTCCAGGGGGGGCGGCGGCCAAGGGGGTGGCTTGCCCCCCAAGCCAAGTGGGGCGCCCCCACCCCTAGGGTTTCCAACCCTAGGCGCAGGGGAAGGCCCAAGGGGGGCGCACCAGCCCACCAGGGGCTGGTTCCCCTCACACTTCAGCCCATGGGGCCCTCCGGGATAGGTGGCCCCACCCGGTGGACCCCCGGGACCCTTCCGGTGGTCCCGGTACAATACGAGTGACTCCCGAAACTTTCCCGGTGGCCGAAACTTGACTTCCTATAAACAATTCTTCACCTCCGGACCATTCCGGAACTCCTCGTGATGTCCGGGATCTCATCCGGGACTCCGAACAACTTTAGGATTTCCGCATACTAATATCTCTACAACCCTAGCGTCACTGAACTTTAAGTGTGTAGACCCTACGGGTTCAGGAGACATGCAGACATGACCGAGACGACTCTCCGGTCAATAACCAACAACGGGATCTGGATACCCATGTTGGCTCCCACATGTTCCACGATGATCTCATCGGATGAACCACGATGTCGAGGATTCAATCAATCCCGTATACAATTCCCTTTGTCAATCGGTACGTTACTTGCCCGAGATTCGATCGTCGGTATCCCAATACCTTGTTCAATCTCGTTACCGGCAAGTCACTTTACTCGTACCGTAATACATGATCCCGTGACCAAACACCTGGTCACATTGAGCTCATTATGATGATGCATTACCGAGTGGGCCCAGAGATACCTCTCCGTCATACGGAGTGACAAATCCCAGTCTCGATCCGTGCCAACCCAACAGACACTTTCGGAGATACCCGTAGTGCACCTTTATAGCCACCCAGTTATGTTGTGACGTTTGGCACACCCAAAGCACTCCTATGGTATCCGGGAGTTGCACAATCTCATGATCTAAGGAAATGATACTTGACATTTGGAAAAGCTCTAGCAAACGAACTACATGATCTTGTGCTATGCTTAGGATTGGGTCTTGTCCATCACATTATTCTCCTAATGATGTGATCCCGTTATCAATGACATCCAATGTCCATAGTCAGGAAACCATGACTATCTGTTGATCAACGAACTAGTCAACTAGAGGCTCACTAGGGACATGTTGTGGTCTATGTATTCACACATCTATTACGATTTCCGGATAACACAATTATAGCATGAACAATAGACAATTATCATGAACAAGGAAATATAATAATAACCATTTTATTATTGCCTCTAGGGCATATTTCCAACAGTCTCCCACTTGCACTAGAGTCAATAATCTAGTTACATTGTGATGAATCGAACACCCATAGAGTTCTGGTGTTGATCATGTTTTGCTCTAGGGAGAGGTTTAGTCAACGGATCTGCTACATTCAGGTCCGTATGTACTTTACAAATATCTATGTCTCCATTTTGAACATTTTCACGAATGGAGTTGAAGCGACGCTTGATATGCCTGGTCTTCCTATGAAACCTGGGCTCCTTGGCAAGGGCAATAGCTCCAGTGTTGTCACAGAAGAGAGTCATCGGGCCCGACGCATTGGGAATAACTCCTAGGTCGGTAATGAACTCCTTCACCCAGATTGCTTCTTGTGCTGCCTCTGAGGCCGCCATGTATTTCGCTTCACATGTAGATCCCGCCACAATGCTTTCCTTGCAACTGCACCAGCTTACTGCCCCACCATTCAAAATATACGCGTATCCGGTTTGTGACTTAGATTCATCCAGATCTATGTCGAAGCTAGCATCGACGTAACCCTTTACGACGAGCTCTTCGTCACCTCCATAAACGAGAAACATATCCTTAGTCCTCTTCAGGTACTTCAGGATATTCTTGACCGCTGTCCAGTGTTCCATGCCGGGATTACTTTGGTACCTTCCTACCAAACTTACGGCAAGGTTTACATCAGGTCTGGTACACAGCATGGCATACATAATAGACCCTATGGCCGAGGCATAGGGGACGACACTCATCTTTTCTCTATCTTCTGCCGTGGTCGGGCATTGAGTCGTGCTCAATTGCACACCTTGCAATACAGGCAAGAACCCCTTCTTGGACTGATCCATATTGAACTTCTTCAATATCTTGTCAAGGTACGTACTTTGTGAAAGACCAATGAGGCGTCTTGATCTATCTCTATAGATCTTGATGCCTAATATATAAGCGGCTTCTCCAAGGTCCTTCATTGAAAAACACTTGTTCAAGTAGGCCTTTATGCTTCCCAAGAATTCTATATCATTTCCCATCAACAGTATGTCATCCACATATAATATGAGAAATGCTACAGAGCTCCCACTCACTTTCTTGTAAACACAGGCTTCTCCATAAGTCTGTGTAAACCCAAACGCTTTGATCATCTCATCAAATTGAATGTTCCAACTCCGAGATGCTTGCACCAGCCCATAGATGGAGCCCTGGAGCTTGCATACCTTGTTAGCATACTTAGGATCGACAAAACCTTCCGGCTGCATCATATACAATTCTTCCTTAAGAAAGCCGTTAAGGAATGCCGTTTTGACGTCCATTTGCCATATCTCATAATCATAGAATGCGGCAATTGCTAACATGATTCGGACGGACTTCAGCTTTGCTACGGGTGAGAAAGTCTCATCGTAGTCAACCCCTTGAACTTGTCGATAACCCTTAGCGACAAGTCGAGCCTTATAGATGGTCACATTACCATCCGCGTCTGTCTTCTTCTTAAAGATCCATTTATTTTCTATGGCTCGCCGATCATCGGGCAAGTCAGTCAAAGTCCATACTTTGTTTTCATGCATGGATCCTATCTCGGATTTCATGGCTTCTAGCCATTTGTCGGAATCTGGGCCCGCCATTGCTTCTTCATAGTTTGAAGGTTCACCGTTGTCTAACAACATGATTTCCAGGACAGGGTTGCCATACCACTCTGGTGTGGAACATGTCCTCGTGGACCTACGAAGTTCAGTAGTAACTTGATCCGAAGTACCTTGATGATCATCATTAACTTCCTCTCTAGTCAGTGCAGGCACCACAGGAACATCTTCCTGAGCTGCGCTACTTTCCGGTTCAAGAGGTAGTACTTCATCAAGTTCCACTTTCCTCCCGCTTACTTCTTTCGAGAGAAACTCTTTCTCCAGAAAGGACCCGTTCTTGGCAACAAAGATCTTGCCTTCGGATCTGAGGTAGAAGGTATACCCAATGGTTTCCTTAGGGTATCCTATGAAGACGCATTTTTCCGACTTGGGTTTGAGCTTTTCAGGTTGAAGTTTCTTGACATAAGCATCGCATCCCCAAACTTTTAGAAACGACAGCTTAGGTTTCTTCCCAAACCATAATTCATACGGTGTCGTCTCAACGGATTTCGACGGAGCCCTATTTAAAGTGAATGCGGCAGTCTCTAAAGCTTAGCCCCAAAATGAGAGCGGTAGATCGGTAAGAGACATCATAGATCGCACCATATCCAATAGAGTGCAATTACGACGTTCGGACACACCATTTCTCTGAGGTGTTCCAGGCGGCGTGAGTTGTGAAACTATTCCACATTTCCTTAAGTGTGTGCCAAATTCGTGGCTCAAATATTCCCCTCCACGATCTGATCGTAAGAATTTTATTTTCCTGTCACGTTGATTCTTAACCTCACTCTGAAATTCCTTGAACTTTTCAAAGGTCTCAGACTTGTGTTTCATTAGGTAGACATACCCATATCTACTCAAGTCATCAGTGAGAGTGAGAACATAACGATAGCCACCGCGAGCCTCAACACTCATTGGACCGCAGACATCAGTATGTATGATTTCCAATAAGTTGGTTGCTCGCTCCATTGTTCCGGAGAACGGAGTCTTGGTCATCTTACCCATGAGGCACGGTTCGCACGTGTCGAATGATTCGTAATCAAGAGACTCTAAAAGTCCATCAGCATGGAGCTTCTTCATGCGCTTGACACCAATGTGACCAAGACGGCAGTGCCACAAGTATGTGGGACTATCATTATCAACCTTACATCTTTTGGTACTCACACTATGAATATGTGTACCACTACGTTCGAGATTCATTAAGAATAAACCATTAACCAGCGGGGCATGACCATAAAACATATCTCTCATATAAATAGAACAACCATTATTCTCGGATTTAAATGAGTAGCCATCTCGAATTAAACGAGATCCTGATACAATGTTCATGCTCAAAGCTGGCACTAAATAACAATTATTGAGGTTTAAAACTAATCCCGTAGGTCAATGTAGAGGTAGCGTGCCGACGATGATCACATCGACCTTGGAACCATTCCCGACGCGCATCGTCACCTCGTCCTTTGCCAGTCTCCGTTTATTCCGCAGCTCCTGCTTTGAGTTACAAATATGAGCAACCGCACCGGTATCAAATACCCAGGAGCTACTACGAGTGCTGGTAAGGTACACATCAATAACATGTATATCACATATACCTTTGGTGTTGCCGGCCTTCTTGTCCGCTAAGTACTTGGGGCAGTTCCGCTTCCAGTGACCAGTTCCCTTGCAATAAAAGCACTCAGTCTCAGGCTTGGGTCCATTCTTTGGCTTCTTCCCGGCAACTGGCTTACCGGGCGCGGCAACTCCCTTGCCGTCCTTCTTGAAGTTCTTCTTACCCTTGCCTTTCTTGAACTTAGTGGTTTTATTCACCATCAACACTTGATGTTCCTTTTTTGATCTCCACCTCCGCTGATTTCAGCATTGAATATACCTCAGGAATGGTCTTTTCCATCCCTTGCATATTTAAGTTCATCACAAAGCTCTTGTAGCTCGGTGGAAGCGACTGAAGGATTCTGTCAATGACCGCGTCATCCGGGAGATTAACTCCCAGCTGAGTCAAGCGGTTGTGTAACCCAGACATTTTGAGTATGTGCTCACTGACAGAACTATTTTCCTCCATCTTACAACTGAAGAACTTGTCGGAGACTTCATATGTCTCGACCCGGGCATGAGCTTGGAAAACCATTTTCAGCTCTTCGAACATCTCATATGCTCCGTGTTGCTCAAAACGCTTTTGGAGCCCCGGTTCTAAGTTGTAAAGCATGCCGCGCTGAATGAGGGAGTAATCATCAGCACGCTGCTGCCAAGCGTTCATAACGTCTTGGTTCTCTGGGATGGGTGCGTCACCTAGCGGTGCTTCTAGGACATAATCTTTCTTGGTAGCTATGAGGATGATCCTCAGGTTCCGGACCCAGTCCGTATAGTTGCTGCCATCATCTTTCAGCTTGGTTTTCTCTAGGAACGCGTTGAAGTTGAGGGCAACATTAGCGTGGGCCATTTGATCTACAAGACATATTGTAAAGATTTTAGACTAAGTTCATGATAATTAAGTTCATCTAATCAAATTATTCAATGAACTCCCACTCAGATAGACATCCCTCTAGTCATCTAAGTGAAACATGATCCGAGTCAACTAGGCCGTGTCCGATCATCACGTGAGACGGACTAGTCAACATCGGTGAACATCTTCATGTTGATCGTATCTTCTATACGACTCATGCTCGACCTTTCGGTCTTCCGTGTTCCGAGGCCATGTCTGTACATGCTAGGCTCATCAAGTCAACCTAAGTGTATTGCGTGTGTAAATCTGGCTTACACCCGTTGTATTCGAACGTTAGAATCTATCACACCCGATTATCACGTGGTGCTTCGAAACAACGAACCTTCGCAACGGTGCACAGTTAGGGGGAACACTTTCTTGAAAATATTGCGAGGGATCATCTTATTTAAGCTACCGTCGTTCTAAGCAAATAAGATGTAAAACATGATAAACATCACATGCAATCAAATAGTGACATGATATGGCCAATATCATTTTGCTCCTTTTGATCTCCATCTTCGGGGCGCCATGATCATCGTCGTCACCGGCATGACACCATGATCTCCATCATCATGATCTCCATCATCGTGTCTTCATGAAGTTGTCTCGTCATTTATTACTTCTACTACTATGGCTAACGGTTTAGCAATAAAGTAAAGTAATTTATATGACGTTATATGTTGACACGCAGGTCATAAATAAATTAAGACAACTCCTATGGCTCCTGCCGGTTGTCATGCTTATCGAGATGCAAGTCGTGATTCCTATTACAAGAACATGATCAATCTCATACATCACATATATCATTCATCACATCCTTTTGGCCATATCACATCACACGACATATGCTGCAAAAACAAGTTAGACGTCCTCTAATTGTTGTTGCAAGTTTTTACGTGGCTGCTATAGGTTTCTTAGCAAGAACGTTTCTTACCTACGCCAAAACCACAGCGTGATATGCCAATTTCTATTTACCCTTCATCAGGACCCTTTTCATCGAATCTGATCCGACTAAAGTGGGAGAGACAGACACCCGCTAGCCACCTTATGCAACTAGTGCATGTCAGTCGGTGGAACCTGTCTCACGTAAGCGTACGTGTAAGGTCGGTTCGGGCCGCTTCATCCCACGATGCCGCCGAAACAAGATAAGACTAGTAGTGGCAAGAAAATTGACAACATCTACGCCCACAACAAGTTTGTGTTCTACTCGTGCATAGAAACTACGCATAGACCTAGCTCATGATGCCACTGTTGGAGATCGTTGCAGAAATTAAAAAAATTCTACGCATCACCAAGAACAATCTATGGAGTCTTCTAGCAACGAGAGGGAAAAGAGTGCATCTACATACCCTTGTAGATCGTGAGCAGAAGCGTTCAAGTGAACGGGGTTGATGGAGTCGTACTCGTCGTGATCCAAATCACCGATGACCGAGCGCCGAACGGACGGCACCTCCGCGTTCAACACACGTACGGTTGGGGAAGACGTCTCCTCCTTCTTGATCCAGCAAGGGGGAGGGAGAGGTTGATAGAGATCCAGCAGCACGACGGCGTGGTGGTGGAAGCAGCGGGGATCTCGGCAGGGCTTCGCCAAGCTCAGCGAGAGGGAGAGGTGTCACGGGAGGGAGAGGGAGGCGCCAGGGGCTTGGGTGCGGCTGCCCTCCCTCCCCCCCTCTTTATATAGGGCCCCTGGGGGCGCGGCGGCCCTAGGAGATCCAATCTCCAAGGGGGGGGCGGCGGCCAAGGGGGTGGCTTGCCCCCCAAGCCAAGTGGGGCGCCCCCCACCCCTAGGGTTTCCAACCCTAGGCGCAGGGGGAGGCCCAAGGGGGGCGCACCAGCCCACCAGGGGCTGGTTCCCCTCCCACATCAGCCCATGGGGCCCTCCGGGATAGGTGGCCCCACCCGGTGGACCCCCGGGACCCTTCCGGTGGTCCCGGTACAATACCGGTGACTCCCGAAACTTTCCCGGTGGCCGAAACTGGACTTCCTATATACAATTCTCCACCTTCGGACCATTCCGGAACTCCTCGTGACGTCCGGGATCTCATCCGGGACTCCGAACAACTTTCGGATTTCCGCATACTAATATCTCTACAACCCTAGCGTCACCGAACCTTAAGTGTGTAGACCCTACGGGTTCGGGAGACATGCAGACATGACCGAGATGACTCTCCGGTCAATAACCAAAAGCGGGATCTGGATACCCATGTTGGCTCCCACATGTTCCACGATGATCTCATCGGATGAACCACGATGTCGAGGATTCAATCAATCCCGTATACAATTCCCTTTGTCAATCGGTATGTTACTTGCCCGAGATTCGATCGTCGGTATCCCAATACCTTGTTCAATCTCGTTACCGGCAAGTCACTTTACTCGTACCGTAATGCATGATCCCGTGACCAAACACCTGGTCACATTGAGCTCATTATGATGGTGCATTACCGAGTGGGCCCAGAGATACCTCTCCGTCATACGGAGTGACAAATCCCAGTGTCGATTCGTGCCAACCCAACAGACACTTTCGGAGATACCCGTAGTGCACCTTTATAGCCACCCAGTTACGTTGTGACGTTTGGCACACCCAAAGCACTCCTATGGTATCCGGGAGTTGCACAATCTCATGATCTAAGGAAATGATACTTGACATTTGGAAAAGCTCTAGCAAACGAACTACACGATCTTGTGCTATGCTTAGGATTGGGTCTTGTCCATCACATTATTCTCCTAATGATGTGATCCCGTTATCAATGACATCCAATGTCCATAGTCAGGAAACCATGACTATCTGTTGATCAACGAACTAGTCAACTAGAGGCTCACTAGGGACATGTTGTGGTCTATGTATTCACACATGTATTACGATTTCCGGATAACACAATTATAGCATGAACAATAGACAATTATCATGAACAAGGAAATATAATAATAACCATTTTATTATTGCCTCTAGGGCATATTTCCAACAATTCCCTCTTTCTAGTCCCACTCTTCTCCAACAGAGCTCCCTCACTGAGCGAGCATTCAGCATTCCTAGTATGTTCCACTCATTCTACGCCAAGCACCCAATCACGGGATCAGAATCACACTCTAGATCATACCTTTCACGAAAGAAAAGGACAGGCAGCCACTGCTAAACCAAGATCTCCATCTCTTGACTCCGTCAATCAATCTTACCTTATAGGGCAGAAAGGTATATTTACCATACGAGATGTGTGCACCTACTAAAGGGAATAGAAAGATCTTGGGCACAAATACTCCACTTTTCACGAAAGACATAGATTCACCAATGATTGGTTGGACTAAATACTACATTTATTTGCTCAGAAGAAGGAAAGTTGGCTGTGAGAATGATTTCTCGTACGTAGTCTTTCCTAGGACCATTCCAACAGGATGCTCAGAGGTGGGTGGACAAAAAGCTCAAAAGGCATACTTCCTGCGCTTTCAGAGGATCTAAATCAGTCTTCATCCTTTCGCTTTTCAAAGCCCCTCGCAATAAATATGTAAATTCGTTTCGCAGAAATTCAGAGATTTTCGATCTCCTCGAAATAAAATGAGTTCGATCAGCAACACCGGTCTCAGCAGCACCAGGATAAAGACCTTCTTTTTACCCATAACCTTTCTCTGCAGCATTGGAACCAAGATCGGGCTTGGCATAGTTACGAGGTTCCCGTTCTATTTAACTAACACTAACTGAAGCTAACCGGAAGCTTTCTTCTCATGCGACTCTTGGATCGAAAAGAGGCTGCTGGACTGGACCACGGCTGAAACTGCCAGGCACGGACTAAAAGCTTTTATCAGGGATTCCCGAGTCAAACGACTACCATACATAGCATAGAGCTGGAAGCTGCACTAGTGTACAGAGAAGACTGGATGTGAACACGGGCGGACATTGGCTATGTATGGGGCACTCACTAATCACTATTAGCAGGAAAGAACTAGCAGAAAGAAAGATGAACGCACTTTCACTCCTTGCTCTTCAGCACGTACTCACACGAGGGACTCTCAAATCTCTATTTCAGACCATAATCTTTCTATCCCTTTACCGAAGTGATTGATAGCAGGGCTAAAAAATCATAGGGCTTCTTCTATTTTTAGTGTGAACTCACTTCTATTCTATATAAAGATAGGGGCTTCAGTACTTGGCTGACCGCCCGGTGGAAGACCTGATTCTACCACACAAGGGCAGCTTTCGTAATCCAGGATTATTTTCCTCATATGTAATTTCACCTCAATGTGGAAATGTCCGATCTTATTCCAAAATAGAAGGTCTTCATGAAGGTCTGTCTTGTTTCGGGAATATAGGTACCGAAGTTCAATAGCGGTAGGTACCAAGGAGAAGACGAGTCAGGGCCGATTGACAAGACTAGCTAGGCTGACCTTCCAGCCATACTCCATCCAATATCGAACGGAAGTGCTAAAGGTTTCATGTGATGCTGACCTCAATGAACCAGACCTCGAGAATTCGTTCATCCCTTCGCTCCGAGGATTGGTCGAGTACTTGGCCACATGCATGAGTAGGCCTGTTGCCGGGATGTCCCATTAAAAAGGCAGGTCCCATATTTGAAATACAAAAATAAGATCAGATAGCGCTCAAGAGGTTTTTCTCCATACGAGAAATCCTTCACTCGCAGGGAATTCAAATAGATGTGTTGAAGATCATCAAAGAAAGGAGAAGACTAAGCAGCTCAATAGGGTCTCGAGTACGACTGTAGTACCAAAGCTTGGTGCTTCTACCAGTCAAGCAATTACCACGGGTGGATATTCAATAGAAAGCCTACTTGAGTAGGTCAAACAACGGGGATCTCTCAGTTCCAATGGCTGGATCTCAGAATCACGTAGATGGGTAGAAGTAATGGGCAAACGCACCTAAGTTAGAGATTTCCACTACTACGGTAGTGATGGGGTGCCTGTTTACCTAAGTAGGCCTAGTTCTTTCTATAATGAGCATTCGCGTCCGGGGACTTTGATCCAACTTCAGCTGATGGGGAAACGGCAAGGGATGCACCGGTATCTGGACACGTGATGGACCCAGTAGTAAATATTCCTTTGTGGAAGGCTTTGGTTATACCTGGGTGGCAAAGCGAAGTTTCTGGTGGGTAGGTGTCTAAAACAACCCTCTGCAAGGAAGCACGCCCGTATCAATCCTTTAATCGGAGACTAGACTAGCGTTAGGAAGGACAAAGGAGACAGACAGAATTTACATCAGAAAAAAGGACTTTTTGAAGTTTGAGTGAGGATAATTGTCTTAAATTTCAGAGAATCGGCTGAAAAAACGCGGAATTGTCTTCGCCTTTGTAAGCGAAAATGTCCAGTAAAGCCTATCTCGCTTTTAGCCTTCATGGTGAATGGCCCACCCTTTCTTTGAACCTTGTCAATGATCGAACGAACTTACAAATATGAACTGAGTGCCATTTGATGAGTAAGATCGAACAAGGGAGAGGGATATGGAAAGGATGAAGTAATGAAAGAGGAAGTCATTGCTAGTAGTAACGACTTGTCACGATCCATTGGTTCATATAGAATCCATGTCCTAGGTCTATCAAAAAACATTCTTTTCGCTAAGCGTATATAATAAAATAGAGTGAAAGGGTCCACCCCAAAACCAAGGGGGTACTAACTAATAGCTGAGTCCTCTCCGAACCGCAGGAGATAGTTGCCCATCATACGGCTCACCAACTTCACTTGCCTCTAAGGGGGGCCCGCTCCGGGCAGGTTCGGATCACTTACTATACACGGCCCTACGAAGGGGTTAGGAGCGTTTTCAAGATGATTCTTTCCTTGTCGAGACGAAAAAGGAACCCATCTTTTCGATTGAAAAATGTGAGTCTGTTTTGCCCACTTTATCCATCCCCCTCTATCAAAATGATCAAAAAGGCATTTCAAATGCTTCTTATTCCCGTGTTTGATCTTATCCATCTCTGCCCCGCTTCCATGTGGGCAGAGACCCCTGTAGAGAATGAAGAGGAGCCAAGGATCTTACTCTCAAGAGTGCTTCGATAGGCTCCACTCTCTCCCCTGAATAAGTCAGGCTCCGTTAGCCTGGGCTGAGATGGGGATAACGAGTCGACAATTGAAGCCCCCAATGTTCTGCCAGACACTGGACAGGGGTAAGCTCTGTAAATGTGTAGAGCCAAGTGTAGTGTGGTGTAGTAGTAGGCACTTCTAGGCCCCTTCCCGGCTTCTGGATCACTCCAGTGCTTCGGGTACTACGGACCCTCTGCCATGCATTGCAGCAGAGCCGTTTCATGAG